>NW_026068051.1:2642645-2972348 GCF_014885135.2 Alexandromys fortis | reverse complement strand
GAGAGAGAGAGAGAGAGAGAGAAAGAGGGGGGGGGGTTGGGTGTGGTAGTACACACCTTTAATCCCAGCACTTGAGAGGCAGATGCAGGCAGATCTCTGTGAATTCAAGGATAACCTGGCCTACAGAGTGAGTTTCAGGACAGCCAAAGATATACAAAGAAACCCTGTCTTAAAAAAAAACAAAAATTATAAATAAAAATAGTTTAAAATAAAGCCACTAAAAATGGAAAATACAAAGAGAATCTGGATTCTGCATGTTATTGTGTTGTCTTTGAATTGTTTGAATGCTGAGGAAGGAGCATGGGCTGCTAAAAGATATTTGCTGGATTAATCCAAAATATATATATTTGAAAATGCCTTGACTTCGAAATTTAAGTCAAAGATATGTTACTTTGAAGAAGAGGTTTTGCTTTTGTTTCCACAGGAAATGAGAGGGTGTGGATTCATTCTGGGTTAAGAAAAATCAGGTTTATTGATCAAGGAAGACCCCCTGAAAAATTTTCGATAGTGGATGGCCCAGATGATCCAATGTTTCAGAGCACCTCTGCTGGAGTTTCCTCTGAGTTCTGCATCCAGAACAGCCTCAAGGCTACTGGCTGAGATGATCAAGCCTCACAGATGATTCTAGTCAGGACCTGAACATAATCCTAAATTTTCTTTAAGTCCCCGTAAGACTATTAGTGTCCTCAATCAGCAGGAAGTAGCCTGAAAAACTACATCCACATTCCCAAAAATTAGATTATGGATGTCTGTCTTTGTTTAGAGTGTTGGTTACAAGTTGTTATGGATATGGTCAGGAAAAAAAGCTAAACAAAGGAGATTAGATTCAGAGTTCTTGCTTTGAAAAGAAAAAAAAAGGGGGGGAGGGAAGTACTGTGGGACAATGAATGATATTGTACCCTGTAAAGATTTGTCACTTGTATTGGTTTAATAAAAGGCTGACTGGCATTAGCCAGGCAAGATGTATAGGCGGGGTAACCAGAATAGGAAAATTCTGAAAAGAGGAAAGCCTCAGTCTGCAGACACAGAGGAAGCAGGATAAGAATGCCTCATTGATAAAAGGTACCAAGCATGTGGCTAACACAGAGAAAAATTATGGGTTAATTTAAGATGAAAGAGTTAGTTAATAAGAAGCCTGAGCTATGAGGCCAACCAGTTTATAGTTAATGTAGGCCTCTGCATATTTCTTTGGGACTGAACGGCTGTGGGACTGGGTGGAACAGAAACTCCTATCAACAAACCTAAACTTCACTAACTATTGTGCAAGATTACAAAGACAAAACAGGAGGCTGGAGAAAAGCCTCAGCTTTTAAGAGTGCATCCTTGCAGAGGATCCAATTTTGGTTCCTAGCACCCACTTTGGGTGGCTCACAACTGCTTATCAATCCATATTTAGGGGATCTGATATGTTCTTCTGGCCTCTGCATGCACCTGCACTAATATGCAGATTCACACAGATACATACACATTTTTTTTAAATCTAAAAACAAAACAAACCCACAAAACAAAACAAAAAAATCAAACAAATAACAATAAAAACCTAAAAGAAAAATATAACAAAAAAGACAAAGAACAGCAGACATCAGATTAGATAGGTGACCATTTTCAAACACCCGCCCAGACAACACTAACCCACTGGCCCTCACCCCTAGAGCCAGGACAGAAGCAAGGTGGATGGCTGTGCCCTACAGCATGCTGCTCAGCTTCAGACCCTCAGCTCTTTCCATTGCTGCTGCAAATCTTCCTGGCAGTCTGTCTGAATCCCAGAAGCCTTCAATTTGCCTTTCTAGGTAAGGCCCTCAGACCCTCTCTGCTAATCCTAGCACTGCATCAACTGTAGCATTGCTGGTGGCGTCCAGACAGGTCTGTGGGCACAGAGGCGTCTATCAGCGCATGTCTGTGAGTGTGTGCGCATGTGCTACGAGCATATCCAGGAACTTCCACATCTCAGACAAGTACCGTAACACCGAGCTAGATCCTGGCTAGCCTCCTAGATTTTGAACACATACATCCCCTGCCTTCAGAGTTCTACTCTCCTCAACCAGTAGGCTCAGGCATTCTAAATACCTACTGCAAGGTGCCTTCCAATTATCACTTGGCAAGTGCCAATAGCACCTAAATAAAGAACCCTCTTCCAGTAAGATGCCTGCATTCTAACTGTTGGAAAGAGTGTGCCAGAGGGCAATGGCTGTACGTTGTTTCTTCTTCTTTTTAAGGAGATAAATAAGACCAAGGAGCAACTGCTCACTGTCTTAAATATCCAAGCAGGAAAAGTGAGCATAGCAATAGCCTACAGCACAGTACATAATGGTGTACAGGACTGCAACCTGCTGTCATAGGTGGTTCCCGCCTTGGCTTGAGTAAACTGTAGCTTCTTGATCAGTAAGACTATGGCATCTTCCATAAAATGCTGTCTCTGGAGCACAAAGCAGTGTCTCTGTCACACATGTATGAGGAGCGACTGGCTGCCTTGACACCTCACAGTTGGCTGCCAATAACACAATGAAATCACGGGGCAGAAAGCCTATGATTCCTGTGTATAGCTAAGGAGGTCAATGTAGGCTCCCTTATTCTCCTACCACCACCAAAAGTGGCTCACACATATCCCAACCCAAACCAGGAGGAATGAAGCCACATCCACTCATCCTCCCATCACAAGCATGCACACACACACACACACACACACACACACTCTCCATACAAAGGGAGTAGTAGAAAAAGAAAAGTAGCAACTTCCCATTGAAGACCTACTTCTTTGTCTTTTTCTAAAAAAAAAAAAAGTCTTCCTGGGAACTATTTGATATGAATGAGACTAGCAAAATAGTAAAATACTAAATGACCCAGAGAATCTCTCCAGTGTCATTCATCACCAAAGTCTGGGTGCAAAGTAATCTCAATCTGTCCCCGGTTTCCAGATAGCAAATTGCAGATGTACCAGTCCACCACAAGGTGGCAGTACACAACTCATTTCAAAGGGGACTAGGAGAGCAGGCAGCTTGGAGCCCATAAATTACCCAGGCTGCCTGCTCTCATCACTATCTTCCCAGAGCTTGAAGGAGACCTGAGAAGGGCTATTCCAATGCACTCTTTCGGTCAGGTCAGAACCAGGTCTTTCAAACCCCTGCAGATGCTTTTAGTTCTACAGCTCTAAATTACAGTTGGTGACATGTGGCTCTGGCCTGTCTCCTAAAGATCAGACAGACTCAAGATTTATAAATGTTTAAAGAAGCAGGTCCAGGCCCCAAACAAAGGACCTGAAAAGATGGGGAGACTGAAGGAGAAAGAGGGGCAACAGTGGGAACTGGTGAAGGCTTTCTCCTCAGTGTTGGTTATAAATTCACCACACATTAACAAAGATGGGAAATACTGCAAACGCCTACCAGTCCTCCCAGAACCTTCAAGTCTTTCACACTCCTTTAGAGAAAAATAACTTACCTTATTGAGCTTGCTGGGGGCGGGAGTTTAGACAAAAGGAGCCCTGCTCCTTGCTGCTCCTGTGCATCAATATTCTACATTCCTGGGATGATTTCTACGTTCACAGTTTGACTGTTTTATAACAGATTTGATGTGAGAGAAGACAAATGGCCTCACAAAGGAAAGACGACAAATCACCTTACTGCTTAAAAAAAAAAATAAACACAGGTTTTCTCTTATTTTTATTTATTTTTATTCTGAAGCTGGACACAGGGCACTCTGCCTTACTGGAGATGTTTAATATTAACGTCAGGCCACCACGATGCTAGCAATAGAGTTGGCCACTGTTTTGTTTACAGTTTCAAGACTGCTGGCTTCAGGAAGATGAAGCTCCCTTTTCAAAGAGCAGTCCCTCCAATGGCTCCTGTTAAAAGCCAGGGGATGGTTCGCTGCTTAGATGTGAATCACTTGCTTAGCGGCAGAGAAGGTAAAGTTGGTGCCTAGGCACACTGGCGTTCACACCAGGGCTGTGGCCCAAGGGACACATGAGCCTGGGACTGCATAGGATTCAGTTATCACTCCACAGAACCTCAGCTTCTAAGGAGTGGGAACTGTAAAAACCAGGCAGGGAGTTCATGTCAGCAGAGACTGGGCCAGGTGCACGCACCGCTCTTCCCTTTGGCAGGGCCAGCATGCTGGCCTGTTATCATGAAGCCAAGGCCCACTTGGTCAGGCTCCATGAGCTCCTTGCCCTGCCTGTCTTTCAGTTCCTCTTCTACCCTCCTTCCTCTTGCATCTGGACAACTTACTTGCTTCCTATCTTATGTCTCTTCTGTGTGACGGACTCACAGTCTCTCCAGAGCTGCTTACCTGCATAGAATCAATCAGCTGTACTCCCCCTTGCCCTGCAAAGCCATTCTGTCACTTGAACCCATCATTCTGTTTATAGTAGCAAAAATTGTTATTCATCCTAAACTGTTTTTGTTTCTTTTTTTTTCCCATTATTTACATAGAGCGTGAGCTGTTCTCTAACCCGGGACCTTGGGAACAGCAGTCAGCACTCTTAGCCTCTGAGCCACCTGTGCGGCTCATCCTAAACTGTTGATTGGCATAAGCTGTAACTGAATTCCAGATATCAATGCTGTCTTTTTTTGTTTGTTTGTTTGTTTGTTTTTTGCTTTTGTTTCTCTGTGGTTTTGGAGCCTGTCTTGGAACTAGCTCTTGTAGACCAGGCTGGTCTCGAACTCACAGAGATCCGCCTGCCTCTGCCTCCCAAGTGCTGGGATTAAAGGAGTGCACCACCACCGCTCGGCTCAATGCTGTCTTTTAAAATGATAATAATAATAATAATAAGACTCTAACTTCAGATAGGGCCATCACTGTAAAGTCCAAGCTGGCCTTGAATTTATAGTGATCTTCCTGCCTCAGCCTCTAAAGTATGGAGATTATGAGCTGACATGCCCAGCTTTATGATTAGCTGTATGATAACTGAAAAGATAAAAATTACTGCCTCCATCTTATTTCCTAACAGTATCCTTCAAAGAACTTCTCCATAAACTAGGAAAGAATTCTGAACAGAGTCTGTGACAGTATACCTCCTGTCACTACACTCCCAAAGAACCCTCAGGCACTACAGCACTGCATTGGTCCATTCCAGCTGGACCAACTAGCTCGGGCAGTCAGTGTGATGGCCTTGGCCAGTGTTATGGTTGGCTTTAGAGAGCTTGACTGCTAAGTGCAGAATGAGGAGTTTTCATGCCTTTTCCTGGAAGCTGGTGAATCCCGCTGGCTTAGATAGCCATGCCTCCCCCTGCAGGATTGAGCTGCGGGAGAGGTGGAGGGCTGCCATGTGTGTGTATGAGAAAATGTGTATTGATTTCTTCTTTCTTATAAAGGAGCACAAAGCATTGGAGAACAATTGCTCGTCTTTGCAGCATTTCACACTCCACACAAAGGCCCAGCCCCCACTGCCCCAAGGAGCAGAAAGGAGATTTGCCCAGGACAACACCACAGCCCCATTTTGACCCCACCTAGCCAGCCTCTGCTCAAGCCATTTTCCTCTTTGGCTGGTTTTCCTCATCTGTTTTGAAGAAGAAAAAGCCTTCAGCCTTATTTACCTTTTAAGTAGAAGTGCCCAGAGAGTAAATGAGTTAATGCTTATAAAGTGCACTGCTTCCCAGGGGGAGCCGTGGATAAATACAAGGTGTGGCTGCTCCTCCAAGGCCTCATCCCAGGAGTGTAATGACCCCACCCTGGACACAGATGCCCCTTTTTAGGCTTTCTTTTCATAACAAAATCAAATAATAAAAGAAGTAACCAGGTTTATGATCCCTTACTGATGTACAAACAGAATCTGTTCTACTACTATTTTCTTCTTAAATGGGACAATTCTAAAAGCAGCCTATAGCTTCCACTAGTCACCCAGAGTCCTGTTGGAGCTCATCATGTTTTTACAATAACCAGTAATTTGTAGGAGGTCACCAGAAATCCAATCTGGTATAAAAATCATCATGATGGTCAAGAGAAAAACCAAAAGCAGAATACAAAATTCAAGAAATGATGGAAAACGTGTGTTTTTGGAGGATTTTTCTCCTAGGATAATCAAAGTAAAAATGACCTCAAACACACTCTAAACAAGGGCTGGGTGTCTGAGATCCCTAATATTTGACTCCTCATCTCAAGAGATTTTTCCAACATGGCTGTAAGCCATGAATAATGTAACCAGGTGGTGGCCAGCAGTGCAATGCTCAAGAATGAAGACATAATTACAAGGTGACATGGTGGTGATGAACCTGAAATACATGTAGATGATGCAGGAGGACAGCACACTGAAGGAGTCAGACAGTTTGGAGAGGCATCTGCAATGGAGTCCATCTTATAGTGCTATTCTCAAAATGATCTTACTGGTCCCTGTGCACAGAACTGTAAGAGCAGCCTTCACAGGCACTCTGGGAAGGAAGCCTGTACTACTTCTGAGCTGGTGCAGAAATGGAAATGTTGCTGTGCCTAGGCAAAGCGACAAGGGTACATGCAGGTGTGTGGAAACACAAACTATTTATTTAAATATTATTCATAAAGAATGTATTTAAAATAGTCTTCTCTACTAACAAACATGAAAAAAAAGGCATTTCATTCTTTGAAGAAAAAAAAAAAAGGTGACCGGGAAGGGTTAAGTATTTTCACTTTATAAAGAAAGACACTAAGACACACAGAGAAGGTATTTTGGGTCATACTGCACATGAGCACTATAGTGGACATACTCACCTCCAGTCAGTCCTCTGGCTTTGAGTGCTGACAGTGACTTAGAAGGCCTTAAATAAATTGTCTTGAAAACAATACCTGTGCTACAAAAATGTTTTTAAATAGGCAGAATACAATTAGGGTTAAAAGATACTATTCTGGGCTAATATCTTGACAACAGCCACTCTCTTATACTTGTGAGTTAATGTTCTTAGCAAGAAAAACCCTCTAGTAAGTGCTTTCGTAAACTGCAATAAATATCATAAGAGAAGAGCCAACAAGACAGGGAAGGGTTCAGACAGAAAGAGTCACCCCCTCAGAAGGAATGAGGAAAGGCAAGTGCCTGGATCTCAGATGACTGGACATTTCCACAGGGAAGGGCAGTGAGTGCATAGTGTGTGTGTGTTCTGGGATATAGCCCAAATTGGATGACTGCGTGGAATAATCTTTTTGTACACTGAAGATTTATCACTCAGACTGGTTTAATGAAAAGCTCAATAGCCAATCATCTAGGTAGGGTTTTCAGGACAGAGAGAATGTTGAGAAGAAGGCAGAGTTGCCAGCCAAACGGAGAATAAGTAAAACATGCTAAAGGAGAGGTAACATTCATGAGGAACATGGCAGTACAGATTAACAGACATGGGTTAATTTAAGTTATAAGAGTTAGTTAGAAACAAGCCTAAGTTATCACCCTAGCTTTCATAATAATAATAAATCTTGGTGTGGTTATTTGGGAACTGGCTGGGAGACAGAGAAAGACTCACAATAGGATGGTATAAAAGCATGTTATTTTAACACGTGACAAGGACACAGGAATGGAGACAAGGAAGACTAAATAAAGTTCATTCTACAGTAAAGAAAAGCATACTCCTTCCAGGGAGTCAAGGAAGGTGAAGGTGGAGCACATGGGGAGCTGATGCAATCACGTGACAGTCACATGGTCACAAGATGGACACCTGAACTCAAAAAAGCCAGGGAGCCAAGAACTGGAGAGAGCACAGCACAATATTCTGTATTAAACAAAACTCGAGTGCAGGAACAGAAGTCAGAGAGAACTAGAGGACGTGGGGGTATGGTATGGAGGGAGGACTACCAAGCACAAACACAGTACGGACATGTATAGATATGTAAAAGTAGCTTTAATGCCCTACAACAAAAAGGTCTTGTAATGAATTTTGTTACTGTGTGTTTAAAAAACAAAAAACAAGTGCACCAAAATGGTTACAAAGCAACTGAAATAAAAATATAGAAGTGTATGTACTTGTCTGAATAAAATACACACACAATAATTCTTTGTAAAAGATAAAAGCAGGGCTGCTAAGATGGTTCAGCTGGTAAAGGCCAGGCTCCAGACGTGGTTCCTGGAATCCACATGCTGGAATGAAAGAACCAATTCCCTCAAGTTGTTTCCTGACCTCCATGTGTGCCAGAGCATGTACATGAATACACACAACACAAGCAAACACACGTTAGAAGTGCAGGGTGCTAGAAGAACTTTGTGCTTTCTGTATTTTCCAAATTTTCTTCCAAACACATGTATTCTTTTCACTATAGAAGAAAAGGTACTCCAAGGATGAGGTGACAGGTCTGGAATAGTGGAACTAGGTCTATGGGAGCAAATGGACACAATACTCAGGACTGGATGTAGGGCAAAGCTTATCACAAAGTCTAGGCCTTCTGCACCAGACAGAATAACCACAACCACAGGGCAGGCTTGGGGAATTCGTGACTTGTACCAAAATGTAAACAGCCTACAAGCAAAGCTTTCCTTATATAAATAATGCCCCTTTACAAAAGAATTTACTCTAGGCAAGTTAAAATTTTGTCTTTGGTTGAGAGACAAACTCCGCAGCAGCAGCAGAGGTTAGCAGGCTGTACTCTGGGACACTCTAGTTCACAACTTGCTTTTAACTTAAGCAAGTTATTTAATTACTCCATGCCTTAATGTTTTAATCACAAAATATAGACCATGTGGCCATTTCACTGCCTTCTGATAAGGGCTGAATGGAACGTGGAAGGAGGGCAGGTTTGGGATTCGAGGTCTGACACAGTAGTGCTCAGGGAGTAACACGCCCCTCACTGTCTTTCACAGTCATTCACTGCTGATCAGAACTGGGTAGTCAACTCAGGGTAGGAAAAACAGAGCAACTAAGGCATTATGAAGAAACAAAAATGGTCTACACACCTTAGCAATCTGATGTCAGCTGGGATCACTTTAGGAAACATTAATAATATGTGTGAAATGGCCAATCAAGAGAAAGGTGGAAAGCTGAGCTACATACTTGGAAGCCACTTTGGCTATGGTTAAAGCAGTATCTGTAAGATGCTACATTTAGAATCTCATAATAAATTTAAAACAAATCCTTAAGAAAAACATCTAGAACCACTTTAAAGAATATGCAATACCCTTAGAAGGGAAAAGAATTTCAAATCACGAGGAAATGCTGAAAGTGTGGCTACAGAAATGAACACTGCAGCACAAAGCCCCACGCTGAAGGGCTTATCTGCTTGTGTCCACAGTGCGATTAAGAAGATGCGCTTTTATCACTCTCTATCCTGCTTGGAACCAAACTTCAATCTGACAGCTCAAATTCTCTAGAGTGAGAGGCCGAACAGCAGCAAACCAGAGAAGCAAAGACACAACAGTACTATTTTCTTTTCAAGCCAGTTTTGAGAGTCTGGACCAAGTCTCAGGCTTGAATTTGAGAGTGTTCCTTTTGTCCTTTCTGCTGTTACTGGAGGAAAGGCTGGATCTCCTGTCTGTACTGAGTGCCATCTTTAATGATGACATATGGGGGTCCTTTCCCTTCAGCACTGCTGGGGGAGGTCAGGCACGTGCCAACACCCGCCTGAGTATCAACAAGTGAATTATAAACTATGTCAATCCAGTTAATGCAAAGCCGTAATCCTCTTTAACAGAGATCAAATCACTGCCGTGAGTTATGTTTGCTCTGCAATCTGATAAGGAAGAGAGGGAGCAGCTAATAAAAGAGTAATGGGCGCCTTTAATGACACTGGTAAAAGGTAACACCAGTTAGAGTGGGGCTCTTGTTCTGCTGATTAGATCAATGTTGCATATCTGCCCAGACTTGCTTCACCTGTCAGAATAACCTGTGTCTTCTTAGGAGATAAGCAGCCTCAGAGAAAACATCTGTATTTTAACCATTCTTGCCTGAAGTTCTTACCCAACAGATGTTTCCTGGGATCATGAGCAGATGAGCTCTCAATGTCATGCCAGCTACAGCACAAGAGCTCATCAAGACCAATGCCTGCTTCTATGCAATAAAAACAGCACAATAGGCAGGGGAGCTTTAAGAAAGCAGGGGTTATGGGCTGGGGACAGGGCAGGAGAGTGGTGAACATGCCTACATGTAGATTGCAGATCCATACACAAAAATGGCAAGCCAAAGACAAAATGCCTGTAGGAATTCTATGATACCAAGGCACCTCAGGAGCAACATGGTTGTGATGTTGACAAGGTACTTTACAAGATGGGCTTACATTTGTACATTTCTTAAACTTGGATGTAAAACAATAATGTGTTCAGTACACAATACTTACCATTAAAGGGTCCTTCTCCTTGTGATATTTTATTAAGGGAGAGAGGATAAGGCTGCTGTTTATTACTAAGAGAATTTGGTGTTTTTGTTTGTTTTGTTGCAAAGGAACCAAACAATTCTAAATGTTAATGTTGCCATTATGTTTATAATAAGAGTTACAAGAAATAAGCTACCCAGAAAAATGCCATAACCTGCATTTAAAAGGGCCAGTGCCAAGCCGGGCGGTGGTGGCGCACACCTTTAATCCCAGCACTTGGGAGGCAGAGGCAGGTGGATCTCTGTGAGTTTGAGACCAGCCTGGTCTACAAGAGCTAGTTCCAGGACAGGCTCCAAAACCAGAGAAACCCTGTCTCGAAAAAAACAAAACAACAAAACAAAACAAAAACAACAACAACAAAAAAAAAGGGCCAGTGCCAGAATCAATCTGGTCGGGGAATCCTCTCAGAAGTGGTAGCAAACGTAGCCACACCACTTTTCTCTGGTCTGTACCCAGCTGACTGTCACTGCTTAAACGCCCTGTCCCTGCCAAGAGCAGAAGCCAGTGTCAGTGTGGTTTAACCACAGACACCTTCTCAGCAAGTCTTAGGGTCTTGGCAAGGGCACATGTTTGACATCTACCTGCACCACCCGTGACAAAACCTTACATCTTCAAAGTCAATCTCCAAGTGCCTAGCATAGACAGCAAAAGACAGCTAATCTCCCCATCTCCCAGTGCTTTGCCATCAGCAGAGCAGAGAAAGGTCATGAAGTTTACTGTGGTCAGTACTCACACCAGGTAAGGGGAGCTCAGCTTCTCAAAATCCTTAACCAGCTTAAAAAGACCTCTGTCCATAAGCCAGAGGGGAAGTGAGAACCTGTGCAGAGTGGCAGCTCATGCCTGTTCTCCAGAGTCCATTCTAGCTGTCTCTAAAGACCCACAGGACATTCTGCCTTGGACAGGCAAACCAGGGTAGCTGGGCTTGTTTTCAGGCTCATGGTAACCCTTGTGCCAACACATTAAAATTCTTTCAATTCTGGAAATGTGTGCCAGACACATGTGCCGTCTCCCTCAGAATTGGAGTGCACCCCTACTGGACATAGGACACATCAGGATCACACAAGATTTTCACTAACGAAAGTGCCCGAGGGAAGAGATGACACAAACGCTCAGCTGGGCCACTTTGCATTTAAAAAGGCTTTTTTTTTTTTTTAACAGATCACTTAAGACAAAAATTCGTATTGTGAGAAAAGAATTTTTATCAGCAAGAATTAACTAACTAGAGAACACTCCACAGGGAACAAGGTGGGGATGCCACACTGCCCTTCCACAGACCATGAGGATATTTAACTTCCTGTGTTACAGAGGTCCTCTCTTTCTCTTAATGAGTGCATTCCCATTTCAGTCCAATCCACCCAATCGGAATTTACTGAGCTCAAACTGAACAGGGACATGGGAGAGTCAAGGATGAGCACTCAAGAGCCCCTAGACCCACTGGGTATAAATCCAATTCAGGCTTATTTGCAAACAATAGCCTGGAGCCAAGGAACACCTGCAGAGAGATGAAGGCAACCCCCAGACCTGGATCAACTCAGAACTGTGGGGGAGCTGCTTCTGGGTAAAAAAAACTTCAAGAGTGCAGGGATTGCTGTGTTGCCTACCTACAGGATACCACAGTTGGGGAAGGGAGCGTGAAAGAAGTAGCTAGGTGCCACCGTCAGCTTAGGGTATGAACACCGGGGGAGAGGCCATCTTTCACTTTACATACTCCAACAGAGGAATATCAGAACCTTCCCACCGCCTCCACGGTTCATATATGTAATTCCAGAAACTGAAAATAGCTTTCTGTTGATGTTGATACAAAGCAATACAAACTTTGTAGAAAGTTCAAATACTACAGACACACAATAGAGTAAGAGTATCATTTACTTACCCTCTCCCCAGCCCCCAGCAATAAACATCAAAAGCTTCTCACTTCTTAATAAGAGACAGCATGAGTTCTCTCATAGAGTGGGTTAGGGGTAGCCTGGAGGCAGGAGAACCACAGCACTACTTGTCTCTTGACTCCTTGTCATCCAGTCCCTTCCCCACTGGTAATTACTGAGGATACACACTCTAATACAGACACAGCAGGATACCATACGCCTGCTTAGTGTTTTTTAACTTTTATATTTTAATTTATTCATTTTGTTTTATGTGTGTTTTGCCTGTATGTATGTACACTGGTGAAAGTTCACATTGTATTCCTGGAGTGTGGAGTTCAGAAGGGGCACTGGATACTATGGAAATAGAGTGCTGCTTTATAAATGTTGGGTACCATCCATATAAAAATCTTAAACTTGTGCTTTGTTCTGTTTTTGCAGTGCTCCAGGGAAGCTGGGTAAGAGCTGTTCCATTAAGATTCATGCTAGCCCCTAAAATCTGAAATTTTGAGTACCAACATACTGCTCAAATAGCTGAAAAGTGTGGCACCTCTTTTATTTCAGATTTTCTTATTCTGGAGGCAGTTGGTGAAGTCTATGCAAATATTCCCAAACCTGAGAAACTCCTGAATCTTCTGTTCTGATCATTTGAACAATGGAGACTCAACTTGTTTATCTTGTTAACTCAGAAATAGAATTATATTATGGTTTTGCAGGCTACCTTTTCTACTGAGTGTTATACAAAACTACTTCTTTCTCAATAATAATAACTTGGCCTCCCTGGTATCTTAGAATCATTATAATTTCATAAAAAGTTTTATTCAACAAGTTCCCTACAGAACTGGTTATTTGAATTATTTATTTTTCAACATTATAAACAATATTGCAAAACAGATCCTAGAAAAGCTCCTTATACACACACACGCACACACACACAGCGACAGTACATGAAAGTTCACTCCCCACACCATCACTGCAGATTACTAGTCCTTTTAATGTTTTTCAGCAAAAAAGAAAAAAACTGTATCTCATTATCTTAATTTGCATTTCTTTACATTTTTACTGTATAATTTTCCAGTCTGACACATGCTCCCTACAACTGCTGCGATATGAGGAAGCTGCAGATACTCTACTTACAGCAGAGCACTGCCTAACTTGTTCTAGTTTGTCATTTCCCTACAAACCTTGGTTCTGATGTCTTTCACAGTGAGACCTATGTGATATCTGGTCCCTGCATTATGCGTATAAAGTCCTTCTCTAACTCAAAATCAGAAGAAAAACAAATATTCTCATTGTTTAAATCTCTGTTCTCGCACATCCATGGCAAGAATGATTTATCTGTAAGTTAGCAAACCCCAAACTGTTCACTTGAGGAAGGCAGTCTGAGGAGACAGTGACATTCAAACAACCGTGAACATTTTCCATCATGACATAAAAATGAAACACAAAGCAGAATACTACTGGATGAATACCACAGTACAGTGGTCCCTTAAAACACATGGCAGACTGGCTTCAGGACGCCTCCCTTCCCCTAAGACACTAGAACCCACCACTGCAATGACAACTATCTCTCTTTGCATTCATGGGGAACATACAAATACCAACATCTGCAGAGGCTTTAGTTTTATATAAAACAGTATAGCACTTGCATAAACTTCTGCCAACTACTAGATTTAAGCATCTCTACTTACTATTGAATTCAGTATGTATTATATGAGCTATGTAATCATCGTTTACTGTAATGTTTAGTATAATGCCAAGGAAAGGCATGTTCTATACATACATAACTTACTGTGGGACAATGGTCTTGTATCCTGTAAGGATTTGTCACTTGTATTGGTTTAATAAAATGCTGATTGGCCAGTAGCCAGGCAAGAAGTATAGGCAGGGAGACCAGAATATGAGAATTCTGGGAAGAGAAAAGGCTCAGTCTGCAGTTGTCACCCAGATGCTGAGGAAGCAAGATGAGAATGCCTCACTGATAAGAGGTACCAAGCCATATGGCTAACACAGACAAGAATTATGAGTTAATTTAAGATGTAAGAGTTAGCTAAAAATAGGCATAAGTTATTAAACAAGCAGTGTTGTAATTAATATAGTTTCTGTGTAATTACTTGGGTCTGGGCAGCCGGAAAATGAACAAGCAGCCTCAGTCAACAATAACTGCCCCCCCCTCCGCTCCCTTCCATCCCATTTTAGTGGATCTGGGATTATATCCACAACCTTAGGCACACTAGGCAAGTGTCCTACAGCCAAGCTATATCGCCAAGCCCATATATAATTTTTCTTTCTTTAAATATTTTACTATGTATGTGCATGTATGTGTATGTGTGATCACAAAACTCATGACTGTGAGTGCAGGCACATGTATGCCACGGTATCTAAGTGAAGGTCAGAGGACAACCTTGGGTGTCAGTCTGTCTTCCACCTTGTTTTATTTTTATTTTTTATACTTATTTACCGTATTATATGTGGGTATATCTGTGAGGAGGTCAGAGGAAGACTTTTGGAAGTCAATTCTTTCCTTCTACCATGTGGGTTCCAGGAATCAAACTCATATCTATTTTGTTGGGAAGAGCCTTTACCCAATAAGCCATCTTGCTAGCCCTGTCTACCTTATACTAGACAAGGTCTCTTGTTCACTGCTGTGTACTCCAGGCTAGCTGGCCCATTAAACTATAGGGATGCTCTTGCACCTATCTCCCATCTCACTGTAAGTGAACTGGACTACAGATGCACACTATTGCACCAGAATTTACTTGGGTTCTGGGGATTCCAACAGAGGTCTCCTCATGCTTTATCTCCCAGGGCCTAAATTTTTTCAATGGAAGGTTGGCTGAATCTAGATACAAAACCTATAGTTACAGTGTCCTGGCTGTACCACATTACTTTCAATTTAGTTTTCCTACTGAAGAAAAACAAAACAAAGGCCAATCATGGTGGCATACATACACCTGCAATCCAAGCATTCAAGAGGCTGATGGACGAAGTTTATGAGTTCAAGTCCAGCATGGGATGCACAGCAAGACACTCTCAAATGAACAAAAACAAAACTCACAAAAGAGGTCATGCTACTGCTCTCTCCTTCTTTACTTAAGGTAAACTAATGACTACCAATCCCAGAAGCTTTGATTCTAGAAGGAGAAATGCTAATCTTCAGTTACAGTACTCATAGTTCATTTAGAGGACGAACACTTCACCCTCAGGAAACACAATATGAATGAGTGCCCTATGAGAAAACACATGCTCAGTGCAGGGTGTGGTGGCGAACACCTTTGATCCCAGCACTCAAGAGGTAGAAACAGGCAGATTTGAGTTCTAGATCAGTCTAGTCTACATAGTGAGCACAATAGCCTTTCCAGGACAGGCTGGGCTACAAACAGACCCTGTTTCAAAACTAACAAAACAACAGCAAAACACAAATGTTCAGTTCTCCAGTCACAAGACCATTGTCAACTTCTTTATCATAGAGCTAATCGACAAAAGAAAGATGCTGGTAACTATTATATAACAACAACAATCCTTTAACTACAGAGTGTTACAGGTCTGCTGACCAAATGATGCAATCCTAACCCCTTCTCCTTTACTGTTCTATCTGAGGTGGCAATGCATCACAGACCTGGTCAAAGGAATAAAAAAAAAAAAAAAAAAAAAAAAGGAGGCTGCAAGGAATTCTGGGAAAGCTTTTACACAAAACAAGAGCCCACAGATATGGCTGGCACCATTCTTTCCTCCTCTTCCTGTCTCAAGTAGATGTTTGGTGACTAAAGCTGGCATCTACCTTTGGACCACAGGGTCAGGAGAGACCAAGAGATGTAAGCAGCTCTAGCCCTGTGCTTCTTAGGTGTCCAGTATCAAATGATTCTAACTGTTGCACTCGTTCTCAAATACTTTTTTTGTTTTATTTTTGGTTTGAGATGAGGGTTC
This sequence comes from Alexandromys fortis, assembly GCF_014885135.2. Taxonomy (NCBI): domain Eukaryota; kingdom Metazoa; phylum Chordata; class Mammalia; order Rodentia; family Cricetidae; genus Alexandromys; species Alexandromys fortis. The sequence goes on along the minus strand of NW_026068051.1, from coordinate 2,956,308 downwards.
CATTGTATGAGACACATTGGCCTTGAATTCTTGATCTTCCTGGCTCAGCTTCTCAAGTGCTCAGATTATGGGTGAGTACCACCATGACTGGCTTTTCAAATAATTTTCAAGTGTAGCATGTAATACATCATTAAAAACGATAAGTATAGGGGGCTGGAGAAATGGCTCAGAGGGTAAGAGCACTAGCTGCTCTTCCAGAGGTCCCGAGTTCAATTCCCAGCAACCACATGGTGGCTCACAACCATCTGTAATGAGACCTGGTGCCTTCCTTGCCAGCAGTACATTGTATGCTTAATAAATAAATTTTTTAAAAAAGAATAAGTATAGATAACATTCTAAGAAACAAAGAACCTCTGGGGTACCAAGTAATATAAGAAAAATGCAGGGTTAGAGATTCAGGTGAGTTGGTATGGTACTTGCCTAGCATGCTTGAAACCCTTTCAATCTCCAGCACTGAAGGAAAAAAAAAAAAAAGCATGGTAGTGCACGCCTGTAATCCCAGCACTCAGGAGGTAAAGGCAGGAGGATCTGAAGTTTAAGGTCATCCTCTGCCAAATAGCAAGTTTGAGGCCAGTGTATGATGCATAAGAGCCTGGAAAGGAAGAAAGGAAGATGTGGGAGGAAGGAAGGAGGAAGGGAGGAAGGGAAGGGAGGAAGGGACAGAGGGAAAGAAAAGAGAGCTCCCAACTAAGAAATGGAAAACTGGACTCTAAATGGTTCCATAGTAATGTACTCAAAAGAACTTACTACTATTCATTTACTGTCTGAGCTAATAATATAACCTCAAACTGGTACAGTGGTACATCCTTGTAATTCCAGTATTCAAGAGGTAGAGGAAGGATAATTTTAAGTTCAAGGCCAATCTGAGCTACTCAGAGAAAGCCTGATTCCAAAATAACACCTAGCTTTCTTATTAATACATTTTAACTTGTTTTTCAGACAGGACAACAAAGACACACTTAATTTACTTTACAACTTTTGAGACACGGTCTCACGTTAACTCGGCTGGCTTTCCAACTTACTATGTAGTTAACGAATAGCTTTGAATAGTTTTGTGTTTGTTTTTTTTTCTTTCTCTTTTTCTCTTTCTTTCTTTCTTNTCCTTTCCCCTCCCCCAAGGAAGTCCCCCTCCCTTGTCAGCCCAAAGAGCAATCAGGGTTCCCTGCCCTGTGGGAAGTCCAAGGACCACCCACCTCCATCCAGGTCTCCTAAGGTGAGCATCCAAACTGCTTAGGCTCCCACAAAACCAGTATGTACAGTAGGATCAAAAACCCACTGCCATTGTTCTTGAGTTCTCAGTAGTCCTCATTGTCCGCTAAGTTCAGTCTGGTTTTATCCCAGGCCTTTTCAGACCCAGGCCAGCTGGCCTTGGTGAGTTCCCAATAGAACATCCCCATTGTCTCAGTGTGTGGGTGCACCCCTCGCGGTCCTGAGTTCCTTGCTCGTGCTCTCTCTCCTTCTGCTCCTGATTTGGACCTTGAGATTTCTGTCCGGTGCTCCAATGTGGGTCTCTGTCTCTGTCTCCTTTCCTCGCCTGATGAAGATTAATATTCAGGAGGATGCCTATATGTTTTTCTTTGGGTTCTCCTTCTTATTTAGCTTCTCTAGGATCACTAATTATAGGCTCAATTTTTTTTTAGATTTGTTATTTTACTTTTTTAAGTGTGTGTATGTCTGTATGTGTGAAGATATATGTACCTGACTGCAGACACCCTTAGAACCCAGAGGCATCAGAACTACTGGAGCTAAAGTTAGCATTACAGGCGGTTGTGAGGCAGCTGATGTAGGTGCTGGGAACTGAACTTGGGTTCTCTGCAAGAGTAGTGTGTGCTCTTAACATCTCTCCAGCCCTCTCCTTTATTATTTTTTAATTTACTCTAGGTTTATTTGTGCAGATATGCACATTTATGCAAACAGATGCCCATGGAGACCAGAAGAGGACATGAACTCCCTTGAAGCTAAAATTACAGGCAGTTGGTGAGCCATTAAACCTGGGTGCTAGGAACCAAACTGAGGTTCTCTGAAAGAAGAATAAGCACTTTAACTACTGAGTCATCTGTCCAGACTTCTCATCATGAATTTTTAAAGATATTTTATTTTAATTTTATGTGTACAAGTGTTTTGCCTGCATGTATGTATGTATGTGTACCATATGTGCCTGTGCCCATAGAAGCAACAAGAGGTTGTCAAATCTCCTGGAAATGGAGTAACAAATAGCTGTAAGCCACCATGTGGGTGCTGGGAATCTAACTGGGTCCTTGAAAGCACTGAGTCATCTCTCTAGTCTCCACGATCTTACGATCTTTTTTTTGTTTGTTTGTTTTTTTTTTAAAGATTTACTTTCAATTTTAAAAATTTTGTGTGTGTTTTGTGTGTAGGTATGGGCATGTAAGTGCAGGAGCTTGAAGAGGCTGAAAGAGTTGGATCCCCTTCAAGCAGGAATTGTAGTCAATTGCTAGCCATCTGACGTGGTTGGTAGGAACTGAACTCAGGTCTTCTGGAAGAGCAGTACATGCTTCTAACCACTAAGTCATCTCTTCACTGGATTCCCCCACCCCCTGAACTCTTGATACTTTCACCACCTCTCAAGTGCAGGGATTACAGATGTGAATAACAGCACTTAGCTTTTACTTTGGAACTTTCAAATGATTAGATTCAAAAGCCACTAAAAGGCAACCATACCTAGGCATCCACTTCTAAAGCACTTGAGAAAAATGTGGTCACAAAACAGATACAAGGGTATGTAGGATTATCCACAAGCTACTTTATAGTCAAACAAGTCAAATGAAAAACAGCCAACTGTGCTTGCCTATGCCCATAGATCTACTATTTTCACAGGCAAGAGGCAAAGTGATCTGATGGGGTTTGGTAGCAAGTTGAAAGGCTACCTGTGACACCTGGCAAAACCATGCCAACCTACAACTACTTGGCAAATGTTTACACTAAAATATCACCACAGCATTATTTGTGATAAAATAATGTCTACCAGTCAGTGAATGGCTAAACGATATGAAAATATTATAGTCAGGGGCCAGAGAGATGACTCAGCGGTTAAGAACACTGACTGCTCTTCCAGAGAATCCAGGTTCAATTCCCAGCACCTACACGGCAGCTAACAACTGTCTGTCACTCCAAGATCTGACACCCTCACATAGACATAAAAAAAAAAAACAACAAAAAAGCAAACACCAATGCACATAAAATAAGAATAAATTGTTTAAAAATATAGTAATTTTTTTCATTCATTCATTCATTCATTCATTCATTCATTTATTCATTTATTGTTCCCTTTTGGTCTTTCGAGACAGGATTTCTCTGTGAAAGTCCTGGCTGTCCTGAAACTCACTATATAGACCAAGTCATTTGAATCTTAAAAATTATTATTTTTTTTAAAAGATTTATTTATTTACTCTGTATACATTCTGTCTGCATACCAGGAGAGGTATGCAGATCCTCTTTACAGACGGTTGTGAGCCACCATGTGGTTGCTGGGAATTGAACTCAGGACCTCTGGAAGAACAGCCAGTGCTCTTAACCACTGAGCCACCTTTCCAGCCCCTTAAAAATTATTTTAATGATAAAAATGCTCACAGGCCAGGTAGTGCTGGTGTATGCCTTTAGTCCCAGCACTCGGGAGGCAGAGGCAGGCAGAACTTTGTTAGTTTGAGGCCAGCCTGTTCTACACAGGGAGTTCCAGGATAGCCAGGGATACACAGAGAAATCCTGTCTCGGAATTTAAAAACAACTACAGCAACAAAACAACAAAAACAAAAAACAAACAAAAAAAGAGTAATTCCAGAACAAGCACAAGAAAGGTATTAGAGTTATGATAAGCCCAGTATGGTGGCCAGCCTGGTCTATAAGAGAGTTCCAGGCCAGCTAGGGCTATGTAGTGAAACCCTAAGAACAAACCACCAAACAAAACAGATAAACTTTAAGTATCATGTGCCAAACAACAAGGAAACAAAGAACGTCGGGTGTCATACCAAAAGGATACAAACCAGCTTAAAGGGCTTCCACCAATCTATACAATTTTAATATCAAAATAATTCATTGAGTAAGACAGGAAAGCAGGAGCCCATGTTGCTATAAATGAATCACTCGATGGTAAATAAATATAAGAAAGGGGATTCTCTTCATTAGAGTAGAATGCAAATAATAAATAGAAAAGAGATAATTCATCCTCCTCTTCCTCCCCCTTCTTCAACAGGAACTCACTATGCAACCCTGGCTGGTCTAGAACCTGCTATGTAGACGAGGCTAGCCTTGCACTCACAGAAATACACTTGTCCCATCCTTCCAAATGCTAGCACAAGAAATTATTCTTTTAATTAATTAATTTTTAAAAATTAGCTGTGTGAGATGGCAAACAGCTGTAATCCCTTCACTTGGGAGAAGACAGAAGGATGAGTGTCGAGCCAGTCTAGACTATACAGAGTTCTAGTCTAGCCTGAGCTAAGAATTTTAAGAAATAAAAATAAATTAACAACTAACTAACTAACTAAATAAATAAATAAATAAAGTAAGTAAGTCAATATAGCACATGTCTTTAATCTCAGCACTTGGGAAACAGAAGCACGCAGAACTCTGAGTTCTATGCCAGTCTGGGTTACGCAATAAGACTCTGCCTTAAAACAATAACAATAAAGTGCTATCTCTGAATAATAATGAATAGCAACACTTCCCCTGGATATATCCCATCATTTCAGCTTCATGAACACATACTTCTTTTATAAAAAATAAAGTCTGTTATCCCCAACAGCAGCTTTAACAAACACAACAGAAGCGACACGTCCACTCCTGAGTGTCGCATAAAGACCATATGCACACAGCACAACACACAGAGCACTGACTTTGCCATGGAGAGGAGCTCTGATGATCCAGGTCGGTGGACTAATGCTGAGACAAAACAAAACCACTATGTGGCAGTGTTGAGATTTATGGAAATTTTGATTTGGCTTTATAGTAATCATGGGGTAAATACATGACAAGGACCCTGTTTCAATGCCAATGACTGATAAGAAACAGGAGGGCAATAGGCTGTAGAACTGGTCAATACCAGGCTCTCATGAAGCCACTTGAGATATAAAAGTAATCTACTGCTCACCTGGCATCATCATTCATTGAAGTGTGGTCAATAGGTGCCATGAAACTCAGGAGCTTGCTAAGGACATGAAACCTAAATAAAGCAAGAAAACAGACAGCAACATTAGCAATCATTAACTCAGCAAAGAAAACATATTCTACCAATTGAACCTCATGAGTGATCCCATGGACTTGAGTTCCAGAGTGGAGAGGGGAAAGATCACAGGCATTTGCAACTGTATTCTCTTTTCCCCTTAATGCAATAGGAAACAGTCTGCTAATAGAATAGTGAAAATCACAGTTAGACATAGACACATGTAAATCACAGCTAAATAGGAGGGGAAACAATACATTTGTGTCTTTGTACATGCGTAAACCTTTAAATATTATTCCAGATAAAAATCAATGAGGGCCCAACTACATTAGCTTCCTCCTCCGTGTGCATCTTAGCTTTCGGTGCCATTAAAGTCACCTACTAGCAAGAGGACTGGCAAGAGAACAGGCAGTGCCAACAATGCCATTCCCTGATACTGGTTCCCCAGCCAGGAAAGATTCCTACAACTCTATCATCTCCACGGGAACTGTGCTGGTTCTTTCACAGTCCCATCTTTACCTGAAGGAGCACAATGAAGTTCTGAACAACTCTGAGGTCAACTTTTAATTTGAGATGTCATGAAATTTAACCTACTGCACCTGTACTTCCTGGCAATATATAAAATGTATTTTTGTATACAGTCTTTGAAATTTCCAGATAAAATGAATTAAATATACCACTTAATACAAATCTGATTATACCAGAGAATTCAACAATGTACCCCTTTTAATCTTCCTATTAGAAAAAGCTTGGATGACTGCTCCACAACCAAAAACATAGAAAAATACATAAAACTTCTTTTTGAGCAAAACATTTAAAAACAAAAATCCGATAAATATCCTCATGCATAATTATTTCCGTTTTAGAAACATTTTACAGATATCAAATAAGTCCCTATTCAATCACACATATCTAAACCTCCCAAACCTCATTCTTTTTTCAACAAATGAATTTTACAAAATAACAGCATGAATTTTTTCAACTCAAGAGTAACAGAAAAAAATATATACCCACATGCACAAACACAGTTTAAAAAAAAAAAAAACCGGCTACTTCCTCCACTTGCTCTCTTTACTTCCTGCTCCGCCAGCGACTAGACTCCCTTCCTGGTTGCACAGAGGGCTGTTGTCTGGGATGGTGATCTGTAAGTTTTTTCCTCTTTAAATAAATACCACCCTTTTAATCATAAAAAAAAAATGAAACTGTAATGCAGTTATCCCCCACATATAATATTTTGGCTAGTGATGGCTACACAGTCTTTGTGTCATAGGCTACAATAACTAGCTTTCTTTAAATGTATAAGTCGGTCACCTAACAGGTTCCCCTCTTGGTAAGCAACAAATGACTGCACTTAATAGTTTGCACTGTCTTCACACCTTTAGAGTGCTCTTGTGTCTATAGAATTTATTTAATGTTGTTATACCACATATAAAAAGACATCTATATAGTTTTTTTTCTTTTTTTAATATTTATTTATTTGTTTGTTATGCATACAATATTCTGTCTGCATGCATGCTTGCAGGCCAGAAGAGGCACCAGCCCTCATTACAGAAGGTTGTGAGCCACCATGTGGTTGCCAGAAACTGAACTCAGGACCTTTGGAAGAGCAGGCAATGCTCTTAACCACTGAGCCATCTCTCCAGTCCCCTAGTTTCTTTTCTTTACAAACATTTTACACAATGTAAAAATTCAAAGTTTTTGTTTGTGACAGAGCTCATATTGCAATTCAGGCTGGTCATAAAACTGAAACAATCCTCTTGTCCTGGTTTCCAGGGTGCTGAGATTATAAGTGTCAATCACTACACCTGACTCAAAAAGGATTTTTTTTTTTCTGTGTTTTCAGTGGTACTGGGACTGAGTACAGGGCCTTGTGTATACTAACAATAATTTGAGACCATGAGGATATTTGTTTCCCCTCAAACTTTTCCTTTTCTTTTTGGACAGGGTCTCATTATGTAGTTCTAACTGGCCTGGAACTCACTTATGCAGACCAGTAGGTCTCATACTCACGGAGACTATCCTGGCTCTTTTCAGATGTTTTTTTGCCCATTGGTTTAGTATCTACTTGTGGGCTTTATCTACAAAATGTATTGCTATATGGAGCTGGGGTAGTGGCTCAAGGTGTAAAGTGTTTGATGTGCAAAACAGAGGATCTGAGTTAGGATCCCCAGAATCCACTGAAATGCCAGGCATAGTGAGGTACCTGTAACCACAGTGCTGGAGCAGTGATGTAATAAGAGCTTCCTGGAAGCTTGATGACCAGATAGCCTAGCCAAAATGGCAAATTCAAGTTTGTGGAGAACAATAGAGAAAACAGCTGATGTCAACTGCTACTGCCACACATGAATACACACACACATTTTTTAAAAACTTGAAATAAAATATCTGCTGTGGTGCTTGTTCCACTGGGGATTTTCTACTTCTCTGGTTCCCTCTACATTTAGCTAGTAACTAGAATTATGCATGACTTTGGTCATCATATTAGCTGGTATACTAAAGGCTTTTATGAAACAAACCATACAATAAGTGTTGTGCTCAAGAAGTAGAGGCAAGTAGATCTCTGTGTCTAAGGCCAGCCTGGTCCACTGAGAGGTCCAGGTCAGCCAAGGCTACATAGTGAGACCCTGTCTAGAGAGAGAAAGGAAAGGAGGGAGAGAGGGAGAGACAAAGAGGGAAACAACATTTCTAGTATGGAAAGTTCTTTGGCTGTTGCTTCTAGTCTTACACAGAAGCCAAAAGATTCTTGAGTACCCGGGTAGTGGTAGCACACACCTTTAACCCAACACTAAGGAGGCAGAGGCAGGTAGATCTCTGTGAGTTCGAGGCCAGCCTGATCCACATAGTGAGTTCGAGTGAGAGAGAGTTATCTTGATATTTGTGTTGACAAAGTGATGAGAAGGGAAAAGATCTTGGTGACTCTGACATTCCAGGCACTTTGGTCATGGTAAACACTCCCATGAACAACAGGCTGCCTTTGTCTCGCCTCCTCAGCATTCTTTATGAACTCCTCTTCCTCTATCAATCTCATATATGTGATATCTCTTGGGGTTCTGTTTTTCTCATTATAGACTTGTCATATTATACAGTTTGAGGAAATGCAATTAAATTGCTTCTAAACTATCCAGCAATAAATACACATACCCTTCTCAATTAAAAATGTCTCTAAAAAGATTAGAACCATCTTCAGGAGGAAGAGGCAGGAGTCTCTGAGTTCGAGACCAGCCAGGCATACAGAGTGAGTTCTAGGACAGCCAGGGATAGTGGAAAATCATGGCCTTGATTAAAACAAACAAACAAACAAAAAAAAGACCTTTCAAGGTTGTATGAAATTTAACATATTCTAAACAGAATCCACTCTTTCTCTCAACAACAACAACAAACAAAACAGAGTTTCTCCTTGTAGCATATGCTGGTGACCATTCTAGCCTACTCACAATCTTCACATGAAGTCACTATGAAATACTAAGTCTTCACCTGAATTCATGGTTCAGCGTATCAGCGCTTTCATCAAGCCCTTGCTCTCAAAAATTTCTAGTCCTAGTTCACAAAACACTAGAATTGTCTTTCTAAAACACTAGAGTGATGACAATACTTCTCTGCATGGAATCTCTAAATGCTTCATGGTGGTCAACAGAACAAAGCCCAAACTGTGAGAGGGGCTGTGATCTAGCACTCACCTGCACACCAAGCCTCACTGCCTGCCATTCCTCTACCTTCACTTTAAGCCTGAAATACCCAAGATGGCCCCACTGTCTCAAACAGGCAAATGTTTATACAAATAATACTCTTTTTGCTTCCACCTGGTCTAATCAGTCTCTCATGGTTCAGTGGGACAAGGCACCTTGCAGTCTTCCTGTGCAGGCTGCACACCTTAATGTAGCACCCACTCAACAGCAAGGAATCACCTTCTGCAAGGTCTGCCTGCTTTTCCAGACTTGATCTACCGACTACAGTCCCTCTTATTTTTAACCTTTAGTCTTGTTTTGCTTAAGCATGTCTCTTGCATGGATGTTGCCAGAATAAGATTTTAATGTCTCTGAGTATTTGGGCAGGTAGGGATTGCAACCACTACCAAGTTACATAATTGCAGTGACACATACGTCTAATTAACAGTTTAATGAAATTAACTTCATAAATTAAATAATAAAAGCAAGTTTCATTAAAATAAAATCCTGATCAGTGGAAATGGTTTGCCAAAGAAGCATAACCACCAGAGTTTGGCTACTCACCACCTATGCAAACGCTAAGCAGGTATAGCTGATTACTGCCTATAATTCTGTGTTTAAAAGGAAGCAACCCCACCCCCCACCCCAGCAAACTGCCTAGCCTAGCTTTGGGTTCAAGTGAGAAAGCCTAGGTCAATATAAATAATAGAGAGCAGCTGAGGAAGACACCTCCCATACACATGTGCATACACACGTACATCCCCACACACAATACTGTTTTCTTTCAACCTGATAAATAAAAATCCTGACCAACGTCTTTCGATCTGAGCAGTAGTCCCATGCTCTCAATCAGTTACCATAACAGAAGAGTACCTGCTTTCCAATACCAACCTTGACTTTTCTTTTTCCTCTAAGGATTGAAAGCAGAGCCTCATGCATTCTCGGCAGGCACACTGCTGGTGTGCGCCACTTCCAGATCCAGGTTTTTAAATCTATGCTTTGCTTACAGTCACAGCCAATCATTGTAGTATTATCATCATTTTTATCCAAGGCACTTTCTGACTGACTACTATCTACAAGGCACTGCAGTTGGTAGTGAGGTTGAGCTATCGGAAAGGATAAAGTAATACTATTCTTGAGCACAAAGGGTACATACAGCTCTTGGTTCTAACAATTTAAAAATTCACAGTAACAAAAATGTAGAATATCTTCTTGTTTCCTCCCTCTCCTTTTTTACTTTTCAGGAAGCCGGGTCTCTATGTAGCCAAAGTAGGCCTCAAGCTTTTGATCTTCCTGCGTTAGCCTCCTCAGTGCTAAGATTACAGATTATACCATCACAGCTGGCCTCTCTCAATTCTTTGGAAGATATAATTTATTCCCAAGAGAAACACCATTATATAAACATAAGAGAATGTTTACCATGTACTAGATATATACACATTAGTTCACTTAATACCCATAACAAATCTATCAAGCAGGGATTATCTCCTTTAATTAATAAACGAGAACAGTGGGGAATAGAGAATAAAGATCCAAAATAGCATGACCAGACAGAGTCAAGACTTGAACCCATGTCTTCCAATTGCTCCTCTGGAGAGACCCCAGTAAGCTAGTCTTATACACAGTCCTAGAGTATAACCTGAACTAACAGTAAAGACTATAGTTGCCATTTATAACATACCGTTAGTAACATTCTTTAAATCCCCATGGGGAAAAAGAGACAGACCGGTACAGAAAAAGGAATGGAACTGTGGACGGAAACAAGCACGAGGGTGGCCAGCTGACCCAGCAGTCTTAGAAGAATGACAGCAACAGTCACAGCTACAATGGCGGTCAATACTGCTACACTACAATGCTTACCAGGAACCTAGCACTATTCTGAGAGCTCCATATACTTCTTCATTTAATCTCACCACCACAAACTGGTTCTGAGTGGTTATCATGCCTGTTTTACAAATGGAGAAACCAGCATAAAGAGTTTAAGGTCTCCCAAAGCATGCACTAGTCACTGTCTGAACTGGAACCCAAACTCAGGCAGTGAAGCTCGAGTCACCCTCTTAATCACACAGTAAAAATGCCCAGAGAAGCACAAGAGCTGCACATTTCAACACAGGAGAAAACTGGAAAGATTCTAACAGTTTCGGCTGAACAGTGAGAAAAAGTGGTAGCTCCTGTGCACTTCTGCAAAGCTGAATCAGCATTTCCTAGTGAGTCTTGTTAAATCCCGAACAAGGTAAAGTAATTATGAAATCTGTTTTTGTGAAGTTTGTTTTCTCCCTCTAGTAGTTCAGGCTGGCTTCCAACTTACAATATTCCTGACTGCACCTCCTGAGTGCTGAGGTTACAGGCATGTATTGTCTGAAGACATTCAAAAGTAAAACAGATCCATATCTGTCTAAAGGAAATCTAATAAAAGAAAGGCTCTCTAGTGCTGTAAGATTAGCTATCTATCTAAAAGCATACATATAAAGATGGTTTTTGGCATGCACCTGAACTATAGCAGATTCTTTGATACTGAGCTTTTGTCAGATGATATTACCCCACTCTAGCCTCAGGACATAAATCTAAAAATATAGAAATGTCAGTTCCTACTCTCTTGCTCTGTCTTTTGTCTGTATCTTTCTAAAAAATGTATTTTCTACTATTATCTATTTATGTATACATGTGTACATCCATGAGGTCAGAAGGGCATCAGATCCCCTGGAGCTGCCTGATAAGGCTACTGGGAATCAAACTTATCTTGTGTAAGAACAGTGTGTGCTCTTAACCACTGAACCATCTCTCCAGCCCTGTCTGTACTTTCCTTAGACTCATTAGTGCAGAGTGGAGTGTCTTCATACATCAAAAATACTTCTATTTTCCCATAAAAATTATATTCCTCATCCCATGTAAGTATACTGTTAACATTTTCAAAGTCTTTCACTTTGTCTTTTTTTTTATTTGTTTATTATGTATACAATATTCTGTCTGTGTGTGTGCCTGAAGGCCAGAAGAGGGCGCCAGACCTCTTTACAGATGGTTGTGAGCCACCATGTGGTTGCTGGGAATTGAACTCAGGACCTTTGGAAGAGCAGGCAATGCTCTTAACCACTGAGCCATCTCTCCAGCCCCTCACTTTGTCTTTTTAAAGCTAAAATAATCATCTTTCCTTTGTTTTCTAATTATTTCTTTCAGGGAAACACTACTGTATTTTATACATCCATTGACAACAATAGAACATTCAATAAACTGTATTTCCCTTTTAGAGTAAAAAAAATGGTCTTAAAAACATTTACACATCAATTTGTTATTTTTATCATCCATAAAAACAGAATTGTGAGCAGTGGGTGTGTGTGGAAGAATATGCCAGAATATTAACACTCAAGAGACTCAGGCAGGAGACTTTTAGTTCAAGGTCAACCTGTCTCAAAAAACAAAATCAAGGCTAAAATGGTCAAGAGAAAGAAAGACAGGACAATCAAAATGAAAGAGAAGCAACAAAGCACATTGGCTTCCCACAAACTTACCGAAGTTTCCTTCCTTTGCTGGCTTTTCTATCTACTTTCTTTCGGATCTTGCTTCGTAGTTTCTGGATTGCAAGCCACTGCCTGGGAAATTCACAAGCCATGTTATGCAACATCACCCAAAGAAACAGCTATGAATATTGAAAAATTGTAATTTTTCTCACTAACAACCCTGCAGACAAAACAACAACAAAACAAAACAAACAAACAAACAAAAAAACCCACACCACCAACCAAATTCCTCAGGGCCAAAGTGACTTGGGGAGGATTTGTGCAATGGTAAAAAAACAAATGGCAGGTGGGAAATTCTACAACAAATCTGGTTAACAATGCTCCTCAGTATTTGGAGTTGCTGTGACAAGCACTCAATCTGTCAGTCTGCAGAAAAGTCCATAGAGTAGAAGCCACTTGAGTTTCCGCTGTTTTGGCTTGTGCACAGTCTCTAGATGCTGCAAGTGCTGGTTTATCTGAAAGCATCAATTCATTTTTAATTACATTATCATCACCCTCCTCTCTCTTTTAGTTTCCTGAGACAAAGTTTCTCTATGCAGTCCTGGTTCTCCTCGAATCTGCCTCTGTCTCCCAAGTGTTGAAGTTAAAGACACAACCATGTTAGCTTAATTTTCTAACTTTTATTTTCCCTTTCTAATACTCAGTATTTTTTATTTTCCTTTCTAATTAAAAATGTACACTTATTTATTTATCTAGATGTGTGTGCACTCACTTGTTCATGCCTACACATACTACAGCACATGTACAGAGGTCAGAGGACAACTCAGGGAGTCTCCTTCTACTTTGTGAATTTTGGGAACCAAACCTGGGTCATCTGCTCTTGATTATTCACTAATCTTATACTTGTTTGTATTTTCTACATATAATAATATTTATATTCTATCTATAATATTTAAGTGTGTGTTAATAAAAGGTAAAGACTCTTTTTCCCCCCTCCCTCAATATAATCTCTTTTATTTTTACTTTTTAAGACAGGCAGACTTGGTAGAATTTTTGGGATCGCTTATGTAAACTATCAGATCATCAGCAAACAGTAAAAGTTTGACACTGAACCTTATAGAAGAGAAAGTGGGAAGTACACTTGAATGCATTGGCACAGGTGACCACTTCCTAAATATAACCCCAGCAGCACAGACACTGAGAGAAACAATTAATATATGGGACCTCCTGAAACTGAAAAGCTTCTGTAAAGCAAAGGACACAGTCAATAAGACAAAACGACAGCCTACAGAACTGGAAAAGATCTTCACTAACCCCACATCAGACAGAGGTCAGATCTCCAAGATACACAAAGAACTCAAGAAATTGGTCACCAAAAGAACACACCCAATTAAAAAAAAACGGAGTACAGACCTAAACAGAGAACTCTCAACAGAGGAATCTAAAATGGCTGAAAGACACTTAAGGAAATGTTCAACATCCTTAGTCACCAGAGAAATGCAAATCAAAACAACTCTGAGATTCCATCTTTCACCTGTAAGAATGGCCAAGATCAAAAACACTGATGAAAACTTATGCTGGAGAGGTTGTGGGGAAAAGGGAACACTTCCGCATTGCTGGTGGGAATGCAAACTGGTACAACCCCTTTGGATGTCAGTGTGGTGATTTCTCAGAAAATTAGGAAACCTTCCTCAAGACCCAGTAATATTACTTTTGGGTATATATCCAAAGGATGCTCAATCATGTCACAAGGACATGTGCTCAACTGTGTTCATAGCAGCTTTGTTTGTCATAGCCAGAACCTAAAAACAACCTAAATGCCCTATGACCAAATAATGGATAAAGAAAATGTGTTACATTTACACAATGGAGTACTACACAGCAGAAAAAAATGACATCTTGAATTTTGCAGGAAAATGAATGGAGCTAGAAAAACATTATTTTGAGTGAGGTAACTCAGACACAGAAAGACAATTATCACATGTACTCACTCATAGGTGGTTTTTAAACATAAAGCAAAGAAAACCAACCTACAAACCACAATCCCAGAGAACTTAGACAACAATAAGGACGATAAGAGAGACTTCATAGATCTAATCTACATGGGAAGTAGAAAAAGGCAAGATCTTCTACGTAAATTGGGAACATGTAGAGCTCAATAAAAATCAATAAAAAAAAAAAGCTTTAAAAAAAAAAGGCAGACTAAGCTGACGTCAAATTCATAAAGGTCCACCTGCCTCTGTATCTTGGGTACTGGGATTAAAAAGGTGTGTGCCACAACCTGGACTGGTTGTAATTTTATTACCTCTTAAAAAATATTTATTTATTTATTTATTTATTTATTTATTGTGTATACAACATTCTGCCTCATTGTATGCCTGCATGCCAGAGGAGGGCACCAGATCTCAGTACAGATGACTGTGAGCCACCATGTGGTTGGTGGGAATTGAACTCAGGACCTCTGGAAGAGCAGCCAGTGCTCTTAACCTCTGAGCCATCTCTCCAGCACCCCCCCCCCATTATTACCTTTAAAAAAAATAAAAAAAAATACAAGAAACCTTATACAATAAATAATATTACTCTATATTCATCAGTCTCAAGCTCCCTAGAGTAACTCTTTTTTCACAGCTGGTTTATATGGATCAGGGTCCACATAGGATTTATGTATCTGGGAACTTATTTTTCAAATAAGGGATTTGAAACCAAGCTAGAAAGATCTCCACAAATTGCACCTGTGAACAAATGTTATCGGGAAATTACAGTAGCAGCTAGTCATTTTACCTGACTTACACAAGGAAAGCGCAACATGGGAGGGGGGGGGAATCTAGGGAAATCCAATTACTGTAATCTTAATATAATCTTAATTACCATAATCTATTTTATTGTAAAGTCAGATAAATGTACAATATAATCACCACTTAAATGCAATTTGCTCTATCACATTAACTATACGGAAAACACTCCTACAACATTCCAAAGATACAGGAAATATCAACAATATCCTATCCCAAAATTCAAATATGAAAATTCAAATACAAAATTCGAATTACTCCATCAACTAATTTTTCATTGCCTATTCAAAATGCTGCTCTGTCCAAAATCTCTTTTTGATATCTGCAGTTTTTGTTTCTTTTCATGCTCATGGTTATTTAAATGCACACCACTCACTAGGTAGCACTCTAAATGCCCTTTGTATTTTCAAAGCACAAGATGATGCATGGGAACAAGAGCCTTAGTAAAGATTGCGATGGATATAAACACAACCCCCACTAAGGGTGAAGAGCATAAGAAAGACTGGTAATTATTATAGGACCAGTCACTGCCTTGGAGGCTGAACTGAGAGTACCCAATGGGAGAAACTACTACATAAGCAGCATGAATGAACAGAAAACCATATATCTAACTTACCTTCCCATAGCCACCTGATCATTTGGATCCAAGGAGCTGGTCTTCCGCTCTATGAGTTCTCGAAGGAGCTAAGGAAAAAGGATAGCAACTGAGTTATTATCATCTCCTAGCAGCAACTGGCTTAAAAGAACACAGAAGGAATTCTGAAAGGCATAATGACCACTCTTAAGCTACAGTCAATAAGGGAGAATTTCCATTAGTCCTTCTATATTTATATAGTTTTCAAAGGTAGCTATCACAATAGTTAAGAGACATCCATTTGGATGACTTATGGTACTACAGTTTGTTTCAAATGAATCAATGAGTGAGCAACATTCCTCTTACTGCTTTTACAACCAGTTTTGCTTGTCTCATCAACAATGGATAATTTTTAAAAGGTCAGGTAGGAAGGGCTGTGGACGGAAAGGGAAATGCATCAGCTTCCAACCAGTGGGATAGTGGTGTAGAGTTAACTTCAGAACTATAACCCCAGGATTCAAAAAGTCTTCCCTGAGTGGAAGTCTTGACTGTCAATAATGAAGAGTGTGGACTTCACCCTCTTGCTTTATACAATTGTACTCTGCTATGCCAGTGATACCAACTGACCTAACCAGACAGGACACAAACACATACACATAGTCACCAAAGTCCGGAGGAACTAAGAAGTCATTTGTGTCTCCATCCTGCTGGGTTAACTCCATGGGGGTTCTAATGTTATTCACCCATTCTCCTCTTAATCCTGGTACTCCACTGCATCCAATAACAATCTCAATCTATACCTTCCACACACTTAGGAACCTGCATAGGACCTTAGAGCCCTCAGTGTAAAGGTGTGAAAACATTAAAAGACAACAATTTTAAGCTGCAACAATAAATTTGGTGTCATCTCTACTATAAGTTCTACAAGGAAAGAAATGAAAACAGAAATTAGGTTTCCAGACATCTCAGAGAAATCTAAAATAAACTCGTTCCTGCTAAACATCTATCAATAATACAGGTTTGTCTTTAAAATTTGTTTCTTCACAAAAACAAGCAATTATTTTGTAGGTAAGTCATACTTAGTAATTCAGATATTTCACCAAACTAAATAGCTGAAGCCTGTGCTAGGATGGAGAAGAAATAAATTCCTACGAAAGCAGTTTACTTTCTAATTCTCATCTGTGAACGTAAGCAGGCACTGAAGAAGTAAAATCTATAAAAATATCCACCTCCATAAGACACAGCTTTACTGCACAAAGGAAAGAATATCTCAATCGCAATTAAAAATCCTCCTGTGAAGTTTTCTCATTTGCTTATTTTGGGCATTATTACCACAGCAATTACGTTTAAAAATGCAGGGACCAGAGGCCACCGGTTTATTATCACTAGAAAACAGCAAGCTATTTCTCTACCCTGTTTATCTGATTGATTCCCAACATCTTTCTGGCAGTCAATCTATCAGTTTATCTCTCCTACTTCATCACAGTCACTTCTGGCAGCTAAATACAAGATCCAAATCCAGTGCTACACAGACACACGACATGGTAAACCTGTGTAACGCGGTTGCTGAGTAAACAGCTCTGCCCTAGGGCTCAGTGTAAATGGGCTCTGCTTCCTAGTCAATGTTCTGTGAGAAGCAAGGCTGGCGAATAGGTGAGGGGCGAGGTTAATAATAATAATAATTTTTTAATGAACAGAAAAGAATGAAATGACTGTATTTTACTGCCCTACCTTGTTCCAGCCACATAAGAGATTACAACCACTATTTCTGGTTTTCTTAATCACCTCTAATCCCTTGCGCCTGGACAGTCCTGGCCACTGGGGAGCAAGTGCTCATGGAAGGCTGCTCCAGCACAACAGAACTGCCTCATCTGGAGGAGAGCACCACACTCCTGCAAAGGCTAGAAACCAGAGTCGCACAACTGCAGAGGATCAGCAGCAACAGCCACTCAAGCACCAAGTTGGTACTGTGTTTGCTCACAAGTACTCTGTGTTCTACATACATTTTGGTATGCATCCTTATGACTTAAGAACTTCATACAACTCTTCTTAATCACTCTCAATGGAGAAGATGCAACTGATCCATCTGTCTGTCTAGCTGATTGGGTTTAAAATTTCAGAAGAAATAAAATGTCATCAGCATATTACCCATGGACAGTTATTAAGTAAGGTAATGCAGCACTAGTTTCTTTCCAGACATCCTAAGAGTAAGAAGTCATATCTTATTGTTGTCTGGATATGCATGTCCCTGATGACAAGCCATATGGGATGTCTTCCTGTACTTACTGGTTACTCATGTATCTCCATGGAGAAATGTCTTTTCAGATTCTTTATCCATTTTAAAGTTGATGGGGACTGGAGAGATGGTTTGGTGGTCAAGAGCACTGGCTCCTCTTCAGGAGGACCCAGGTCTAGTCCCCAGGACCCACTGTAGCTCACAACCATCTGTAACTCCAGTCTCAGAAGGATCCAATGCCTTCTTTTGGCCTCTAAGGATACGACATACACACAATGTACAGACATGACTGTAGGCAAAACACTCACTCACACACACAAAATCTTAAAACAAATGAAGCTGGGTTGTGTTGTTATCAAGGTGTAGGAGTTCTTAAACTCTGTGTACCATGTCCTTATAAGGGGAAGATCTTTCCATTTTCTTGATGGTATCATTTACATAAGTAAGTTAAGTTGTTAATTTTGATATAATCTATTTTTCCTCTGCTATTTGTACTTTTAATGTTATATATAGGAAATCATCATGTAGCTCAAAGTCATGAAGATTTACTCCTACAAGTTAATCTAAGAGTTTTCCAGTTTATAAGATCCATTTTGAGTTAACTCTGTGTGTGGTATATGATAGAAAGGCAGAGAGAGGTCCACCCTTACTCTTTCATTTAGTGGATGTCCTCTTGTTGAAAAGACTTCTCCAATGAACTTTCTTAGCATGCTGTCAAAAAGCCAAGTCATTTTTTAAAGAATTTGGGTTTAAGACCACATACTCCCAGGCTTTCTACATTTGTGACCTGAGTTACTCCCACTTCTCAGGCTTCCAAAGTCCATAGACACAGACCCTGAAGAAGGAAAATGCTAAAAAACTCAGCTGTTCTACCGGAGGGGAAGGATTCCTAACACCTTTCTCCCTGGTACACAGACATAGCCCAATTTCTGTGTGTTCAGACCCTCACCCAATGAGGTACAAAAGCAGAATAAAGGCCTGTAATTCCAGCAGAGGTAAAAACTGGAGAATAAAGAGATTTGGGTACCCTCCCTTACAGCAAATTCAAGGCAACCCTGAGCTGCACAGACTCTGTCTCAAAATAAATAAATAAATAACTCCCCCCTCACACACACAAAAAGAAAAACAACAACAACAACAACAAAAAACTATTTACTCTTTCTTCTGTTCACTTTCCCAAAAGAATTTTTCCTTGATCTGGCTCCTACTTTACTACCCCATTTTTACTTTGAGCTCCCTAGTCTTTTAAATTAACCCTAAAATCAGGTGTGATAATAGTGTATGCCTTTAATTCCGGCATTTGGAATTATTTGGAAGATAAAAGCAGGTGAATCTCTCTTGAGTTCAGGTTTACATAGGGAGTTACAGGACAGCTAAGGCTACAAAGTGAGGCCCTGTTTCGAAAAACATACATACATACATACGTCTAATTAACTGTAAAAGAAGTCACTTGTGATAATTTTTTAACAATATTTCTATTGCTTATTTTGGAATTTCACAAAATGCACCTCAATTGCACTTGCTTTTCATTCCTGCCAGGTCCACATCTTGAGGCTCATAAAAAATACATTTGCATATACTATAATTTTAAATATTTGGGAAGGAATTTCTGTGTGCACCTATAGTATAAGTTCAACATAAAATGATTCATTCCCCACAGGGTTTATGTTTCTCTAACTTCTTTCCACAGGATTCACTTACTCCTCAACTCTACCGCCTAAAATTTCTTCTTCCACTAATCTGATCAAACGAAAATTAGCTCCTTCCTAGGGCCTTTAGAACCATTAGTGATCTCTCCTTCTTCTGTATTCTTTAATAGGCCCTCACAGTAAGTGTTTCTGTTGTTTACAACATCTGCTATACTTAGCTACTGGCTTCTTGAGGGCAGGGAACATAGTATTTTTACATATATCCCTGCAAGAATCAAGAATGCCACTCATACATTATCATTCAATGCATTTTCCTGAGTCAAGTAGTAAGAAGTCACCTTAGAAACAGTACAAAAACTATTCAGTTTTTATAGGAAAACTACATTAGGAGAAAATAAAGACTAGAACAGAAGGAAATCAGAATGAGTGGATAAATTCCAAGAAACATCTTAATTCTGAAGTTAAGAATGATTTACCTTTGGTTACGTTACTAGGGCAGAGAATATACAGTCTAAAGCAGAGGTAAGAGGTAAGTCTGCCTAAGTCTCTCCCTGCCTAGGTCTTTTTTTTTTTTTTTTTTCCTGCCTAGGTCTTTAAGGACTCAGTTATCTTTTTGACTTTGACTCAGTTGTGCTGTACCTGGACTAAAATTTGGAAGGATGACAAGTTTAGAAGCCAAATGAAGTGGTACTGTTTTCAAAGGCCATAATATTTCACCATGCTTGGCCACTTGGCTTAAAATTTTTTAGTCAGAACAGAAAATCTTCCTATCAGAATCTATAAATTTCTTTAGACATAATATAGAGAGTTTTAATGTCTAATAATTTACTAGAAGTGTAAGAAAATCACAACCAGCATCAGACTCTGATGTAGGAACATAGCAATTTGAATGCTAGGGGACTTTTTGGCAATTTGCTTTTCATTCCTTCTTACTACATTAAAAACAATTTAATAGCATCAATCTACTCTTTCAAATCTTTGCTAAAAGTAACAAAGAGTGAAGGTGCTGTTGGTTAAGTTTTACAAAAGTCCCCATTGCAAACATTCTGGCCTCTTGGTCCCCAGATATATATTTTGTTAAGTATTTTTTAATCTGTTATAAAGGTGAGGGGTGTCCTTTGGGCTATAACTCAATTTCTGGACACTTTAGAAATATTTCTTTTAATAGTATCATATAATCTATCATTTGTGTTGAAAGAATAGAGCAGTCTCACCAAGCTGGAGGATTCACAGATAAGAAACTAGATGGAGAACTAATTTGTGTTCTGTAATTACGTTTCGTTAAGGACTAAAAGCCTAGCAGAAACAAACTCTCTTTTCACAGCCTAGCTTTCAGATGCCAATAATTCTTCAGCTCCACTAGAATCAATACTCTATTGACTCTGCCATCTTTTCAGTATCCCTCATCCTCTTCTCCAGTGCTCAACCTTCCTTATCAGGTAAATAATGATCCCATGGTTCCTCAGGACAACTTCTCCTGGTATACATACATCCTCTACTCTCCTATACGCTGTACCTTTGTTATACAGATCCATAACCCCTTACTAGGGATAGAATCTTAAAGTTCAAAAGTTTTAGAATTTTAGGAAGGAAACAAAACAAAGTGCATATAGCATAAATGCCTCAGCAAGCTGGGCAGCACCCCAAAGTCAAACACACATGTGTTCCTGGGTCTGAGTTACCTCACTCAATCTAATTCCTAATTCCACTTGAAATTTTCATGATTTCATTTTTCTTTAGAGCCGAATAGTATTCCATAGTGTACATGTACCACATTTTCATTATCCATTCATCAGTTGAAGGGCATTTATGTTGTTTCTGTTTCTTAGGCTATTGTGAAGAGAGCAGCAATGAACATGAATAGGATGCCACAGAGTGTGGTATAGCTGGGTCATATGATAGATTCCCACTCCCAGCTTCCCCACACACCACAGTCATACATAGGGTTCCTCTGTGTAACAGTCCTGGCTATCCTGGAATTCATTTTGTAGATCAGGCTGGTCTCAAACTCACAGAGATCTGCCTGCTTCTGCCTCCTGAGTGCACCACTGTTGCGGGAGCTCCTTCCTCTCTTTCAGCCAATAGCCGTTGGGTGTGGTCTCTCTCCCTTTAAAAAAAGCGGCCACTTCCCTCTCCTCTCTCTCTCTCTCTCTCTCTCTCTGGCTTTCAGCTCCGCTTCCGGCGACTAGGCTCCTTTCCTGATTGTGCAGAGGCTGTTGTCTGGGACGGTGATCTGTAAGTTTTCCCCTTTAAATAAATAACCATTCTATTAATCATAATTCCAAACTGGTGTGGGATTGTTTGTGACTTACGCCTTCACACCACCACCACCCAGTAATGTAGATTTACTTTTAATTTTTTGAAGGTTATTCACACTGATTTCGAGGGTGACTGTACCAATTTGCAATCACCAACAGTAATGAAAGAGTGGGATAAGTAAGATTATGGATTCAAAACCATTTCAAAAAGGTGCTGCACCATAGCAAGCTTGCCACATAAACACAGTTACCATTGGGAACTTTTTCATCCCAGAATTTCAGAGAAGGGATCCTGTATCTGTATTTCCTTGGCAAAACATCAACTACATTAAATCCCAGTGTCTGAACTCAACCAGTGCCACATGGCTACTGGAGAAACAGGCCTTTGTGCCTGTGCTCATTTACTAACTCGCTGACTCCTAATTCTAGGATCTTCTGAGACTGTTTTCCTAGTACCTCCCAACCTTGGAGATAAGACAGAACACTCAGATGAGAACTTAAATGTATGCTGATTGTTTTCTCATAAAAAGATGTTAAATACTATTTATGCAACTATCAAAATAATTGTTTTGTTAACTTATGTCATTGACAGAATGTATTATATTACTTTGTTTAATATTTTGTATTAAATTGGCCTTGGATAAATACCATTTGGTCATTGTATATAATCTGCCTCCTGAGTGCACCACTGGCTATTTTAATTTATTTACTATGTGTAGGTATGCACATATATGTGGGGTATGTGTGGGGGGAGATAACATGCATGCCACAATACACTTGTGCAGGACAGAGGAAAACATGCAGGAACTGGTTCTCTTCTTCTGCCATGTGGGTGCCAGGTTTTAAGACTTGGCAACAAGCACCTTTACTTGTGGAGACATCTTACTGGCTCTAAATTTGTGCACATGTGCACTCATACACACACACATACCATAACATACATGTTAGGTCAGAGGACAATGTGAAGTCAGTTCTCTCCTTCTACCTTTATATGGTATTCTCACATTTTGTTCTGCTGTGATTAACACTGATCAAAATCAAGTGTTAGCCTCAAACTCACAATCTTCCCACTGTACGCTTTAGAGTGCTGAAATTACAAGCACATGCCACTATTCACAATGCATAGGGTTTTCTCCTTTTTTTTTTTTTAATTACAGAAAACTCCAAACAGCCAAAAAGTAGACAACACCATCATCAATCTGAAGATTCCTCTTAAAATCTGGTTTCCAACAATGACTGCATTCTTGAAAATAAAGAATTAATTAATTATTAATTAAATACAGAGTCTTGCTATTTAGCCCTGACTAGTTTGCTATGTAGACCAGACTGGTCTTAAGCTCATAAAATCTGCCTGACTCTACCTCCTGAGTAGTGAGAATAAAGGCATACCTGGTATTTAGGTCAAAAAAATTTTTTTTGAGACAGGGTCTTCCTGTGTTCCCTAGGCTGCCCTTCAACTACTAGAGATTCACCTGCTTCTGATATCATGTATTAAATTATGGATTAAATGTATGCACCAACTCACCTAGCTCAAGTCATATTTTGAAAGAGGAGTTACGCAACTACACAAAATTAGAGAGAACCTCCCTCTTGTTAGGAAATCCTTGGCGGGGGGGGGGGGGGATTTCAGCAGATTAGCCTCTATAAATCCATCATCTGGCACAATAAATGTTAATAGAATGGCCAAAGCTTGCATTAAAATGATACATGTGAACCATCCAGTGTTCTCAAGTAGATTTTCAAATTTGTCCAATCAAAAGGTGGCATAATGTACTACAAAGAAAACCAAGCTGGGCCGGGTGGTGGTGCTGCACGCCTTTAATCCCAGCACTCAGGAGGCAGAGGCAGGTGGATCTCTGTGAATGTTAGGCCAGCCTGGTCTACAGAGTTCCAAGTCCGGCTCTAAAGCAGCAGAGAAACCGTCTTGAAAAATCAAGCTGGAATTAAGAACACTTGCATTTTAATGTTCTGATTCTATGTGAGGACTGATCTCCCCAGTCACTCCTTGGGGCTAATTATGTTCAAATTTAGATCTACAATGCACACACATTTTGGAAGATATTATTAACTTACCCTCTTCTTTGTTAGAGCATTCTCCCTTTGAGTTACTTTGAAGGAAGAATACATTAAACAAAACTTAGTACCAAGTCAATATGCCTATCTAAGCGAGGAGGTAATTTCTTATTTCTTGAGAAGTACTAAATTCTTCACCTGCACCTACAAAAATACTGCTAGGATCCTATATTTAATTTATATGCAGCCAGGATATATTGGTCTTATAACTACAAGTGGCAGTTCTGACCACACATTTGCCTAATAAACTTTCATGGTACCATTTATATTTAAGAAAGTTTCTCCCAACAGTTCGAAGCTAATCCTCCTTCTTTCCTGCCCAGTCCAATAATTTTTATTGCTTAAACTTTGTTCTATAGTTTTGCCATTAATGAAAGAAGCAGTGGTATGTAAGACATACATCTAATACTTTTTAAAACAAAGAACCGAAAGAAATAAAGGTGCTAGGTATGGTGATGTACTCCTTTAATCCCAGCACTTGGGAGGCTGAGGTAGAAGGATCTCTGTGAATTCAAGGCCAGCTTGGTCTCCATAAAGAATTCCAGGCATTCCAAGGCGAAGTAGTGAAGCCCTGATCCAGTCATATATACTTTCCCTTCATGCTGCAGTTTGGTGAGACTTCTGGACCTGGCATTTAATATTTGGCTTTGCTGAGTGTGTGGTGCCACAGGCCTGTAGTCATTGTACTTGGAAGGTAAAGGCAGTAGGACTGAGTGTTCAAAGCCAGCCTGGGCTACACAAGACTCCGAATCAAGAAAATAAAATTAAGTCAGTAAAAAGTACTTTTTGTCCTTCTGTTCTATAGCAGCCTCCATGATAATGCAAGCTAGTGACCAAAGGCTGGTGCTGATGCCATACTTGGCTCTCAATAATGACAATAATAATGACAGCATTATTAATGCTAAGGGTCTAAAGAGACAGTTTACAAGCTATCATCATGTTTTGCAAATAAAATTCTTACACACAGGACATAAAATAACCTTGTGATCGTTAGAATTTAATTAGACATTGCTAATTAGTGTTTTTAAAAAACATTATGACTATGTCCCCCAAAAACAAAATGGCAAGCTCTTTGTTTTACCTTCAGCCATATCAATTTTCAGATTTATTTTCATGTTCTGTGTGCAATAAATTTCATTAGCCTTTTAAGAGACACTATCCAGATCCCAAATACAAACATTTAAAAATAAAATTAAAAACAAAAGACTGTTCTTGTAAAAGGCATCTATTCTCCACTAATGTATTGGCAAGAGCAAGAAGAGATTCATATCAGATTTCCTAACATGTTAATAACCATTAGTTGGGCCACTGGGAAGTTGCATGCCAACAACAAGAGGACTGCACTACCATTAACTTCAACGATGGCCTGAGATGCCACATATTTTCATTTCCATTTAAATGCATACAATTAAAGCAACCACAGCAACTGTCCATATTAATCACTCACTAAGTTAAAGAAAAACCATCTTGTCAGACAACTTATCACTTCTCTACTTCTCAACCCGATCAACTTTTAATAGTTCATCAAATCAGTAATTACTTGCTTATGGAATTATCAAATATCTTGGATACAGAGGTCTAGCATGTAGCAAGGTCATTTTCTAGACATGTCCTAATGGTAAATAAAAGGAAAAATCCAACCCACCAAAATGATCACCAAAAAAGCAAATCCTGTTATGCCTTTCTCTAGATATCCCTGGCAAGATTCAAATTAACAAGACAAACCAGATCAAAACTAAAAAGAGCTGGAAGCAACATACAAAATTCTAATGAACCCTTAAGAATATGGATATTGATCTGGCAACATCTAAGTTCAACTAGGGCTTTCTGAACAAAATAACTCACAAGGTGACAAGAAACTAGTCTGAGGTCTAGGATATGAAAAGTCCAGTCACTTTATATAGCTATTGTTAAGGGCAATCACATTACAACACCAAATCTTACAAGGATCAAATAAAGATGTCTGTCAACCACACATCTACACCAGGAGGCTGGGATATAAGCAGTGCTCAGAGAATACTTGTGCCCAAATCATTTAAAATTCAGGCTTACCCAGAATAGCTGGGCAGTGGTGGCACATGCCTTTAATCACAGTATTCGAGAGGCAGGGCCAGGTGGATCTCTGTGAGTTCGCAGCCAGCCTGGTCTACAAGAGCTAGTTCCAGGACAGGCTCCAAAAGCTGCAGAGAAACCCTGTCTCAAAAAAACAAAACAAACAAACAAATAAAGAAACAAAAATCCCCCCCAAAAAAATTCGGGTTCATCAAGAAAAAACTACCCAGGACTTAAAAAAGCAAACAAAAGAAAAACTGTAAGTGGTGGTGATGTAGGTAGCACATTAAAAAAAAAAAAAAAAGTCATAAAGTAGCAGACGGAATCATGAAAATGAAAAAAGGGTACTGAAAACATTTTTGAATGACCATCTTTCATGTTCACATGATGTTTTGTGAAGTTGTCTTTAAGGATGAGCTCTGACAAGAGACAGACCAAATGCAAACCGGTTCCATTCCAAAGGAAATATGTACTGCTTTCCTGCAGAAGGGACTCAGCCTTTCACAAAGCCTTCACGCCAACTACACCACACCTTCCACATCCAGCTTCCATACAAACCAGTATCAAAACTATAAAACTAATTTTTTCATTAGAATTATTAAGTAACAGGAGTTCAATAAATCATTCGCCTTCTAAAGAAAAAAATTACTTTCTAACAACATAATATTTATTCCAGGTCTAAAAAAACAAAACATATTTATTTACAAACCGAAAACCGTAAAGCTGTAAATTTTTTATGGCTCAAGAATGAAATATTTAAGAAATAAAAGTACATCTAAAGAACAAAATTTAGTCTAGGCAGCCTAGAGATTGAGGCTAATATTGCCATTTGCTGTGTGCTGTGTGTGTGTGTGTGTGTGTGTGTGTGTTTCGGAGGTTACTTAACTTTTAAAACTCTTCTAAGTCTTTCAGCTCTAAAACTTCTAAGACAAGGAGCTGGCAAGATGGCTGAGGGCTGAAAGTGCTTGCTACCAAGTCCAACAATCTGAGCTCACACGTGCAAAGCTGTACTGCAGCCACCTATGTGTGTGCACACTCACTCACACATACAAACAGATAAATGAATTATAAAATAAAAGAATCTTTCAAATGGTATGATTAGGCCAGCAAGATGGCTCAGGAAGTAAAGGTATGTGCCACCAAGCCAAGTCTAATGATCTGAATTTGACCCCTGGGATCCATAGGGCAGGAGGAAAGATCTGACTCGGGTGAGTTGTCCTCTGGCCTCCACATATGGACCATGCATATACTTGCATAATACCCACATACAGACACAAAATAAATAAACAACTGCAATAAAATTGTAAACCACTGGTGAGGCTGAGGTAGGAGGACTGAGAGTTCCAGGCTGTCCAGACACAGTGAGGCTGTCTCAAAAGTAGAAAATTCAAGTCAGTGAAATGGCTCAGTGTTAGGTAAGGACACTTGTCAAATGTGACTACCTGAATTCTATCCCTAAGACGCACAAGGTGAAGAGAATTGACTCCTGCAAGTTGTCCACATACGTGCTGTAGCACACAAGCGCGCGCACACACGCACACGCACACACGCACATGCACACGCGCACACATGCACATGCACACTCACACACACACACACACACAAATATAATAAATTAGTATTGCAGTGGTTTTCCCAAAGGCTTGGACATTTAAGCACTTGATTTGGTGAGGTTTTAGGAGGTGTCGTATTGTTAGAGGAAGTACATCACTACAGTAGGTCTTTGAAAGCATACAGCCTTGCTGTGTTTACAGTTTGCTCTACTCCATGCTTGATATTAAGGATGTGAGAGCTCTTAGCTCCATGCTCCACCTGCCTGCCTGCTGACATGCCTTCCTTACATAAAGGAACCAGAAACTCAAATAAACACTTTCTTCCATAAGCTGCTTTCAGTGTTCTGTCATGACAATACAGAAAAATAATTAACACAAATATAACAAAGTAATTTTAAAAAGGAAAATAAATAAAATTAAGTTGGCATGGTGACACTTGCCTTCAATCCTAAAACTCAAGAGGCTGAGGAAAAAGGATCTCTGTGAGTTTCAGACCAGCCTGGCCTACATAGTGAGCTCAAGAGACCCGCCTCAGTCAGACAGACAGAAAGAAAGAAAAAAATTTATAATGCCACTTAGAGCCCCCATTTTTTGTGTATAAATATGCATGAGTGTATAAGTATGTGTGTGTGCATGTTTATACCTGTACCATTATTATTAAATAAAGTAGGCATGCTTTTAAAGATCAAGGGCCATTAAGAAACAAAGAGCGGAAATGAAAGTGGATGTGTGAGCAGGTGGGGAGGGGGGAGCTGACCCTAGACATCATTCTCAGTGGTTAGGGTATTCACACAGCCTCATAATACCTGAATTAACCAAGTAAGCCTTTAAAACCTTACAATGGAACATTAAAATTCAATGTGGCTATAATCTCTTCCTTACAAAACATGGTCCCAAAGAGTTTCGCCTCAAGTATGTTAAAAAGGGGTATGTGTGTGAGAAATGTATTATATTCACCATCTACCTCAACCACATGACCATATTTTAAAAAGACAAAAGAGAAAAAAAGAAAAGAAACTCACAAGCCTATTGTAACACATTGTACGTCTTCTGAATGTGACTCTTAGCTCAGGCTCACTACCCTGACAAATAAGGAAAGCACTTTATGAAGCCAATTTAATTGGGAGGTGACAGAAAACATACAGCCATTTTCTTTAGCCTTATCATTGAATTGGCTTCAGTTCCAATCTCTGGCAAATCCCACTCAACAGAAGAAATTAACCAGGTCAGCAGAACAGGTGCTACGCTGTGTCTGTCAAGGGCCTGGCATCACCACAATTACTTGCGCACAATGAAGCAGTAATCTTATAGATCATCTCTTCCACGCAGCATACTGGCGGGGGGGGGGGGGGGGGGAACTGAAGGGGGGAGACTGGGGGAGGAAAGGGGCAGTGAGTAGGAGAGGAATAAGAAGAAATGAGAAAAGGCAAGAAAAGAAAATGAATGTGCAGCTGCCTTGCAGCTCAGCAGATGTCAGGATGTGATGTACGAGGCTAGGATAAGCTGTCGTAGCCTGCTGCCAAAGAATGGTAAGTGATTAAAGCTTGCACAGTTCTAAGCAGCATATTTAGAATCTGTGGGGTTTCAAGACTTGCACCCGTGCCTCGCTGTGCCGCCAGATGTTGGCAACTGGTCCAGTTCCTACCGAGTGTGCAAGGATGGCAGCAGTTGGTACAGAAGCAAAGCAATCTGGAATGCTTCCGGAGACGCTGTACATTAACAAGTGTCACCCATCATTCACCTTTACAGAAGGCTGAAACAACTCCAATTTGCTGCCACTTCCCTCTTGGGAAACAGCCAAGATAAAGTTGTGCCTGGCAGCCCCATTTGTTTCACTCAGGTGTTTCAGCTGCCTTACTGACCTCTATTAGTTTAAGTTTTAATTTAGATTAACCTCAGCACCCCAATTAACCAGAAAGGGGAAAAGCTAAGATGTGACTAGTCATAACTCTGAAATCAGAATTTATTGAAGTTAAAATTATTAATTAGGATGAAGAACCAATCAAGTAATGCTATTCCTTAAACAGATCTTCAGAATTTAAATAGATAAATAAATAAAAATAAGGGAAAACAAAGAAATAAGGGGGAAATAATCTTCAAGACACCCCCCCCCGATCTTGCCAGTGGAACTGATTTCTTCCCAGCAATTTCAGTTTACCTTCTTTAGACTATTTAACTCACAATGCACTTTTATTCCAGCAATGTACACTTCAATTAATGAGGACTAGAACATTTTTTGATTCTTTCCCCTGATCTCACACAATTAGTTAGCATTCATATCCTATATCAAGCACATCTTTAGACTCTCCAGAATGTTACCTGTCCTTCTGACAAATGTGTTTGAGAACAGGAGAAAAGAAAAAGAATCAAGACCCCTGACTGAGGCAGTTGAGGCCAATACTCTCTCCTCAATATACTTTTCACATTCACTTATGGCAATAATTTTAATCAAATATTAAAAATGATGGGGCTGAGCTGGGTGGTGGCGGTGCATGCCTTTAATCCTAGTACTCAGGAGGCAGAGGCAGGTGGATCTTTGTGAGTTTGAGGTAAGGCTGGTCTACAGAGCAAGTTCCAGGAAAACCAAGGCTGTTACAAAGAGAAACCATGTCTTGGGGGGAGGGAGGGTGAATGGGGCTAGAGAGAGGGCTCAGGAAGGCAAGAGTACTTGCTGTTTTTGTAGCAAACTGGGGTTTGATTCCTAACACCCACATCAGATAGTTCAAAACCACCTGTAACTCTAGCTCCATGGAATTGGGGTCCAATACCCTTTTCTGGACACAGGTACTACATGTACACTGAATGCGCACAAATATACAAATAACATTTGAAATAAATAAGATTAAAATAAGTCTCTCTTTACATGGCAAGTGAGAGGCATTCCCAATATAGATTACCTGTTTTTGTTTTACTTATAATTTTCCTAAGAGGTTTCTTACTTCATATTCATATGCGAAGTAAATATATCAACAAATTGTTGCAAATTCTCTGGGAAAAACTAACTAAACATTTAATAGAGTAAAATCTTGTCTTGATAAACAATGGCTCAACAAAAACCAGACATCACTGGTGAGGCGTATCCTCAACTTTCCACTGGGCAAGGAAGCATATTTCATTAATAATATAGCTTATCAAGAGATTCAGGAATATAGAAAGTTACTGTAGTCCTTTAGAGTATCTCAAACATTTAGTTCATCTAAACAAGCACCAGTATTTACTAAAAAAGAGTATCTGGAAAGCAAATAATTTCAGAAAAATTGGAGAAACTCTTCTGAAGAGACACACAGCAGGTTGAGAGAATAGATGGCATACTCCTGTATCTCACTTGGCACACGGGAGGTAGAAGCAGAAAAACTGCAAATTCAAGGCTAACACAGTGAGAAGCTGTCTCAAAAAAGCCCGAACAAATAAACAAGAAGAAAATAAAAACTTGACAACTGGACCATATGTCAATTTTTACTGATTATCTCTTTTAAAATATTAGGTAGACAAATGGAAAAATTAACAGTAGATTACATTTTAATATACATTAAGCTTATTTAAATATACACAAAAATTACAATAAAGGGGCTGTTTGAAGTGGCTCAATGATTAACAGTATTTACTGTTCTTGGAAAGGATCTGGGGATAAATTCCCAGCACCCACACGGACCGTCTATGTGGGTTCCAAGTTCAGTTCCAAGAGATCTGATACTCGCTCTTCTGGCCTCCTTCGGCACAAAGCACATTCATAGTAAACAGACATACAAACAAGAAAATAAAATATGTTTTTAACACAACAAAAGACTGAATTAGGTCATAGAACCAGAAATGTAACTCAAGAAGCCTAGGATCCCAGTTCTTGCTAGCTAGCATGTGCAAGCCTGAGTTTGTCTAGCATGCACAAGGTTTTGGGTTTGATGGCTAGTACCTAGAGTGGTAGAAGAAAGGTTTGACTCAACAGCCAGTGCCACAGGTACACACATGTAATCCCAGCACTCAGGAGACATAAGCAGTGCTACCAGTTTGAGGTTGCCTTGGCCTGGTACACAGTGAGACTGTCTGTTCAAAAACAAAAATAAACAAAAAGCACCCAGTGGAAGACAAAGAATAAATAATTGATTAAAAGAAACTTAAATTGTTTTACAGATAACTTAGACCAGAGCAGTGTTCACAAAATAGCTGCAGCTATTTTCATCTCAAAAGAAAAACGTAAAACCAAAGAAAACAATCCAGAAAGGCACCATTTAAGACAATCCCAAATATAGGAGTTCTAACTCCTTGTTTATTCAAAATAAACCACCTTTCATTCAGAGAATGCTACCAGTGGATTTGAAATGCAAAAATATGGCTCGTTTTTAACAAAAGAAGAATATACAAAATTCATACCTGGTGGTAAAAGTCATCATCATCAAATATTTCTTCATCCAAATCCTTCAGGTGAGCATTGGCAGGGACTTGAGGAAGGAGCTCCTACAGCAGCAGGGAGTAAAAGGGTGTGAATATCAGGAAGTCTGTCATGCTACTCAAAGTACTATTGTCTAAAGGGGAAAAGCACATTTTCCTTAAGTTATAAGAACTCTATCTATCTTTCTTTCTATCTATCTATCTATCTATCTATCTATCTATCTATCTATCTATCTATCTATCTATCTATCGTTTTTCGAGGCAGTTTCACAGTGTAGCCCTGTCTATCCTGGAACTCCTTCTGTTGACCAGTCTGATCTTGAATGCAGAAAATGCTGTAATTAAAGGTATAGGCCACCAAGCCCAGCTAAAAATTCTTAAATAAATAAATAAATGTTGTTTTATATTTTAAAAAATCAAGAAAAACCTGGTCTCAAAAAAGGAGGTGGAAAAGATTAACAGGCAGTTGACAGAATAAAGAAGCATAAAAATAATCATAGTAATGTTTAAGCTCATTCTAACAAAATTCACACAAATTCAAATAAGAAAATACTATTTTTCACCTTTCAGACCGGCAATATCCAGGACTTGGAAAACAGATAGAGGGACTGGAATTAATAGGACTCTTTTGGGAGGCAATTTGGTAACATCTATCACGATTTATTGTATTTTCTTTAACATTTTTACTTCTAAAACTTCATCCATATGCTGGGCAGTGGTGATGTATGCCTTTAATTCCAGTACTTGGGAGGCAGAAGCATGAAGGTCTCTGTTCGAGACCACCCTGGTCTATAGAGTGAGTTCCAGGACAGGCTCCAAAGTGATATAGAGAAACCCTGTCTCAAACAAACAAAAACAAAACAACAACAAAATCATCTAAACAAGCCAGGTGGTGGTGGCGCACGCCTTTAATCCCAGCACTTGGGAGGCAGAAGCAGGCGGATCTCTGTGAGTTCGAGGCCAGCCTGGTCTACAAGAGCTAGTTCCAGGACAGGCTCCAAAACCACAGAGAAACCCTGCCTCGAAAAAGAAAAAAAAAAAAAAAATCATCTAAACATTCATGCAAATAAACAGAAATATTTAGAAATGTTTCCTATAGTTTGCTTCTAAAACTGGAGGCAACAGAAACATCAAGTTTGACTAAGTTATAGCTTACAGTGATACAACAAAATTATTTTTTTTCAAGACAGAGTTTCTCTGTGTACCCCTGCTGTGCTCAAACAACTTCTATAGACCAGACTAAAGGCATAAGACACTACCTCCCTGCATAGCATACAATGGAATTCTTTATAGAAAGAAAAACATAAGATAGATTTTCTTTTTTTTTATTAAAAATGTCCACCTCCTCCCCTCCTCCCATTCATAAGGTAGATTTTCATGCTATGATAAAGTATCTAGAATATATTTTTAAATTATAATATTTAAATATAGTGACATTTCAGATTATTTTTTTAAATGCGCATATACCATTTGACTTAATTTTACAAAAGGACCCCTGAGGTGCTGCGATAGGCAGTTAATGGCTGGCTGTTCAGGGGACGAGAGCCATATTTTTCAGTGCTACGTTGCCCTTACTCAAGTAAATAATCTTTCACCCAATGGTGTAGGCACGCCTAATTAAAAGGAGTGGGCCACAAACACACAGAAAATGAAAGTAGGAGAAGATTGCCTAGAAGAAGGAAGAGTTTAGTGGGAAGGGGGGAGGGAAAAAAAGAGGATAATGGGGGAGAAGATGCTTAAAGTACACACCATCTGGGGTGTGTGTGTGTAATGAAACTATGGGGGAAAAAACAACTTTTGCTGATTTTTAAGGGGTGCTAAAGAGATGGCTTGATGGCTAAGTGCACGCATGTACTGTTCTTCCAGAGGACGAAAGTTCAATTCCCAGCACCCACATCAACAGGTTCACAACCACTTATAAGTCCAGTTCCAGAGGATCCAGTACCTCTGACCTGCACTCATATGAACATACCCACAAAAACACACATACATATTCTAAAAATGAAATAAATATTAAAAAGAAAAAGAATCACATTTATATGTTACATATGTCATATATATAAAGTTTATAGAAACAATATGACTGGAATTATCAGAAAAGGAAAAAAATTTACATTTTATATGAAATTAACAAGTATTGAGTATATTTTTTTCGGTAATTAAAAAATAAAAATGTATAACATGAAAGCGGAAAAATTTCAGAGAGTCTTACCCACACACAAAAGACTACAAGAAAAGGGAGAATTAGCCTCTTTAGTAATGAGATCCCTTACTAGTTATACAATATGAATGAAGAGGACATCCCTGAAATCATACAACTATACATACACAAACAAAAAAAAAAAAAAGACTCAACAGGTATGTTATATCTTTGTGTATACATATACATATGTATGAATGTGTATATGTATACATATATATGTATGTATGTAAATATATATGTAAAAATAATAACCAAAAAAGGAGGCTGCCAATTTGAGAGTAGGAAGGGTATGGAAGGGGTTAGAAGGAGGAAAAGGAAGGGGAAAGTAATGTAATTCTACTATTTTTTTTATCTTATTTTATTTATTTTTATTTCATGTGTGTTCATGTTTTACCTGCATGCAAATCTGCGTGACATTGTCAGATCACCTGAAACTGAAGTTACAGGCAGTTATGAGCTACCATGTGGACACTGGGAATTGAACTGGGTCCTCTAGAAGAACAGCCAGTGCTCTTAACTGCTAAGCCAACTCTCCAGCCTCTCCTAACAATTTTTTAAGAGATCTATAAACATATAAACATAAAAAACATAAACTATAAAATTAAAATGTGGTGGTCTTAAGAGATTGCTCAGTGGTTGAGAGCACTTGCTATTCTTACAGAGGACCCAGATTCAGTTCCCAGCACCCATATGATGGCTAGCAGCTATACATTAACTCCAGTTCCAGAGGATCCAATATCTTCTTCTTGCCTCCACAGACACTGGATGCTCACAGTGTGTGCACAGCCATACATGGAGGTAAAACACTCATACACAAATGAACAAAAACAAACCAGGGGTTATGTTACAAGCCTTTAATCCCAGCACTTAGGAAGTAGAAGCAGGTAGATTTCTTTGAGTTCAAGGCCAGCCTGGTCTACAGAGTGAGTTCCAAAGGAATCAAAACTATGTAGAGAGATTCTGTCTCAAAATATCCCCCTCAGCTGAGCAATGGTAGCATGCATGCACCTTTAATCCCAGCACTAGGGAAGCAGAGGCAAGAGGATCTCTGTAAATTTGAGGCCATCCTTATCTACAGAGCAAGTTCCAAGACAGCCAGAGCTGGTACACAGAGAAACCCTGTCTCAAAAAAATAAAACAAAACACAACAAAAAAATTCCCTCAAATAAATAATGTTTCCTTTTGAACAAAAGAATTTTAATATTCCACTTTCAGATCATGCTCTAGAGTACCAAAGACAACATTAAACAAATGTCCATGTTGCCATTTCTACACAATAACTTTGAAACTTAATCTTAAGGTCTAGAATATAGAACAGTAGTAGAGGATTTGCACAGCATGTGAACCCCTGGGTTTGATCACTAGATCACAGAAACAACCACAACCAATAAAATCCCCTAAATCTTAAAAACTGGATTTTAAACAATTATTCTGCCAAACTCCTAAATCAAATGCAAAATCAAGAGATTTATAAGGCCTCATGCTAACAATTCAGCAGAACAGTGCTGTTTCTTTTCTCACTAACTTCTCATAAGAGTTGATTCCACATTTAACTAGCCACCAGAAACTGTTCTCATAAGCTCATGTGTCCCAGAGTTCTTACCGGTTCTCCTGGCAAACTCTCTGCTACAGGCGCAGGGGCTGGTTCAGGTTTGCCAAGAACTTGGTAGACTGAGCGCTTGGTTTGTGTCCTTCGAAGCAATCTTTCTTTGTCCATCAGAATGTGATCAATCTGAGTCAATATGGAACGTTCAAAGGCACCGAAACCCTGCAATAAAATTAACCAGTGTCAGGTAATGTAGGTCGGTGCTAGAGGCAGCGATGCTGGTTCTTTTTCTGTGTCCAGAGGATTTTCTGTTAAAGGCCGAGTATGTCAGTAGCTATATCTAGTCTCAGAAAAATCTTCAAACAGTCATCATTTTCTTCTGCTCCCTCAATAATGTTTTCAAATCTGCTTATTTAAAGTATTTCATACTTTCAGCACCTGAACCAGGCTTCCTTTCCAGGATAAAATATTCTAATAAAGCTAAAATCAAATGGTACAACCTATAGTACTAGAAGCAGTTCAATGAATCTGAGAACAGAAATAATTGCTTATTATTACATCACATAAATAAACTGCATTTCCTATTTCTCACAAATGCTTCAGTTGTTACACATACATACACACACACACACACACACACACACACACACACACACACACACACACACACAGTGGTTTTGAATAGGTATGGCCCCCATAGAATCATGTGTTTGAATGCTTGGCTCAGAAGTAGTGGCACTATTGGGAGGTGTGGCCTTGTTAGAATGGGTGTGGCCTTGTTGGAGGAAGTGATCACTGTAGGGGTGGGCTTTGAGGTCTCATATGCTCAAACTATGTCCTCTGTGAGCCACAGTTGCTTCTGGTACACCTGCAGATCAAGATGTAGAACTCTCAGCTCTTCTCCAGTTCCATTGTCTGCCTGCACACTACCATGCTTCTCACAATGATGATAATGGACTAAGCCTCTGAACTGAAGCCAGCCCTAATTAAATGTTTTCCTTTGTAAGAGTTGCTGTGGTCATGGTGTCTCTTCACAGCAATAGAAACCCTAAGACACACACATACCTTGCCCAGTTTTCCAGAAGCAAGCTTGGTTTTATCATGCCACTTCTGCAGTGTACGGTTCCTGTAGACTGTAAAGTCAGCAAAGCGCTTTGCCATGAAGCTGGGATAGTTCTCCATTTCTAGCTTCCTCTTTGGTGGGCCCTTTCTTTGCTTCTTCTTCTTCTTCTTCTCTTCTACTAGCTCATCATCTTCACTAGAAATCTCCTCACTAAAACACCAGTAAGAACATTAAGTTCAATGTAAACACTACTTAAGTAACAGACCAGGTTGATGTCAAATATTTAGACCCTACCCATTATAACTATACTTTATCAGCAAGATGAGAATAATTTTTTTGTATGTTTGAGAAGACGGCTCAGTAGTTAAGAGCACTGGTTGCCCTTCCAGAGAAACTGAGTTTGATCCACAGCACCACATGATGGCTTACAACTGTCTAATTTCAGTTCCAGGGGAATATGACACCCTCTTCTGGCCCCCAAAGGCACTGCTTATACATGGCGCACAAACATACATGCAGGCAAAACACCTAAACACATACAATAAAAATAAAGATTAAATTTTTTTAAAGTTCATAAGGACAATCAAAGACTCACAGAAATTTTCAAATAAAATCAAAAGCACTTGAGTTTCAATTTTTTTAATGTAAGCACATCATAAAAAGAAATGAGGTTGTAAAAACATTACTTGAAATGTATAGGAAGCAGGCACTACAGGAGAAACATTAAAACTTTAAAAATTAAACACATACATTTCTGTGACCTTAAATCCCCAAATCAATAAGAGAAACCTATTTCCACAACCAACTGCTAAGAAGAGGTGAATAATAATTGAACCAAGTGAAGAGAAGCTACATGTGAAAAAAAATTAGCACTAATTTGAAATACAGATAAAAAACAGCAGAGGAAGTTTACATTCCAAACATGGGCAGGGTTTCACTCTTATCATTACTTCCTAAGCAACTATCTACCTAGTATTTATGCTTTGTAATTGGTATTAAATGCAATTCAGGGATGATAAAGTTCATAGAAGGAGGTACACAGAACTCAGCATCCATGAGTATCCATGAAAGGTTTCAGAACCATTCCCCCTTGGATACAGAAGGACAACTGCACATGTGATGAAAACCACTATGAAAATATACTTTAGCCTCCATCTACTTAGCCAACTGCACTCACTGTACTACTGGTTCCAACACATAGACAGTGCTCAAGGACATGGTTATACCTGAGCTCATGGCATAGGCACAAAATATTTCAGAACATTAATTAAGCACTAATATTCAAAATATGATTTTAATCTACTAATTATTATAGAAAAGAGAAGGCAAGTGTTTTGCCTAAGGCTACAAAGATAGGCAGGTACAACAAAGTTAGAAAAAGCAGTCTAATCTCTATCTTCCTGTTCTTACCACCAGTTAAATAAAAGTGGCTCTAAGCCGGGCGGTGGTGGCACATGCCTTTAATCCCAGCACTTGGGAGGCAGAGGCGGGCGGATCTCTGTGAGTTCGAGACCAGCCTGGTCTACAGAGCTAGTTCCGGGACGGGCACCAAAGCTACAGAGAAACCCTGTCTCGAAAAAACCAAAAAAAAAAAAAAAAAAGAAAAACCAAAAGTGGCTCTACTTCAATTATTATCAAACTTCCTATCTACCTGTATGGAAAGGACATGACTTTGTTCTTCATAGAGGATAGAAATCTGTCCAAACAAAAATACAAATAAGTAAACCTATGGTTCTGCTTCCTCCTTACCTCTCCGTCTGGGGTTTCATCCCATTTACTAGATATCTAGTGTCTGGGTACTGGAAAAGCAATTCTTCCTGAAGATCCACCAATGACCTTAACAATGCTTTAAGTGCTTTGTGACCTGGGATAGAAATAAAGCACAGAGAGGGGATAATTAGTCATTTACAACTCTCTACAATGGCAGATGACTGTCATTCACCGTCTCCTTAGTAGTTCTGGCTGGGAAGAATGCAGAGACAGAGGCAGGAGACAGTCAGTACTCTCCATGGAAATCATCGCAGTGCCTGTCTCACATGGTAGTAAGGAACAAGCAAGACAGCATGTGGGGGTGCTTAGACTTATTTATTTATTTATTTATTTATTTTGGTTTTTCGAGACAGGGTTTCTCTGTGGCTTTGGAGCCTGTCCTGGAACTAGCTCTGTAGACCAGGCTGGTCTCGAACTCACAGAGATCCGCCTGCCTCTGTCTCCCGAGTGCTGGGATTAAAGGCGTGCGCCGCCTCCACCACCACCCGGCTGGGGGGGGGGGGGGCTTAGAAATGTGTCTGCAGATAGAAAGATTTCAGTGGCCAGGTCTTTTTTTAAAATTTATTTATTTTAAATTTATTTTATGTGCACTGGTGTGAAGGTGTGAGATTCCCTGGACTGGAGTTACAGACAGTTGTGAGCTACCATGCGGATGCTAGAAATTGAACACAAATCCTCTTAACAACTGAGCCATTTCTCCAGCCCAGTGGTCAGTTCTTAAAGTCATTAAGTTTCACAAATTCCTTGCCTGTTATCATAACTAATACAATTTCCCCTTAATACTAGTTCCTTGGGTATATCCTACAGGCTACCCACAGATCTCTTTGGGTGATGCCTTTGTCAGCAATTCCTTCAAAAAGTCATTGTCTGAAGAATACAATTCAATTCTCTCTCTCCCTGACCAGATCTCATCTGCCTCTGATCTGAGCTGCAAATCCGTCTCTCAATCTCCAAACATATCTTACAGAAAGTGTTCATATGCAAAACCCAAGTTAGGGGGCTAGAGACATGGCTCAGTGGGTAAAGCATTTGCTGTGTAAGTATGAGGACCAGGGTTCAGATTTTCAAACTTAGGTAAATGCCAGCCAGGCAAGCATGGTGGCCCACTAGGAATCCTAGCTCTTGAAAAGCTGAGATGGCAACCCCAGAACAAGTTGGCTAACTAGATTAGTCAAAAGAGCAAGCTCAAGTCTTAAAGGAGAGTCTGTGACTCTAGTGAATAATGTGGAGAACAACTAAATGTACCCATACATGAGACATGTATACACATATGAATGCATACCACACAAAAACAAAAAACAAAGCAAAGTCAAACAAAAAAAAAATCCCAAATTAATAATTTCCAACTTTCAGTGCTGAAATGTATATTAATTTATACATGGACAGAATTTGGGAGGCTCAGGCACCAGACCATTTGGAGTTACCCAGCAAAGATCGTGCAGGAGTAATGGGTTTACTCATAGAGTCAATATTCTCACTTGGCTCTTACATCCATCAGAATGCATCTGTAATAGTACAGTTAGTCAGGATTAGGTATACAATTTATAATTAAGAACTCAAAAAATAATTGGGGACTGTGACTCAGTTGGCAGACTGACTGCCTAGCATTCATTCATAAAGGCCCTGAGTTTGATATTCAGTACCATCATAAACTAGGCATGGGGGTCCATCTATAATCCCAGTACTCAGGAGGTGGAGCAACTTGGATCAGGAGATCCAAGTCATTCTCTGTACTACAAAGGGAAGTGAGCCTGGGCTAAAACCCTTTTCTCAAACAAACCAAAAACATTAAAAACTCAATCTCTAGTTTCATGGTTTCAGATACCTTTATTCTCAGTATTAGGGAGGCAGAGGTAGGTGAGTCTCTGTGAATGTGAGGCCAACATGATCTACACAGTGAATCCCAGGATAGTCAGGGCTACAACCCCAGATCCCTGAAATCCTGCCTTCTGTATTAGAATAACCCTACTAAAGAGTTCACCAAGTATTGATAATCAATGTTTATTTGTTGAGAGCACCCAGATTTATCTCTGATAATCAAATTCCCACATCTTCAGTAACTGCCAGACAATCTCTGCCTTAATACCCTACCACAATTCAAACCTGCCATCTCAGAAATAGAACTTTCTTCCACCTAATATTTTCCCCTTCACTGTATTTTTTTCTGCACTGTTTCCAAAGACCACTGACATTTGGATGCCTGTAACTCAATACATGTAATTGGCTATGAATTCCCCAACTTCCCATTCATATTATCACTGATAATTGCTCATCTTTGGCCATAGTTCAATCACTTCTTTTCTCTTTTCCAAGCTATAATTGCACAAGCATTTCTATTTTCATTCAACAACCTCTGCATTTACTCCACACTAACTTCAACATACACAAACTTTTACTAAGTGACTTAAAAAAAAAAAAG
Organism: Alexandromys fortis; assembly: GCF_014885135.2. Lineage (NCBI taxonomy): Eukaryota > Metazoa > Chordata > Mammalia > Rodentia > Cricetidae > Alexandromys > Alexandromys fortis. Next base: position 2,915,435 of record NW_026068051.1, on the reverse strand, counting down.
TCTTATTCTATGTTTCTTTCTGGTCTCCCTCTCCCCACTCAGCATGGTCAGCCTCTTTAAATTTTCTATCCTAGCCAATTCATCAATGGGGTACCACTAACACATGTTAAACAATAGTTCCATCCATGATGTCATTCTATTTTAGCATAAGGCTAAAAGGCTAAGTAACCTGAAAAAGCCTTCCCAGACTAGCCAGATGGAACTCCATGACCCAAAACAACTTTACATGTCTTTAAAGTATCTGCATATAAAACTATATAAATACAATTTCCTTATTTAAATGATATTCCTGATCATCTCTTATGAATTCTGTAACACTTAACACATTCATAATCAGTGTATGTCCATGCCACTTGAAAGGACTTACAAATTTATTACGTACTTCCTAAAAAAAAAAAAACAAACCCAAATGCCTGTGTCCTAGAACAAGATTATCAACTGTTTACATTCTATCTCTAGAAACAAAATAAAACAAAAGTTTTCCACCATAAAGATGAAGAACAAAAATAAAACAGAGCCAGAAATGGTAGCTCATAAACTCAGACCACCCAGGAGGATGAGGCAGGAGGATCACAAGTCAAGACTGACCTGCAAGCATAGCAAGCTAGTTCAGAAAAAGAAGCAGATGGACTCTTGTACAAAGCCATTTTTCTGTAAGTCAGCTTTTGGGAAATGGGAAGAGACAAAATGAATAAAATAAAGCAAATTCTACTACAAATGAATAGTAGAATAAAGAAGGATAAAGATATAATAATTTTAAAGGCAAAAATACTTTACTAGGAAAACACTCAAAAAGGAGCCCATGAAAACACAGAGGGGTAGGGAAAATATATCCCATTTTGTCACTGTTTTACCCTATTTCCTAGAAACAAGTATAGGTTTGGTTTTATTGTTTTTCTAGGATAATGCACATGTGTGAATGCTCATGCAATCATGGAAGTGTGTTAGTTTTGATTTCTCCTCTGTCTAGGGCTTCACATGCTGCTAGGCAAGTGAGCTGCATCCTTAACTCAAACAGTTAATTTGTAAAAGAGAATTCCTATTTTCTAAAGTAAAACTACAAATCCATTCTGTTTCTGAAAAACTGATTCAGTTGAAATTATTAATTTTGCAGGTAAATGGGTAGAACTAGAAAAGATCATATTGATTGAGGTACCCCCCACCCAGAAGAGAATTGTTGCATGTTCTCACTCATCGGAGGCTCTTAGCTCCAAATCTTTAGATGTGAGTATACATCCTGGAATAACTGCAAAAGATCAAGAAAGTAAAAAGGGACCATTGCCAGGATGGGGGGGGGGTGATAGAAAGGAAAGTGCCAGGGTACAAATCAGAGGAATGGGAACAAAGTGGGGGCTCAAGTGAAAGAGGGGAGGAGATAAATACAGAAGGAAGAAAGGAAGGAACGAAGGAGGGCAAAATCATAGTAAGGATGCCTGATAAAGTCATAAGAAATCATACTATTTACTATCTATCTAAAAGTCCAAATATAAATATGCATATGCAGTTTGAATTCAGTTTTCTCATGTGGGCTCATAATTGCCCCTCCAAGAACCAAAGAACACCTCACAAAAACCATCATGAAAAGCCTTCCTTTGAGTTGTTGCTCAGGATTGTCCAAGAGACATCAAAACATAAAGCACACAGGCTATTGCTACTGCCCTCGGTTGCCTGCCCAGGTGGAAGATTACCTGTTGCTGAAGACATCACATGTACTTCAGACCTAGAGGCCCCAGAGATGGAACTGACCTGAATGCCTGTTTCCTGGGGACTAGCTTTCATGGTACCAATAGGTGCTATACAAGCTTCCAGAGAAGGAAAGCAACCAACAGTCCCACCCAGATATACCTAGGAACTGCAACAACAACCAGTATGGCTCAATAACCATAGGGTACAGTAGTAGCATGCATAGCTCAGCAGTAACCAACAGTTCTCTAAGCAGACTTAAGACCCATTTAACAAGAAGGAAAACACGCCTGGCACTGGAAACCTACCAAACTACCCAAGACCATTGAAGTCATGAATCTTGGAGAACCTACAACTACCAATTTACAAACCAGCTTAATCCCTAACTACACTTTATTTATCTCTAGTCCTCACCCTTCATCAAGAAAATTTCTCTTTACAACAGACAGAAAACATTACAGAAAATCACAATCAATCAAAACGCAGAGCTGTGGAGCCCAATCCCAAAGGATGCATTTACAAAACAATTCCTAAATCTAAGGCTTAGGGAACAAACATGGAAGAGAGAGCAGAAAGATTATAAGAGCCAGACTAACAGTTTGCTGTGAGATTATGTAGCCTAGTAATGTCAGAAACTATACCCATAAAGTCTCACCAACATGACTGCCTGAACATGAGATGAACAAGTTCAATGATAGACATGTCAAAGAGGGCCAAGGTAAGCCTATGAGGCCTCATCCCTATACAAAAAACTACAGGCAAATAAGGAATGCTGAGAGCAGAAGAAAGTCTTCTCCAGGGAACAGTATACCAACTGGTTATTCATTATCAAATGATCAACCCTGAAAACATACATACATACACACGCATACATATATACATACAAGTAACACTATACGGACTGAGAAACTAATATTTAATTATATACAAACACACACACACATATACATGTAACAACAATTAAAGAAAAAAGAGGGCATGTATTTGAAAGTGAGCAAGAAACCTGGTCTACAAGAGCTAGTTCCAGGACAGGCTCTAAAGCTACAGAGAAACCTGTCTCAAAAAAAAAAAACCAAAACCAAAACAAACAAACAAAACAAACAAACAAACAAAAAAAGGAGAGGTAGGTATATGAGAAGATTTGTAAGGAAAAAAAGGAAGGGAGAAACAATGTAATTATAATGTAAGCTGGTAGTTGTAGGTTCTAAAGAAAAAAAATTCTTGGGCCAACTCAGCACTGAGAAAATAAAAATAAAGAAACAAGCCAGGTTGGTAGTGCCTGCCTGTAATCACAGTATTTCTGAGGCTGAAGCAGGAGGATCACAGTTTAAGAACAGACTGGACTACACAGCAAAACCCGGTCTCATGAAGACAGATGGACAGATCACTAGACTAAGTTTTGAAAATATTAGGCTAGATAGAATTCGCTAAATGTATAAAAGAAACATAACTCTACTAACATGAGGTAACTAAAAGACTACAATTCATAGAGAAGAGTGAAAATGGAGAATTAATGCTTACTAGTACAATTTGGGGTAAGAACATGTTCTGGAGACAGTGGTAGGTAACAGTTTGTACAACGATGCAAATGTACCTAATGACACTGAATTGTACACCTAAAATGGTTCAATAAAGGTAGATTTATGTCAAAAATAGTTCACCACAATAAAAACATCAATAAAAACACTGATATAATTCAGTATGAGAGCAGTTACCTAGGATAAAAAAAGGTCTTTGGTTCAAACCAGCACTACTGTCCGAAACAACCAACCAACGAACAAAACAAAAACTGAAAACAAAAAAACAAAACAAAACAAAAAAATCAGTAATTTAAAGCCGAAGATCACAGTATTATGGACTTTAAAAGGAAGAGAAGTATGGCAGGTGTTTTAACACACATGACTTTTGATGATCCCTAAGTAAATCAGCCAATCAGAAATAAAAAGTATGATCCACTTAAATTAAAATCAGGGATAAACCAGGCAGTGTGGTGCACACCTTTAATTCCAGCACTTGGGAAGCAGAGGCAGGTGGATCTCTGTGTTTGAGGTCAGCCTGAACTACAGATTGAGTACCAGGACAGTCAGGGGTACCCAGAGATACCCAGTCTCAAAAACCAAAAACAAAAGAAAAAAGAAAAGGAAAAAAAAAGACCTAGCAATTAAGAGGCAGAGAAAGGTGGATCTCTGTGAGCTTGCTGTCAGTCTGGTCTACAAGGTAAGATCCGAGGTATCCAGTGCTATGCAGAAAGATCCTGTCTCACTCCTTCCCCAAATAAAATCAGTGATGGAGAAGAACATGGCTATTGCAGGAGTTTCAGGAGAAGAAAGAAAGAAAGAAAGAAAGAAAGAAAGAAAGAAAGAAAGAAAGAAAGAAAGAAAGAAGACTTATTTAGTGGGCACAGATGAAAAAGTTCTAGATACTGGTTGCACAAAGGCATGGTTTATTTATTCACAGTTTTGCATTAAGACAGTATATTACTATGTAACCCAGACTGGCCCCAAACTTGCGATCCTCCCACATCTGCCTCCCAAATGCTAGGATTATTAGCATGGGCCACCACAATCAAAATTCTAGTGAACGATATCAAACGCTAGTAAAAGATACATTAAAATTTTTTTTTAATTTTTTTTAAAAAAAGGAAGAGTGTGTGTGTGTGTTATGTAGCTCTGTTGATAGCATGCTTGCCTACCATACATGAGGCCCCATGTTTGATAACCAGTACCACATAGACTGGGCATAGACTGCAGTCCCACTTAGGAGGTAGCAGCAGGAGGATCAGAAGGTCAAGGCCATTCTCAGAGGTGTAAGGGATTTAAGGCCAGCCAGGGATAGAAACCTTGTCTCTAGGGGAAAATGGTAAACTTGCTGCTATGCTGCATGTTCTTTAACATAATGGAAGGTGAAAAAGAAGAAAGAAGCACCTCTTTTCCACTAAAACACCAGTGACAGAAAAAACTACGGGGGCTGGAGAGATGGCCCACCAGTTAAGAACACTTGTAACCTAAGTAGAGTTCAGTTCCCAACACACACACATGATGGCTCACAACAATCAGTAATTCCAGTTCCAGGAGATCCAATGCCTTTTTCTGATCTGAACAGATACCAGGCACATAAGTGGTGCACATGCCTGCATGCAGGCAAAACACTCATATACATATTTTTAAAAAATTAGTTAATATAAAAGTACTTTTAAAAGAAAGAAGCTACAAAACAGTGTGTGCCATAGCTGCTTGCAAACTGGCAAGAAACAGTTCAACTCCAACATGTGGCATAACCAAGAGAACCATGAAGGGATCTGATGAAAGACAACTTTTTTCTTTTCTTTTTATGGTTTTTCGAGACACAGTTTCTGTTTAGCCCTGGCTGTCCTAGAACTGTCTGTAGAACAAGGCTGGTCTCAAACTCAGAGCCACCTCCTTTTTGCCTCCCAAATACTGGGATTAAAGGGGTGCACTGCTACTGCCCACTGAAAGACTACAACCTTTTTTTTTTTTTTTGGCTTTTCTCTTTGGAACTTATAACTCACTCTGTAGACTAGGCTGGCCTTGAACTCACCAAGATACACCTGCCTATGCTGGGATTAAAGGCATGCACCACAAACGCCTGGGTTAAGTCAGTAAGTTTTAATGGCTACTCCCAAGCACTCTTTTTTTAATTATTTATTTTTATTTTTATATACATCAGTGTTTTGCCTGCATGTATGTCTGTGTGAGGGTATTGGATCCTAGAGTTACAGACAGTTGTGAGTTGCCATGTGGGTGCTTGGAATTGAACTTAGGTCTTCAGGAAGGGCAGTCAGTGCTCTTAACCGCTGAGCCATCTCTCCAGCCTTCTCAAGCACTTTTTATTTTGTTCCAGTTGGTATTTTTTTTAATCCATTGTAGATCCATTCAACAGCTTTATCAATCTAACAAGACAACAGAGAGCCGGCATCAGTAAACCCAAGTGCCTTCTGATAACTCTCACATGTTCTCGTTTCTTGCACCCACTCAGAAAGTAGCTCTTAAGTATAAGCTTCATTCAAAGTGTCAAGAGACTGGCCAGAAATGAACTCTATAATTACGTTTTTAAGCACCCCCTACTGCCCTCACACACAGTTAATCAAAGCAATTATCACAGTGGCCACTACACAGATAACTTCCCATAAACAGATTCAGAAGACAGAACTCAGTTTTCATTTCTTTACCAATATGAAGGCCACACTTCTGTCTGGCATGCAAAAGCTGGGTTTGTAAGACTATAAGACGGCTCATCCAGTAAAGTGCTTACTACTAAGCCTAATGACCTAAATTTTGATCCCTGGGATCCACATGGTTGAAGGAGAGAACTGACTCCCATAAGACATCCTCTGACCTCCAAACACATGACATACTCCCCCCCCCAGTCATAAATAAATAAAGAGATGGTGTGTAAAACATATAGACACAGTGGAGCAATCCTCTACTGAAGGTGAGAGGCTTCCTCAAAGCCACAGATGACAAGAGTAAAGAATCTGGAAACTCAAATCCAACAGTGAATTCTTTAAATTCTTCCCCAGCAAAGCAAATAAATACCCTCTTTATTATTCATATAGGACTGAATTCTATTTGTCCAAAACTATGAATAATAGATAGACTGAAATCAACAGTTTCTAATTCATCTCTAATTTTTCTGCCAATGATTACAGAGTTAAAAAGTTAAGCGAAGCAGTGAAGACTCAATACTCAAATCCTCTTGGCATAAGGCCACAAAACAAATGGAGACTGTCATGGATATCTGTGTTTAGTTTGCCCACATGGTCCATTTCCAAAAGCTCTTCCTTTAAGAGGAGATTAAGAAAGACACTGCTTCCCAACACCAGCAAAACTCAACATAAGCATGTGACTACCAGCGCTGGCTAGGAATAATTCTGAGTAGAGAACAAGGGAAAGAGCACTTTACTGAGAGTTCAGAGCCTAAATTCTGTTACTAATTAATCATGGTCTGCTGAGTGGACCAATTTAATCTCTTTGAGCATCAATTTTCTTACTTATAAAATGTAGGCAATTCTTTCCTTGTTGATCTTATTTTTAAAAATGAGGTAAAAACAAAAGCTGTATTATTGTCTGGCATATTTTAGATATTTCTCTAAAAGCTTTAGAAACAAAAGGGTCTGCTACTATGAAACCATCATTTCCCACATGCTCAAAATCTTTTTATTTTCAGAGTTGCATGTGTTGAGCTGCAGCACTAAGATTGGACTGGACTAGACTGGTGTTCACGGATCCCGACATTCATTTACACGCTACTCATTTGCAAGCATTTCTAAACGTAAAATGTCACCAGTCTAATACCCTCTTCACCCAACAAGCTTACTTTTCCCAATTCATCTAGATTGCCCAACACTAACAAAACTGTAGACGTAGAATCAGTTCAGATGTGTGCTAATTAGATTATAAACTAGCAAATGCATTTTTTTGGCAGTGGAAGGAGGGGAAATGAGAAGGGTATGAATGTATAAAGTAAAATGAAGCTTGCCTTTCCACTTTTTAGATGTCTATACAGTTATTGTAAATAAATATGCAAACAAACAATTATTTACACCCAAATACACAAAAGCTCTCCCTCATCACTCCAGACAGATGCACTGGACTAGAATTTGCAGATTATAAGAGTGTCTTTCCTCTTCCCCCACCCCATCCCATAAAAAGTAACTCCAGAACTAGAGCTAAAGTACAGGTCAAAATGACATAGGAAAGACTGGCCGAGAACAATACTTTTCATTCAAATCCACACAAGCCTGCCACTTGCACTAGTCATCCCCAGCAATTAATCCCCCAAGAAAGACGTTTGATTAAATCTTTTCAAGCAAATCCTTTGCTTTGCTTTTGTTAGTTCACTTCTTGTCAACATCTATTAAAATATGCCTTTAATTCTCCCACAATCTTAAAAAACACCGATTCCACTGTCTTCAACTTTAATCAACTGTATGGCCAGCATTTTTCATTTCATAATAATGTGCTGCTTGGAATTCAAGAGGCAGGCTCAGCATCAATCATCTGGTAAGAATTTTTCCACTGCAATAAATATGCAAATGAGGAGAGCCAGTCAGTCGTATTTCAGGCCCGACTTGCTAGTGTTTTAAAAAAGACACAAATTTATTAATTGCCGGTGGCCAGAGGAATCCTATTACTTTGGGCATTGATTACAAAGCTGTGTGAGTGATTATTGTGCAACTCGCAGGCTACCCAGGCATGAGGAAAAATTATTAAAGCAAGGCAGAGATTATCAACTCAGAATAACAATAAGCCTTAACATTTAGGCCCTAACTTCTTCAACAAAGAATTACGTGAAGGCTCCACTGTATCATAATTCTGAATTCTGTCAGTATTACTGTTTGGGCTTGTTCTATATTCCCCAAGCAGAATGGCATTACTAGTAAGAAAGAGGACTGCAGGTTACAATTCCTCAACAAGCACCATTTGGATGAATGGCTATCATCTCCAGTGTACGTCCAACTAGGATTTGTAAATTTCCATGTAAGGATGCAGATATTCAGGTGTGCGCGTTCTTATATGCACAGATTTAGACAGACTGCTTGCTAGGGCAGGGGCTGGACAGTACGGGGAGAAGGGTACTTCTGTGCTGGTATTTCTGTGGATCAAAAGAACAATTTTCTTAATGGTATAAAAATAACAACAAGGATAACTTTTCCAAGCAGAGTACAGGGACTTATATTCTAAAATCATGACGGCTAAGCCATAAGCAGACTTGGGTTTTCACATCTCAAAGGGCATGGCTGTACAATGCAGTCTATGGAGAAAACAGCTTGATGGGCTATTTCAGAATGCAAAGTGTTTTTGTGAGAAACATTCAACTCAAGATATATTAAATAAAATAAGAAAGAGGACTCAGTGGACAAAACTTATTTTTTTTCTGTTTAAGAGAATGATGTAGGGAATTGGGGAAGTGAGTAGAAGTTGGAATGAGGGAGAGATGAAGAGACATATGGTGAAATATATGCTGGGTGGGCCCCTGTGCAGAAAGAAACAAAAAGAAAAAAATCCTCAACATTTTACATTACTGCCACACTAAATAACATGATAAATAGAGTGCATTTGAGTTGTGTGGAGGGACATCCCACTCAAGCTGTAATTTCTGACCAGGCATGAATTTATAAGGAAGAGAAAGGAACAGTAGAATTTCTTAGGTTTCCCCGAATACTCTCTCAAATACCTTGATGAAGTGTCAATAAATCCTTAAAAAGCCCTATAGGACACAGCAATCTAACTGATCAATGTACTCCCAGTAATCTGCAACACTTACCTTCCTGCACAGGTCCTGGACAACCTACACTGCTCTTGAGTACTTTCCCAAAAAGAAAATTTCATTTCTGCCCCCTTTAAACAAAAAAGAAATAAATGTTCAGAATACAAGGTACTTAAAATCCGAGTTTATTTACAAGTGTATTTAAACTGCCTAGCAGCAGTTATCCAGGAAGAGTAGGGATACTATCATTTGTACTGCATATACTTTTGAACTGCTTGAATATTTTATAAGTATATATTACTTTCATAATTTAAAATTTTATTAAAATTTAAAGTAAACTGTGAAGTAAGGAAAGTTATTAAAAATAAAATTAGAAGCCAGCCTCTCTCAGTTCGTGTAAGACAGTGAGGAGTCCACCAGCCTCAATGACACTGGGGCTTCTACTAAAAAGGGATGGTTCTTCCCTACTGTAAAACTGAGTCTAACTTCTCTCCAGGCCCCTGACTAACTTTTCAAAATCCTATGGATATACAATAAATCCAATGAAAAGGGGGACTTGGTAAGTACCCCTTTGAAATATCAAGATTTCATGTAGAATTAATTCCTATCATTGGTAAAATTACATTGCACTAAAACTTGGATTTTAAGTATCCTGGATTCTGAATATACTTTGTATATAAAGAGAGAGAAATGAATATTCCTTGTTGGGAAGTTACTTTTTCTTTTCCCTCACTGCTCCAGTTTTTCAAGACACGGTTTTTCTGTGTAGCCTTGGCTATCCTAGGAACTCACTCTGTAGGTCAGGCTGGTCTTGAACTCAGAGATCTGCCTGCCTCTGCCTCCCTATGGCTGAAATTAAAGATGTGCACCACCACACCAGGCTTATAAATCTGATTTCAATACGTTCAAGCTGCTTTAGGTCAGAGACATAACTCAGCCTGTCACTCCAGCACTTAATATATTGACCAGAATGAATTCCTATGAATGTTTTCATTTTGGAAAGTCAATGGCAAAATATCTGACCACACTATTATGTCTAATTCTAAATGCAAACACAGGATGAATTCCTGAGGATAACCATGAACTTCTAATCCTCATGCTTCAACCTCCAGAGTACTGCAATTACAGGTCTGCAGTAGCATACCCAAGTTGTGTTGGGGACTGGCCTAGGGCTTTTGGCATGTCAGGCAAACCCTGTACCAACTGAGCCAATCCCAGCTCCAGGCTTAGGAACTTAAAAATCGTAAAATAAGCACATTCTCATGAAGACTTAGTCATTGTTAGTGCTTACTAAACTGAGCCTTAAAAATTCAAAGAATGTCTCAATTTTTACTACTAGTAAGACCAAGGGTTGTTTATTCACCAACTCCAATGAATCACTTTGAGAGGCTGTATTCATATAAAACTATATAAATAATGTTTCCTGCATTCAAAGCAGTTTACTAAAACCCACTTTTTCCTATGAGGACTTCGAAATCAAGGGCTGTACTCCTTCGCTATGCTTAGGATGGGTAAATGGTGGAGTCTGTGTTGTTGAATACATTCAAATAGAGGTGAATCTATTCTATATTGTTGAATATATTGATAGAGATATATTTAAGTGACATTCTAATCTATTTTTGTTTTATGTGTACTTTATTTTGTTTTTTATTTTCAGGCATAGGGTTTCTTGTAGCCCAGGCTGGCCTCAAATTCAGTAAGTAGCCAGGATAATCTTAAACTCCAAATCCTTCTAACTAGTGCTGGGATCTTGGAGAGGCACCACAAGGCCCAGCTTCCTAATCTTCTTGACACATAATCTCTATGTTAATTTCAAGAACTTCAAACACCTTTACATATAGTCTAATATTTATTCACATAGTCTTTTCAAGAAGAAACATATACCATGGCCAGAGGCCTATATACCCTAAGAAAAGACTCCACTAACTCATTTAAATCTTTCCAGCAATCCTTTAGAGGTAAGTGCTGTTATTATTTCCATTTAGTAAAAGAAGAAAACATTACTATAAGCTTTAAAAAAAACCCTGAAGTTTTCGTTTTCTGCATTAATGCATCTTTGTGGATTACGTAGCAAAACTACATGGGGAACCAAGTGCAATCAAATTTTCAGTTACTAATATTGTTGAGGGCATGGCTCTGCTGTACAGCACTTGCCTAGCATGCACAAGGCCCCAAGTTTAATCTCTAGAACAGATTAAACAAATAAATACATAATTATCTTAATTATTTTCTGAGGTTGTGTGACTTCACTTAATATTATACATTCTAAGTCCATCCATTTTCCTGAAAATTCTTCTTTAAAGCTGACTAGTATTTTATTCTATATAAAAATATAAAATCCAACGTGAAGCTCCACAGCTTCCATTCTGAAAAGTCACTGAAACTACAAAGAAGTTCACTGAATTGTAAAGTCTTTGGTCTGATTAATTTCAGTGTATTTCTTTTCGGCAACATTTTTATAATAAATTTTAAAATAATAATTTCAAAATACTTTAAGATTGATTTAAATATGTGTATGTGGGGGAAATGCACATGAGTGTGGGTACCCTCTGGGGCCAAAAAGGGTATCAGAGACCCCTGAGCTAGAGTTACAAGCAACTGTAAGCCAGCATTGGAGCTATGAACCAACTTGGGTCCTCCGGAAAAACAGCATTCTTAAACACTGAGTCACCTTCCCAACACCCAAAACCTTTCTTCAATTACTAAAAAAATGGTAATAATCTCCCTTTATAATACTACTACTCAATAAAAAAATTACATACAAATTTGGTTCCCACAATTGAAAAAACAATGTGGGAAAATTAAAGGAAGCCCAAATTTTAATAAAAATCAGGTCCCACTAGGAGGAGACAAAAAAACACATGTATTCTAAAAGACAGTGTTAAGGAATGGATTAATGAGTCTCAAAAATTCAAATGGCCAAACACAGATGCTTAAATTTACTCTAAAAATAACAACAAATAATTACAAGACATAAAAAATTTAAAGCTATGTGATAAATGATATCTAACATCGTATTTTCTTTAATCAATTTCTTGGCCTGGGAATGAAGCTCAGAGGTATAGTATCTCCCTAGAATGTGCAAGACCCTGGGTTAAATCCCCAATACTGAAAAAATACACATATATTAATTAAATACAATATTTTTTGATAATTCTTGATGGTATCAAGAATTTAAGGAAAAGATTACATTCATAACAAATAAGAAAGAGTTTAATTAGCTCTACACATCCAGAAAACAGTCAGGCAAAAAAGTATCAGCATTATACACATGCATGTTTCCTTCCACAGCTAGAAATTAATCATAAAGAAACAGATTTCAAAGTAAAGAGATAGGAAAAAAGTATTTTCAGCATTGTTTATAACAGGTTTTGTAAAAACACTACAAATATCTTTGTTGTTCATTTGTAAGAAACTGCTTGATTTTATTTTAATCAGTAAAGTTCTTGGGCAACTCTTTAAAAAGGTATATACAAATGGAGCTTGGCATAAATAAACCAAACCATTAAAAAAATGAAGCAATCCAAATATGGAATAGGCATGTTACAAAATTACTGAAACTATTAACTTGCTTAAGAGAGATGATGATTGCATAAGAAGCGCCCTCATTTTTAGTCATGTATTTAAATATTTACAGGCAACATGACTGTTATTAACAAACTATTTCAAAAAGAGCCCTAGCTGTCCTGGAACTCACCCTGTAGACCAGGCTGGCCTTAAACTCAAGAGTTCTGAGTTCTGCCTCTGACTCCAGAGTGCTGGGATTAAAGGCATGCACCACCACCGCCCAGTTGCCTCTGACTTTTTAAAAGGGCAAGTGAGATCAAATGAAGAAAAATTTGGCAGGTAGGGCATGCCTGTAATCCAAGAACTCAAGAAGCTATGGCAGTCACAAATTTGAGGCTAGCATGAGCCGTATAATATGTACCAAGTTAGTAAAACTCAAAACAAACAAACAAATATCTCTAAGAATATGAAGAGATAGGGTTGGTAGTACTCAATGATCAAGAGCACTAGCTGTTCTTCCAGAAGATCTAACAATTCCCAACACCCACATAGTGGCTCACAATTGTCTGTGACTTCAGTTCTAGGGGATCTGACACTTTCTTCTGGCCTCTGTGGGCACCAGGCACACATGTGATGCACAGATATACATGGAGGCAAAATACTCAAACACATAAAATAAGATTAAATTAAAATAGAAAATAGGGGGCTGGAGAGATGGCTCAGAGATTATGAGTACTGGCTGCTCTTCCAGAGGTCCTGAGTTCAATTCCCAGCAACCACATGGTGGCTCACAACCATCTGTACTGAGATCTGGCGCCCACCTCTGGCGTGCAGGCATACATAGAGGCAGAATGTTGTATACATAATAAATAAATAAAAATTAAATTAAAATAAAATAGAAAATAGGCCAGATGTGGTAGTACATCCTTTAATCCCAGCACTTGGGAAACAGGGGTAGGTGGAGCTCTATAAATTTGAGGCTAGCCTGGTCTACATAGTAAGTTCACAGCCACAACTACAAAGAGAAACCCTGTCTCAAAAAAAAAGTCTGTCTGTAAGTTTCTCTCTCTCTCTCTCTCTCTCTCTCTCTCTCTCTGTGTGTGTGTTTCTATCTATCTATCTATCTATCTATCTATCTATCTATCTATCTATCTAGGAGGGAGTCTTCTTCTAAGGTAAATTTACTTCTCCATATCAATAAAAAAAAATCTAGCAAAAAGAAGAAACAGGTTAAAATCAAATGCCAAACTAGGAAATTGTGTGATGGTACACAGATTAGTTTTACTACGGGCTAATGTGGGAGGATCCTGAGTTCAAAATCAACCTGGGCCTTAGAGTGAGGGGCTATCTCTGGAAGGGAGGAGAGGAGAGGGAAGAAAAGAATAACTAGGAGGAATATGAGGTAGTTTTCTCCTTGACTAACAAGGAGAGCATCCATTCCTAGAACCAGTTTAAATTTCTTCCTATTTGATTCACAAAAGAAATAACAAGGGTCAATAATTGTAAAGTAGAACATACTTGCCCTCATTAAATACTGTGAAACAAATGAAAAGAAATGTAAATTAGAATAAGCACATCATTTTCCACCTATCAAAGTAGCAAAGATGAAACTAATTTACAATACCCAGGATTGACAAGGATAAGAAACTGACATTCATATAAACAAGGCAAGAATGTAAGCTGACAAAACTTTTCTGGAGGGCAGTTTGGTGATAGGGATCAAAAGCCTTCAAGTTTCAACTATTCTGGGAAATGCACAGATTCCACATCTAGACTCATTTTCTGTAACCAGGTAACCCTGGATATAAGATTCAGTAACAAAGATGTAATTGTTTATCATTTAGGAAAATGAAGACCTTGAAACAATCCAATATCCAACAATAAAGAATTGGTTAAACTACCCATATGATGAAATTCTATGCCATCATTAGAAATAATGCTGTAGAACCTTTAATGACATGGAAAAAGTCATGATCTCTGTTACACAGAAAAAGAATACAGAACAATTTTGAATAGGTCCTATTTTCTAACTATATACACAAAAAGAAACATCTTGTAGCACAAACAATAATAAAAAAAACCCAGAGACAAATATTGAGGTTCAACCAGAAAAAAAAAAAAAAAAAANAATTCTATGCCATCATTAGAAATAATGCTGTAGAACCTTTAATGACATGGAAAAAGTCATGATCTCTGTTACACAGAAAAAGAATACAGAACAATTATGAACAAACCATATTTTAGAACTATATACACAAAAAGAAACATCTTGTAGCACAAACAATAATAAAAAAAACCCAGAGACAAAAAATGAAGATCAAAAAAAAAAAAAAAAAAAAAAAACACCAAGCAGCCAAGCCACTAAAGAGCTCTTGCCTCTAAGAAATCCTCAGACTGAAAGAACAAGATCCTGTCTCATCCTGGCTTATACTCCTCTCTAGTGCTGCGATTAAAGGCGTGAGCCACCACCACCTGGATGTGTTTCTGCATTGATCTTGTGTAGCCTAGGGTGGCCTTAAACTCACAGAGATCCATCTGCCTGTCTCCCAAATCCTGGAATTAAAGGTGTGTGACACTATTGCCTGGCCTCTAGTGGCTTAGTTTTACCTTCTGGTCTTCATCCAAGCTTTATTTATTAAAACATAAATAAAATATCACTATAACATCTAGAAGAAATAAAACCACATACCAAAATATTGAAAACACTTAACTACATGCACACATGCGTGCGCGCACACACATACACACTCCTGCTTTTAACTTTTGAGGGCTCGAATTACATGCCTGAGATACCAAGACTAGCTTTAAAGCACATGGCTCTTCATTGCTAGAATCAGGAGACCATTGCCTAATTTTGCTTAGCTTTTTCCAAATTTCATATAATGGATATATACTGTATTTAAAAGAAAAGATGGGGCTAGAGAAATGCCTCAGCAGTTTAGAGGATTTGTTGCTCTTGCAGAGGACCTCTCACAACCATCCGTAACTCCAGGTCAAGAGGATTCAACTCTCTCTCTGGCCTCCATGGGTACCCACACATAGCATATATACATGCAGGCAGGCAGGCAGGCAAAACACTCATACAAATAAAATAATAAAAAGACATACATGCAGACAAAAACACATACACATACACATAATATAAAGTTAAGTGTGGTTGGCTCAAGGATAGCAAACATATATACAGTGTGTGGAAAGCACTGGGCTCTATCCCTAGCACTAAAAACAAAAGAAATAGCAAAACAAAGAAATCACTTAATGACAAATTTTAAAGTGAGGAGGGCTGGTGAGATAGCTGAGTAGGTAGGAGTGCTTGTTTGCAACTCAGTTACCCATGCCTGGATCCTGAGATCTTAAGAGCTGAATCCCAAAGTTGTTCGCTGAATTTTGTTTTTCTCTTTTTTGCTCTCCTGTACTATTTCGTATATTCATCTATAATATTTCATTTCTTTGTCTTTCTCATGTGTGTGTCATATATGTGGAGGCACACATGCCTGTAGAGGCTAGAGGAGATTGCTGGATGTCCTCCTCTATCCTGCATCACATTATTCCCTTGACGCAGGGTACCTCTGAACCTGGAGTTTGATAGTTTTTCAGCTAGGCTGGTGGCTGGCAAGCCCCAGAGATCTTCTTGTCTCTGACTGCTACTAGCACTAAGGTTATGGGCACAAGCAGCTAAGTCCTATGTTTTATGGTCTGCTGATAATCCCAACTCAGGTCTTCATGCTTATTCAGCAAGTGTTCTTACCCACAAGTCATCTCCCCTGACCCTTCTTAAAAGCTTTTGAGACTTGGTACCAAGCAGCTTTGACTGACCTTGAATTTCTATTTTTTAAATAGATAAAAATATTTTATGTGCATGGATGTCTTCCTTGTATGTCTATCTACATACCTTGTGCATGGCTAGTATCCATGGAGACCAGAAGAGTGTTAGACCCCCTAGAATTATAATTATAGGCAGCTATTGGGTGCTATGAATTGAATTTAAGCCACTGCTCTTAACTGCTGAACCATCTCTCTAGGCCCCTGATTGGCCCTGAACTGGCTATATCGGAGAGAATGACCATAACTCTTCATTCTTATACCTCCACCTCCCAAGTCTTGGGATCATAGGCATGTGCAACCACCCCTGGCTCTATTTACATTTTTAAGATAAATTATATATATGTATTTTTTAACATGAGGGAAGAACAGCCAGGATGGGTGTTCCGACCTGTAAAGTAGCACTCAAGGGGCTGAGACGAGGATTGCCACAGATGTAAAGCCAGTCTGAGCTAAATAATGAATTCCAGATGTGACTGAGATACCTGCCTCAAGACTAGGAAAGGCAGAGAGAAAGAACATAAGTACAAATTGAACTAAGAATTAAGCCCCATTAAAAAACCAAGGGGGGGGGGCAACAAGGGATTTCAGGCATGGTGGCACATTCCAAAATTTGGGAGGCCAAAGCAGGAGGATCGTGCATTCAAGGCTAGTCTAGGCTACATAGCAAGCCCATCTCAAATAAATACCTGTATTCTTTTGGGAAATGTGTTGTAGTTTCCTATGGTATTGAGAAAAATGGGGCAGCTAGTATCAGGAAACCGTGGTATGAGTCGGTAAATATGAGCTATGTCAAACAGGAAGAAGTGGCTGAGATGGTGGTCTTATTTCATGCTTCCCATCAATATACCTCTCACACATCAAGATGGAAACAACCACTGGCTTAGAACAAGAATTCCAGAAAAACCACAAGAAAACCCATTGTTTTGTTTTGTTTTGTTTTATAAGATAAAGTTTCTCTGTGTAGCCCTGGCTATCCAGGAACTCACTCTGTAGACCAGGCTACCCTTGAACTCACAGAGATCAAACTGCCTCTACCTTCCATCCCAACTGCTGGAATTAAAGTCATGTGTCATCAGTATCAGCCTCAAAGCGATGAAAAAGCCCTCTTCACATAGCATATTTCTGTGTTTGTTTACATTTTTAAGATTACTTGAATTATAAAAAGTAACTTCATCATTTGTAGTTGGGCAGCAGTAATGCATGCCATTAATACTAGCATAGCAGTCCGGAGACAGAAGCAGGTGGATCTCTGTGAGTTTGAGACCAGTCTGGTCTACAGAGTGAGTTCCAGGACAGCCAAGACTACAAAGAGAAACCCTGTCTTGAAAAACAACAAAAAAAAGTACTTCATTTGTAAGTAGAGCTATAACTATAGGGGAGGAGCAATTTGAGAGGAAACGGAATTACCACTCAACTCTAGTACATTTCCTACTTTTATGCCAAGAGAGTGAACCACAAAACCAAACACATAAATTCTACATACTTTTTCTGGGTTTGTGTTTCCCTTTAAATAAAAGATTTCCTTTCTACTCTTCTTCCACAGACCTCTCATTTGAATCATTTGTTCCTATATTGGTACAATGTATCCCTAAGGGGTTTCAATGAGTTGTGAAACAACTGTTATTCACAAGCAAAAAGAAAAGAAAGAGAGCAAGAAGGCAAGACTAACTGCAACTGCAGTACAGCTAAGGAGCTCGCTTCTCACATTTTCACCATGTAAATAATGCACAGATCCTGCGGGAACATGCCAAACACCAGGATTCTTAATTAATGGAGCTCTTTAATGTGCAAATCAGGAACAAATTGCAAGTTCTGACTTGCATTGATTATGAAAACATTAATTGAATGAGCAAGACCTATGAAAGACAGAATCCCAAGTCTTCCAAGAGACCAAAAGAATATGGAGCTCTGGAAACCAGACAAGTCTGACTGTCATCTGAAGTGCAAACCTGCACCTGAGTGCTCTCCAGAACACACCAAATTAAAAACCAAGCTCGATCAGAAAGCAATCACTATAAAAGCCTCTATTCCACTACCATAACACATTAGACAGAAAAGTGAGCATCTGCTCCTGAATCTTACATAGACAATTTTAAGGAAAAACAAAAATAAAACACGTCACCACCAAAACATTATATATACATTTATATATATATATAAAATGCAAGTTATATATATATATGTATAACAAAACAATGCTGTCTCTTTAAAAAGAAATTCATTCTATATAAATTATAGCCATAAACTTTTCCTGCAGTGCAGCCTAATTAATTCTTGTTCTATATACAAAGGGAAATGCTGGGTGACAAATGGGTGTGAAGCCAGAAAGCTGCCAGGTCTGCAAAACATTTTCTACTTCAATTTATAAGCAATTTTGCAGTAAATCATCAACCAGAACCTGGAATCTCAGGAATCTCTGAGTGTCCAAACCACATTATATCACTTATCAAAGATAGAAGGAAAAATAGTTTAAAGACATCTCATTTTTCAGTTCTAACCCACATCAAAACCCAGAAGCTTTATATAATCTATTATTCTCTTCTGGGTAAGATTTTAGTGCCAAAGATATATATTTCAAGCAACAGTGACACTATAGGTTGATGTAGATCATCCCTCTATCCCTAGAAGCACTGTATCATGTATCCATTACCATAAGAAATATTCCTGAGATATCTGGGAATAAGCACACAACTATTTACACTCCCTCCTCCTTCAATACAAGCAAAACGCTCACAATCAAGGCAAGCTGAAGGGTTCACCAGTAAGAGGGTGGAAAACAGGTGGGAAACACTCCAAGAAAACGAGGCTACTGGAGAGGAAAATGAAAACTCATACAAGACAAAGAAAAAAGCTGGGCTGCCTCTTTGTAGTCAAACCCTGCCCTCACCCTTAGCCCACTGGCTGCCACTGAGTTGTTCTCTTCCCCATAGTTCCAACACTCCCCCAAAAATCACATAAATGGAGTTTTAAAGTGAATAACCTTTTGAGGTTTTCAGTTAGCATAACACCACTGAGACTGATTCCTTTTTATTGCTGAGTAATATACCACAATTTGTTTATACATTTGTTCAATTTGTTTGAAAGACATTTGGGCTGTTTCCAGGATTGCTGATTATGAATAATGCTGTTGTAAACGTCTATGTGCCAGTCTTTGTGTAAACATGTTTTCATTTTTCTAGTGAGATCTAACAGTGGGATCAATGCATCTTGATTATGTGGTAAATACATGCTTGTTTTTATTTTTAGAAACAAAACTTTTTTCTAAGCTGTTTTTACAAAATGGCTGTACTGTTCTGCATTCCTACCAGAAACCTAGGAAAACCCCAAGTTGGTGTCAGTCTTCCATACTCTAATGAGAATACAGAGGAATCTCCAGTAATGATTGCATGAATATGACTGGGTGAGATGTCTTTCCATCTACTTATATGCCATCATACATTTCTCTACCTAACCCAAGATCATAAAGACTGTACTCCCTTGTGGTCTAGAAAACACATTAGTTTTATGTTTTACTGTAAGTTGTTATAAACTAGTTTGGATTGATTTTAATATAAAGCATGAGACATTGGTTGAGGTTCATCTGTTGTTTAATACTATTCTCTTGGTTTTTTATGAATTTATTTTTATTTTATGTGTATTAGTGTTTTGCTTACAGGTAGATATATGTGAGTAACTGGTACCCTCAAAGACCAGAAGAGGGCATTGGGTCCCCTGAACTGTAGTTACAGATGGTGGTGAGCCACCATGTCGGTGCTGGGATTCAAACCTGGATCTTCTGGAAGAGTAACTAATGCTTTTAACCACTTACCCATCTCCCCAGTCCCCGAAGACTACTCTTTTGCCACTGTAAAAACTTGCATCTTTGTAAAAAAGTCACTTCTGAACTGTTAATTTTTTAAAGTAACTCACAAAGGAAGGACAAAGACAGAATATATATAGCAATTCAATTCTACAATGTAGAAAGACAATGAAACACATAATTGTTAGATGGTCTAAAATTTTATACAGTGGCCAAATCAAGTGTTTCTGGAAGATAGACCCACTTCTGGGTTCAAAAGGATGTGACCACTTTGGTAAACAGCTGGGTTGTTTAAAAACACATTTAACACGTGATCTAGCCATTCTATTTTCAATTACCCAGAGAAATGAAAATCTGAGACTATACAATTATACATATATGTTTGTCGCAGATCTGTAACAATCCCAAATTAGAAACAAATTTTGGCATGAGCATTCAAGTGAATGCTGTTTAATATTAAGGGGCAATGAACACATATGTGGTGAAAAATAAGGGTTGTGATGGTGCAGACAGATTAGTGGGAGCTTGCTACACAAGGCTGGTAACCTGAGTTCAACTCACACAAAAAGGAAGGAGTGAACTGACTTCCTAGTGTTGATCCCTATAGGTGCTCTGTGGCACATGGAGCCCCACTACACCCCTATACATATATCATGTACATATATACACATTAATGAACAAATATTTTAAAAGAAAAGTATGCATCAAGCTTAAAAGAATTATGTGGAATTAAAGCATGGCAAAAGAATATAAACTTCCAGGCTAGGATGTAGTCCAAAAGACTGCTTAATTAGCACTTGGGAAGCAGAAGTGGATCTCAAGTTCAAAGCCAGCCTAGTTTACAGAACAAGTTCAAGAACAGCTAGGGCTACACAAAGAAACCCTGCCTCAAAAAAAAAAAAAAAAAAAAAAAAATTCACACATACACATAAATACCACCACAAACATCAAAAAACAAAAACAACAAAACAATAAAAACCACAAACCAAAGTTGCATTCAAAATGCAAGGCTTTTAATCAGTTTTGTTTTTTTGTATCTTACTCTTAAAACTTAAGTGAAAAGGGTTACTGAAAAAAATGATACTAACACGTTGTCCTGGAGTTAAAGCAAAAGGGGAAAATAACTTCAAGAAGAGTAGGAATGCACTTCAGGAAACATGAACCATGCACATCTTCCAAGAAATAAGACAAAAATACAACCAAAGTCATTAAAAAATTCAAAAAAAAGGGTATGAAAATTCAAGGAATGTCTAAGAAAATGAGAGAGGGTAAAAAAAAAAAAAAGAGGAGATGAAAGAAAAAAAAACTATAGAGCAGTCTAAAGCCAAATAAAAGGTCTCCCAAAAGGAGCAGAAAACAGAAGGGATAAAGAAAATGAAATAATTTCAAAATGATTTTCTAGAATTAAAAACTGAGTTTCTAGACATAAAGTCCTCTAACTACCCTGTGTAATAGATGAAAACAGACTTATACCAAAGGTAGGTAAAGACAATTCAGAACTCTGCTAAGTCTCTAGTTTCTGGGGAGCAAAGGGGCACAAGAATCAAAATGGTTTCTTCTTTGTCAATATTAACTCGAATCTGGAAGACAAATGAACCCCACAGAATCTTAACAGTCAATCAACTGTGATTGACTTGACAGACTTAAGATATTTATAGATAACCAAAATCTAATACAAAAAAAAAAAGAATAACAAAAACAACAAAACTATATCTTGTGTTCCCTTTCTTATCAAGCATGAAGCAGTTTGCTTCAGGAAACCATGGGTAGTGGTGGCACGCACCTTTAATCCCAGCACTCGGGAAGCAGAGGAAGGCGATCTCTGTGAGTTCAAGGCCAACCTGGTCTACAGAGCTAGTTCCAGGACAGGCTCTAAAGCTACAGAGAAACCCTGTCTCAAAAAACCAAAAAAAAAAAAAAAAAAAGGAAACCACAGAAGCAAGAAACTGAGGTGATGCCTGGATAACAGTTATGATGGATGGCAGCATAACAGCTGGGCCCCAAAGAGGTGCAGATCACAAGTCAAAGGCTCTAGGAAAGACTTCTTTGAAAAGACAAAGTAGCAAAATATTTGATTCAATTAAATTTTTTATTTATTATTTTTATATGTATGGGTATTTCACCTGCACGTATGTCTGTACACAACATTAATGCCTGGTGCCTAAGGAGGCCAGAAGGTGTTGGATCCTCTGGGACTGGAAATATATGTAAATTTAGAAAAAAGAAGAAAAGAAAAAAATAAGGAGCTAGACAGGATGGGTCAGTTAAGGGTACTGGCTGCTCTTCCAGAGGACTGGGATTCAATTCCCAGGATCCACATGGCTGCTCACAACCATTTGTAACTCCAGTTTCACGGGATCTGACTCCTTCTTCTAGCCTCACTGGGCACCAGGCACACACACTACGTATAGACATACATGCAGGAAAGCATCCAGGCCCATAAAATAATACAAAAAAAAGTATTTAAAAAACATTTTCAATCTTTTTGAGATGAGGCATAGTACTGAACATCCTAGGTTCAAATGATCCTCCTCTCTTATTCCCCTGGGATGCTGGGACACAGGTATAACCACCAGGCCTGACTT
The DNA here is from genome assembly GCF_014885135.2 of Alexandromys fortis. NCBI lineage: Eukaryota > Metazoa > Chordata > Mammalia > Rodentia > Cricetidae > Alexandromys > Alexandromys fortis. The sequence goes on along the minus strand of NW_026068051.1, from coordinate 2,892,806 downwards.
TCAGGTAAAATATTGAAGGAAATCCAGACAACTAGAAAAAAGTTGAGGACTGAGTTACAACACGGAAAACTACACCAGATGTGGTGACTTCTTGTAATCACAGAGCTTGGAAGCTGGAGAGCTGTTAGAATTTTGAGGTCAGAATGACCTACAAGGTGAGTTCTAGGCCAGCCTGGACTTCAGAATAAGACCATGGAAGTATGGGTGGGCAGGTGAGTGGGTGGACAGACACCCTGTCTATATGAATGGATGGATGTAACCACTAACTCTAGAAAACAGCAGAATATGTAGGAAAGAAAAAATAATCACAGATGTATACTTTACATATACAATTATTAAAACATCAGCTGTGAACAGTTCTTTTACAGGCATGATAAGTTGAACATTGAATATTGATTTAACCAATTATAATAATCAGAAAGGGGCAGCTAAACATCATGAGCAGAAACTATATGTGAGTGCAACAGGAGCAAGAACTAAATCTTCACTTTGACATTTGAGATCCACAGACAATGCTTAAAACTAAGGAAATCAAGTATAAGTATGGTAACTAGGGAAAGAAATCTATATACTTATAAAAAGTTTATTCAAATTATTAAAAATTGTAATTGATGTTGCAGGGTAGTGATTTATAGCAAAAAGGCAGTACACACAGCAGACAAATGATTTCCATGACAAATTCTATAGAATGACCACTCTCTCTTACATTCATACATGACTTGGATAAAAATTGAAAGGGAAAAAATTCTAGGAGCTAAAATGACTATAAAACAAAAGAGAGCTTTAAATGTCCATAATACACTATAAGTAAATTAATTATACAGGGAAAGAACATTCAGAAAATAAATGACCTTTCAGAGATTCAAAATATAATTAAAAGGCAAAATAAAAAAGAAACAGAGGGACTGGAGACACAGCTCAGTGGCAGAGCACCTGACTAGTACATACAAGGCCCTGGGCTCCACCCAGAACCACAAAAACCAAGTAACTTTTTAATTCAGCAATCTTCCAGAACATAGAGAGAAAAAATCAGCAAATGCAGGCAAATGTTAAAGGACACGTCTGACACGTGACAGTTTAGTCAGATGGAATGAAGGCAATTAGCAAAGACACACTAAATGATTTTCCTAAACTGGACTCTGATCTTCATAGTGAAAGGACTCAGTAAGGCTCAACTCTGCTGTTCACACAGAACTATCTCAGGGCAATGAGATAAAGCAGCAACCACCTTCTTATTGAAAACCTGTGGGTAGGAGAAGATAGTTGGGTATACTTGGAATACTATAAAGTTGGCTGACTAACCATTCCTAAGCTTGTCAGAATCTCCAAATATTACTATCTTACATGGTGAGAAGGACTCTGCAGATATGTGAAAGACATGAGATGAAAAAATGACCTTAGATTAACCTGAGATCCTAAGGTGACAAGTAGTCTTTATAAGAGGGAGGAATGGAGACAATAATATAATTGGACTATGTAAGTCAAAAAAGAAGTTGGAGGTATGAACCTGATAGTTCTGATAACAAAAGAAAAATGTGACCCCATGCAGAGGCAGCCAATGAAAGCTGAAACATCACTGTGCCAACACCTTTATTGACCTCCAGAGCAGTAAGACAAGAAGTCTGTTCTGTTAAGTTGCCATACTTTTGATAACTTGTTACAATGGCAAAAGAAAATTGATAAAAGGCCAATACTTTCATGCCTAGAATGTAATTTCAACCTAGAAATATGTCCATAATCAATTAAAAATATATCATTGTGGGCTCCCATCATTTAACTCCCAGCACCTACATCAGGCAGCTTACAACCCCTATAACCGCAGTAACAGGGATCAAGTACCCTCTTCTGGTCTCACAGATACCAGGCATACATGGTGCACAAACACACATGCAAGCACTCACACATAAAATTAACAAATCTTTGCTGTGGGACAATGGTATGTATCCTGTCAATTGTATTTTAATAAAATGTTGATTGGCCAGTAGCCAGGCAGGAAGTAGAGGTGGGGCAACCAGGGAGGAAGTAGAGGTGGGGCAATGAGAATAGGAGAATTCTGGGAGAGGAAAGAGTCAGTCTGCAGACAGAGAGGAAGCCAGACACAGAGCAAGCAAGATGTGACTACCTCACTGAAAAAGGTACCAACCCACACAGACAAGAATTAAGGGCCAATGGAAGTTATAAGAGTTAATAAGAAGCCTGAGCTACTAGGCTGGCTAATCAGTCTATAATTAATGCGTAGACCTCTGTGTGTATTTCTTTGGGACTGAATGACTGCAGGACCAGGTGGGACAGAAACTTCCTGTCAACAAATCTTTTAAAAAGAGCTTGGAGAAAAAGCTGGTAAAGACTCTGGTTGCTCTTCCAGAGACCTAAGTTAAATTCTCTGCACCCACATAGTGGCTTACATCCAGAGGATCTAACACCCTCTTCTGACCTCTACAGGTACCAGGCATGCATGTAGTACAAAGACAAACTCACAGGCAAAACACTCATATACATAAATATTTTTAAAAAAATTAAATTAATTTCAAGAAAATGGAGTGGCTGGGGAAATGACTTGGTGGGTAAAGTGCTTGTACAACAAGCATGAAAACAAACTCAGATGCCCAGGACCAGAGCACACATCTGTGACCAAGCACTGGGAGGCAGAGAAAGGTGAATTCTGGAAGCTCAACATGCAGTCTAGTTGAAAAAAACAGAAAAGCAACTGAGGAAGACATCCTGACATTAACCTGGCCCCTACACATTCAAGGATAAACACACACAAAGAAAAATTATTTTCTAATTCTTCCCTGTCTTGATATTGTTAATGTGATGATAATGACACTAGAATGTAGTCTGCTCATTTTCAACTCTTACAGTTAACATATGCATAAAGCACTGAGGTCCTGGTTACATGAACAGAGGAGAAAGCAAAATTTTAGTGGGACAACTATTTAATATCATCAGAGATTTTTCTACTATCTCCTCATATTCCACATTCACAATCGGTGACCTTGCTATCTCTATTAAAAAAAAAATGAATGAACCAAGATAGTTTTTATAGACTCCTTTCCACCTACGTCTATCACTCTGCTCACGTCCCACTTAATCTGTACATACATCTTTCTAAGGCCACTTATGCACAACCCCAACTCTGTTTACTACTTGAGCAAAATGCTATGCAGATTTCCTCTTCTACATGCTCAATTCCCATCCACTGAGTCATTATCAATATGGAAACATTGCTCCCACCTTCAAAACCTCTCTTTTCTTGGCTACATCCTCTCTCTTATGTCTCATTTCTCTGTCCTTTTAAATCGGCATCCATTAAAAGTTTTCTATGCTGCCTCAAAATTCTTTTCCCCTATTCTCTCTGGGATTCATTCCAGTCAAGTGTATAATCCTATCACTCTACTGAATCTGTTTATCAAGGTCACAGATGACCACCATGCTCTTAAAATTAACAGTCAATTCTCAATCCCAATCCTAGTTAACCTGTCAGTAATAGTCTCATCCTTCACATCAGAGAGTAAATAAGTAAAAAAGTATAAAATGGCTCAGCAGTAGAGTACTTTGGCTAGCATGCCCTAAATTTGGGGGGGGGGGGGGGGGGGGGGGAACGGACGGAGGTAATCAGGGAGAGAAGCACAAAGCAGACATGTATACAAACAAATGAAAAATTAAACAAACAGAGTGAGGGAGCTTAAGATTAGCACAGTGGTAGGGTATTTGCCTAACACGCTCTACCATGAGCACAGAATAAGAATGTAAGCAAAGAAATACTGTTTTCCTGAGTCCTTCTGCACTATTTATCATATTCATGCATTACTTTAATAATGCAGTTTAAGAATAAGCTTTAAGTCATAAAAACAACTATAATAAAGCAGAGCAGCATCCGAGACAACAGTGAGGTCTTAAAGTCTAACCATAATGCAAACCAAAGCTCTGACAAAATGACTCAGAAATTCCTGAACACCACTGAATACATCAGTGTGTTGCCTCTCAGAAAGTACAATATAGCCTGTTTTTTATGCCGAGAACATTTAGGGATGATGTTGTACCAAAAAAAAAAAAAAAAAAAAGCCTTGTTGTTACTTTACACATTAAATCCAGATTATGAGAAGCTTACTGGAATCTGTCTGCCTGTCTCTGTCTCTCCTCCACATGCATGCCTCCAGGCATATATAGTCAATCGAGCTAGTTAAATATACATATATAGTTAAATATCACGAGGCTCCAACATACAATGGTCTATACTTCACTATTAATACTGTGAAGGAGTAACCCCACTGTGAAACACTAGCAACATATCAGGACTGCTTCCTACCCCATGCCTCACTATTTCTATTTTATTTTTATTTAGTAGTGCTAGAGATTGAAATCATAGCTTTGTGTATACTACACGAGCACTCTACCACTGACTTTTCTCCCTAGTCTTGCAGATAAAATGTTACTAAACTAGGTGTGGTGGCACAGCAGTCAATGCTAAAACAGGATTACAAATTCAAGGTCACCCCTAATTTCACAATGAGCTCAAGGCCAGCCTGGGCTACTTAGCGAGACCCTGTTTCTAACAAGGCTTTAACCACTCAGAGGCAGAGGTAAGTTCTAAGTCATACTAGTCTACATAGTTCCTGGCTAGCCAGGGTTAGATATTAATCCTCTTTCCAAATGAAAAATTCCTTTTGCCATGGAAATGAATTGTCTGACCAGCTTGGTTTTAGCACTTTTTAAGCTGCTGTTAGTTTTTATTGCTTTGTGATTATACTGAAGCTCATCTTTTAAGGACACATAGAATCAAGGAATAAGAAACTAACACCACCACATTGGGGGCAGGGGCTATACTCACTAACATGTGCCAATCCCTAAGGTTTGATCCCAAGAAACAAACACACACACACATACACATGAGAAGCAGGGGACAGAGTTCCACCACATCCTTATATTGGAAAGTTCTTGCTCTGTGACCCACCTTAGTTTCTATATAACATAAATACCCAGTGAACCAGGTTGGACAAAGTAAGTAGGCATTTATAGGAACCAATATTCCTACACAGAAACCCTTCTCCAAGAACAAACCAAACAGAGCTTACACTGCAAAACCAAGTCAACAGGTATTATATAAATATCAAATGAAAAGTTATTCAAAAATGATTGCTTTCATTTCCCACCCACAGTTGAGGAAATATAAAAGATCAATAATGCCCTGTGGGGGCAAGAGTGCAGGAAAAGGAATGTTACAGACAAGAATTTAAATTGTTATAATTCCTCTAAGGAACAGCATGGCAATATAACCCAAAAAGCTAAAAAAAGAAAACAAAGTACAATTCCTTTGTCTCAGCAATTACATTTCCAGTGAGACCTTGAACAAACCAAAAGGCATCTCTAGCTACTTGTGACTTTTTTGTTGTTCTGTGGTGCTAAAGATTGAACACAGGCTTTGAGCATGTTAAGCATGTAATTTACCAACCTAAAGATCCACCTGTCTGCCTGCCAAGTGCCAAGATTTAAAGTAAGTACCATCATGCCTGGTAAAATACAGCATTAATGAGGTAATTTTACATTCTTTTTTCATATTATGCTTATTTGAAACACATGTAGCTACCAACCCTAAAGTGTAAGAAGGCATCAGATCCTCTGAAACTAGAGCTACAGATTTGTGGTTTGTGAGCCACAATGTAGGTGCTAGGAACTGAATCCAGGTCCTCTGCAAGAGCAGCAAGTGCCATCTCTTCAGCCTCTAACATTAAAAACAAAACAAAACAAAACAAAACAAAAACCAGGTTTGTTTTTTGAGGGCAAAACTACACGGACAGTGGCCCCAGCATGGAGAACCACCATCCATAGCTATGCACTCAGCAGGTGCCTCTGGGGCTTGCCACCACTGCAGCCCAAGAAGCAGTTCAGAAGCAGGCCATCAACTTCACAATGGTAGGCTGTATTAGCAGTAGAGACAGCTCACCTACTGACTAGCGACAGAGCTCCACGGTCCTTGACAACCCTTCTGTCAATTTTTTGGCAAATGCAAATCTCATAAATCCGGATTTATGATACAGCTAGACAGGAAGATTACAAACAATTACAGTCCCAATTTTCTTGTCCCTTGTGAATCTTGCATCATTCGAAAATAATCTAGGTAGGCTGGGCATGGTGGTACATGCCTTTAATCCCAGAACTCAGGAGGCAGAGGCAGGTGAACCTCTTGAGTTTGAGGCTAGATGATCTACAGAGCAAGGTCCAAGACAGCCAAGGCTAGAGAGAAAACCTGTCTCAGAAAAGGGAAAATGAGAAGAAAAGAAAAAAAGAAAAGAAAGAAAAAAGAAAGAGAAAATGTCCATGCAAAGTATCCGGAAGTGCCAGAACCACTTTCCCAACAGTTCTATTACTAGAATTGAAGCTTGGACCTAGAGCGAGAAAGACACAAGAAACTCAAGAAGAACCTGACTCCTGTCACCTAATCTAACCAGGTAGGGAGAAGATGACAAGTGCTGTAAAATATCTGGAGCATTCTACTCTCGCACTGCAAAGCCTCAAAAGTGTTTGATCAAGCCATCTACATAGTTACCGTCCATCTCCCAGTAAGAGAGCTGGAGCTAGGCGATGATGGCACATGACTTTAATTCCAGCACTTTGGAGGCAGAGGCAGGTGGGTTTCAGGACAGCAGCCTGGTCTACAGAGTGAGTTCCAGGAGAGCCAGGACTACACAGAGAAAGCCCATCTCAAACAAACAAAAAATAAAAAACAACAAGAGAGCTGGAGGGGCTAGAAAGATGGGTCAGAGGTTAAGAGCACTGGCTGGATTTCCAGAGGTCCTGAGTTTTCTTCCCAGTAACCATATGGTGGCTCACTGTAGTCCCAATGGATATGATGCCATCTTCTGTGTGCAGACATTCATGGAGACAAAACATCCACATATATAAAATACATAAATAAACCTTTGAAAGAGGAAGAAGAGGAAGAGACCTGGAAATGTAGTCAGTGGTAGAGGGCTTGCCATACACACACAATGTGAAGGGTTTGAAGCCCATCACCAGACAGGAATAAAAGGAAAAGTATCTGCTATTGTAAATGTCCTCATCCCTAATCCTTGGTCTTCTCCCTTAGAATCTTTATACATTTAAATGACTGGTAGAGCCAAAGCTGGGCATGTTGGTACACACTGGTGATCCCAGCATTCTGAACACAGAAGCTACAGGATCACCAGCCTGGTCTATATAGTAAGTTCCAAACCAGTGAGAACAAGACTCTGGTCTAAAGAAAAACTTTACTCAGTGGCTAAAGCGCAGTACAAGCAAAAGGACTTGAGTTTGGATCCCTAACACCTATGTAAAGACCAGGAACAGCAACCCACACACAGACAGACACACAACACTAGTGCCATGGATGAGACACAGGTGGATTCTGCAGGCTCACTAGCTAATCTAGTTAGAAACAGAAAGTTCAGGTTCAGTGAGAGACACTGTCTCAAAAACAAGGTAGACAAGTAATTGAGAAAGACATCCCAGCTACATGTTCATTCATTCATATGAGCATTTAACATGTACACATACACACAAAAGAGAGAGAAGGATGGAGGAAAGGAGGGAGGGAGGGAGGGAGGGAGGGATGGAGGGAGGGAGGTAGGTAGGGAGGTAGGAAGGAAGGAAGGAATTTAAATATATATATAGTGGAGCCAATTGGACGTTAGTCCTTAGCATTTCATTTTATTTTTGTTATTGTTATAGAGATAGCCCTGGCTGTCTTAGAACTCAATCTGTACACCAGGCTAGCCTGGAATTCAGAGATATGCATGTCTCTGCCTCCTGAGCACTGGGATTAAAATTGTGAGCCACATGCCATCTTTCCTTAAGCATTTTTTGTTTCTGTTTTTTGAGACACAGTTTCTCTGTGTAACAGCCCTACCTGTCCTGGAACTAGCTATGTAGAGTAGGTTGGCCTCAAACTCACAGAGATCTGCCTGCCTCTGTCTCCTAAGTGTATGCCACCAACACCCGGCAAGTTTTATTTTGAAATAGACAGTGAATTCATATAGTTCAAAAGATGCTAAGAAGCTGGGCGGTGGTAAAGCACACCTTTAATCACAGCACTCAGGAGGTAGAAGCAGGTGGATCTGAGTTCTAGGTCAACCTGGTCTATGGACAGCCTGGTATTCCAGGCTATCAGGACTACACAGAGTAACCCTGTTTCAAAAAGAACAAAATTAAGTCTCCAAAAGTAAAATAAAAATATTGCTTAATACAATTTCATGACTACCCAAGTTTTTTTAAAATTTGAAATTTTCATTTATTTTAGTTAAAAAAATTTTAACACTTATTTATTGGTGGCATGTATACCACAGCATGCATGAAGAAGCCAGAAGACAATTTAAGGGAATCAGTTCTCTCCCATAGCCTACAGGGACTGAATCTGGTTGGTAGGCCAGATGCCAAGTACCTCCACCTGCAGAGCCATCTGCTCAGCCCCAAGAAGATGCCATTCTCCAAGTGCTATGGCCAAATTATTATTAGATATGTTAGTCTATGAGGCTACAGCCATGGTTCATCCATTAAGAACACTTGTTGCTCTTTCAGAGGACCAGGGTTCAGTTCTCAGCACTTCCATGGTGGCTCACAACCATCTGTAACTCCAGTTCCAAGGGATCCAACATCCTCTTCTGACCTCTGTGGGCATTACACTCACAGGGTACACCTGCATACTCAGGCATAAAATAAGTATATGCAATAAGAATAACACTTCAACCAGGAGGTGGTGGCACATAGCCTTTAATCCCAGCACTTTGGAGGCAGAGGCAAATGGATCTCTGTAAGTTCGAGGCCAGCCTAGTCTACAGAGCTAGTTCCAGGAAAGCCAGAGCTACACAGAGAAACTCTGTCTCGAAAAACAAAAATAAATAAATAAAATTTCAAAGGGCATTTAAATTAAAAACAATAACAACAAAACAGTCTATTCAGCAGGACATTTTGGTGCTTGCCTTTAATCCTAGCACTCAGGAGGCAGAAGCAGGCATATCTTTTTGAGTTTAAGGCCAAACCAGTCTGCATAGCCAGTTGCAAGACAGCAAGGGCTACTAGTAAGAGCCCATATCAAAAAGCAAAATGAAACAAAGAAAAATCTATTCAAGTCAAAATTATTGCAGGTCTTGGAATAGAGGCTACAGAACGATGAAGAGGGGAATAAGAAAATATACTTTACTAATAGTAGAATTTGCTTTTAAATTCTTAAGCAAGTCAAAAATTTTAACAGTTCCTCTACATTTACATTATATTATATGTATTCCTGGTGTTTTGCTTATGGGAAATATCAAAATGTCAACCATTGTTTCTATTAAAGGTCTTTAATGATATTGCATTTTAGACCTGTAATGAAACATGGTGCTTGCTGCAGTTTGTAATGCATCTCATTAAACACATTAATAACATGCATTTAACTAAAAGGTCAGCTTACTTTGGTTAAAGTTTAGCTTTCCTATAATCACTTCATTTAAAGCTGTATAGCAAACTCTGGGAAGACAACAGAGTACCTGTTATAAAAATGCTCTCAATTCTCCCATTTGTCCAAGTCAGTCATTCTTGTTAAAAATTAAATGCCCAGCTATGGTAAAGCTCAGTGGCAGAACATTTGTTAGTATGCACAAGGCCCTGGGTTCATTTCCTAGCACGGTTAACAAACTTGTTAATATTTTTAAGTGGAATAATGGTTACAATATTGGTTTTCTGAGACAGTATCTCACTATATAGGCCTGACTGCCTTGGAACTTGCTATGTAGACCAGACTGACCTGCAACTCAGAGATCCACTGGCATTAAAGGTGGGGGCCGCATGCAACTAGTAATAAGATTTTAGGGCTGGAGAGACAGTTCAGTGGTTAAGTGCATATGATACTTTTGCAGATGGCCTATTTTTGATTCCCAGCACCCACATGGTGGCTCACAACCTAATTCAACTCCAGTTCCAATAGACCCAATGCCTTCTTCCTGCCTCAAAGGCAACAAGTATGCATGAGGTACATATAAATACATGCAGGCAAAACACTCACACATAAATGAATAAATCTTTTTTTAAAAAAAAATTTAAATCCTTTATCTTTTATGAATGCACACTGAAAGATTTATTGAAAAATGAAAGGACATACATCATTTACTTCACAGTAGTCCAGAAGAAATAAGTTGTCAATATAAAGATAGATGTAGTAAGACTGGCATGAATTCCAGGCAGTGGTGGTGCACACCTTTAATCCCAGCTAGTTATATGAAACGGGGGCTCACTGTGCTCACCTTCCTACTTTAATATAGGCTATGTACATATGTAGTTTGTAAATTCATCTGGCATGTTCTTAAATAATCTGCCTTCTTTCTTGCATATCATTATCACCAACATAAAAGGCCTAATTCCTGATGTTGTAAGACTTGTTAAACCAAAGTCAGAGGGAGAAAGCTAACTATCTTTGGAGAAGTAGCTTTCTATAAATAAATAAATAAATAAATAAATAAATAAATAAATAAATAAATAAATAAATAAATAAATAAATCCCTTAATTTTGTTAAGGTTATTCTATGCTTAATCTTAATCTACACAGACATTAGGAAGTCACTTCATGGTTCAAGAGATATAATTGCCAACATGCAACAGCAAAACACCTGGAGACTAAGTATAGGTACTAGAAAAGTCAAGGAAATATTACATTTCTAAAAGGTAGATTTTGAAGTGCAGAACATACAAAGACTTGGTTCTCAGGGGTCTACAGTGCTAGAATATAGTTACAAGTCTATTGTTTTAAAAGTTATGGGGGAGGAGGGCTGGAGAGATCAGAAGTTAAGAGCACAGACTGTTTTTCCAGAGGTCCTGAGTTGGATTCCCAGCAACCATCTATAATGAGATCTGGTGCCCTCTTCTTGCCTGCAGTCATATGAAGGTAGAACACTGAATACATAATAAATAAATAAATAAATCCTTAAAAAAAAGCTATCAGAAAGAGAGTAAACCATGATACAAGAACACATACTGAGCATTCACAACCCACAACCTAAGGACAGAATCCTGTATTCATTGTTTACATTGGTAGAAAGAGCTGGAGAGATGTCTCAAGGGTAAAGAGTGCTTATCACTCCTGCAGGACTGGACTTCAGTTCCCAGCATCCAAGTAAAGTGGATCACAACTGCTTCTAACTACAGCCAGGAGATCTGATGCCCTCCTCTTCTGGTCTCTAGAGGTACCTGCACTCATTTGCACAAATGCACACACATAATTTTAAAAATTAGAAATCATATATATAAAGAGCTGTGAAGAGATCAGAAAGGTAGGCAGTGTATTTGGTGTTACCAAAGCCCAAGAAAAATACTACAAAATTGGACCAGTGAGATGGCTTAGCAGGTAAAAGTATTTGTATTGCAAGTCTCATAACCTGAAGTCACATAAGTACAGAAGGAGACAAATTACTGAACAAAGTTCTCTGACCTCCACATATGGGCTATGGAATGTGTGCACTTGTGATTGCTTGCTCGATCTTTCATGTTCTCATTCTCTGTGCTGTGAAGAAATATCATGACCATGTACCACTCTTATATAAAAGAAAACATTCATTGAGGTGGCAACTTACAGATTCAGGTTCACTCCATTATCATCACGGCAGAGAGCATGTCAGCACTAAGGTAGATGTGGTGCTGGAGGAATCGCTGAGAGTTCTACAACTTGCAGGCAACGAGAAGTCTACAGAAAGTCATACTGAGGGAAACTTAAGCCCGCCCCTACAGTGAGACACACTTCCTCCAGCAATACCACACCTCCTAATAGTGCCACCCTCTTTGGGGACCATTTTCTTTTGAACACCACAGCATCACATATTTAATTTCTTTAGTCACTTGAATATTACTTTAATTCTGCTTTATAACACTTCTGATCGTTCTAATCTTTTACATTTAACCAATTACCTCCTCCTGGTGAACTCCAGTCATTCTGACAGATGTTTGTCTGACAATGTAGGTTGTGGTAGAAGAGGGAGAAGGAAGGATATTTAGTATTACATTCTGAGAGGATAGGAATCTAATAACCAGAATTTCTACATATCTGAAGGGAGACAGGTTTTGTTTGCTTCCATCTTCTTATGACAGTATGACAATGTGTTATATACACACCATCTGGATAGTTTTCATAATAATTTTTCTAGTATATTATTCTGAATAACCAGTTTTATAGCTATTATGACTGGCATGAAACAGGCCAAATTTATAACTAATTCCAGATCAAACAGTAGATTTACTCTCTTTAATTCTTATTCACTTTGCTTTTGCATTTATTTTTATTTTATTTATTTATTTATTTTAAACTGAAACTAAGTCTCACTGAATAACCCTTGTTGGCCTGGTTTGCTATGTAGATCAGACTGGTTTCCAACTTAGATCTACCTGCCTATTCATCTTGAGGTCTAGACTTAAAGGCATGAACTATCATGCCTGGTCTGCTTAGTTTTATAGATTAGTTAAAGTTAGACTGCTTAGGTTTGTTTGTTTAATTTTAAACAGGTCTCATATATCCTAGCCTGGCTTTGAACTAGCTTTGTAGTAGAAGATAACCTTGAACTAATTCTTCTGCCTCCACCTCTTTTTTTAATCTAAAAAAAATTAAAGGTAATCTTTTTTAGCACTTTTTTTTTTTTGAGACAGTGTCTCATGTAGCCAGGCTGTCCTCCAGCTTGCTTTGCAGTTAAGGATAGCCTTGAACTTCTGATCCTCCTGCCTCCATTTCCCTAGTACTAGGAGTACAAGCTCGTGTGCTAAACTAAGTACTCTGCCTAAGACCATCTCAGCAGTTGATTAGCTCTGTGGTCTTGGCCAGGTTACTTCATAGTAAGATAGGGATAATATAGTTTTGAGGATTAAAGGACATAATCAATGTAAAAAGCATCTTAATTGTACAATGTCTGACACACATCCCACCATAACAGGTACTAGAGTTATCTTTTTCTGTTGAAAGACATTAGGCAATGTTCAGCTATATGAATGGTTCTCATTGGTATAACTACCATCCCCACTATCTGCAGTATTTTTATAATCTTCTTACAAGTATTCAGAATCCCTATATAGTTTAAACTAAGTAGTGTCTAGTGTAATACTTATAAACCTTGTCCTTTTAGACTGCTATGGAAAGGTAGATTTCTAGTGATTTCCTCATTGCCTTTCAGAAGCATTCAATGAAAATTTTTTTTAAATATGTATTATTTGTGTGAGTGTGTGTATGTGTATGAGAGAGAGAGAGAGAGAGAACGAGCAACAGAAACCCTAACAAAGACAGATGCTAACCCAGAAATATCTGTATTTTAAAATGAGTGTTTATAAAGACTCAGATAAGAAGATCAGTGAGCAATAAAATGAAAAAGACCTTAAATCTAAAATGTTTAAAACAGCTGGATAGCTGGGCAGTGGTGGCTCACGCCTTTAATCCCAGCACTTGGGAGGCAGAGGCAAGCAGATCTCTGTGAATTTGAGGCCAGCCTTGTCTACAAGAGCTAGTTCCAGGACAGGCTCCAAAGCTACAGAGAAACCCTGTCTTGAAAAAGCTAAAAATAAATAAATAAAATAAAACAGCTGGATAGTGGTAGCACATGCTTTTAATCCCAGCACTCAGAAGGCAGAGGCAGGTGGATCTCTGTGAGTTCAAGACCAACCAAGTCTACAGAGTGAGTTCTAGAGATATCTAGAATATCTATCTAGAGATATTACACAGAGAAACTGTCTCAAAAAGCCAAAAAAAAAAAAAATTAAGACATCTAGAGCAGTTAGGTCTCATCTAAAGGCATCTTCAGAAATGAGAATACTAGGGCACTAAAAATAGCAAAGACATGCCCCAAAAACCTAAAAAAAAAAAAAAATGTATCATGTATTTAGGGAAAAGAAGGGAAGTCAGAAGAAGAGGTCAGGTGGTTTCCTTTCTTCTTTTGAAGACCTCACAACACATACAATTCTTAAAAGAATTTTTAAAAGGTTACCCAGATTTCATAGAAAACAAACTTTGAGTATGGAAGACCACAAAACAAAAAACTGTCTAAAGGAAATCATTCTAACCACATATTCTCCTACAAAAGAAATGCTTTTGCCAGGAATGGAGGTACATGTCTTTAATCCTGGCACTGGAGAAGTAGAAGATAGATTTCTGTGAGGCCAGCCAGGTCTACATAGTAAGACCCAGTCTAAAAAAAGAAAAGAAGTTCTCGAAGTTGCACATACACATCTTGAATTGTTTTCAAGTGATCCTATTTAGAGGCAGTACCAAACTAGATGTCCTCAGTTTATTTCCAAATCTAAGTCCATACTATAAAGGGTTACTATGGTAGTTTGAATGTAATTGATCCCCATAATCTCATAAGGAATGGCACTATTAGGAGGTGTGGCTTTGTTGAAGTGGGTATGGCCTTGTTGGAGAAAGAGTGTCACTATGGGGATGGACTTTGAGGTTTCCTATGCTCAGGATACCACCCAGTGTGTCAGAAGACTTCCTGATACCTGCAAGATGTAGGACTTTCTCTCACCTACTATTTCAGCACATCTGCCTGCAAGCTGCCATGCTCCCCACCATGATATGACAGAACCTTTGAAACTGTAAGCAAACCCCCTCAATTAAATGTTTTCCATAAAACAGTTGCAGTGGTCATAGTGCCTCTTCACAGCAATAGAAACCCTAACTAAAACAGTTACATTTGGTTTTCATAATTTTTTTGTTTTTGTTTTGTTTGACAAGTTGCTTACTCAGCATGCTCTTAAATCCCTAGGCACAAGGGATACTCCTGCCTCTGCCTCCAAAGTAACCAGGACCGCAGGTAGTGCACTAGCTTTTAAGTTTGAAAATGCAAACGGAAACAACATCTCAGTGTCTAAGTTAGGAATAACCATGGCAACCAGGGCACATGTTTTCCTGTGCCCTGGCACTTTGGTGTCACTGGACACATAGGAGGCAATATTATTTGACAGACTCCTAGTTTAAGAGGAAGAAAAGCTGGAGTTTTACATTTGCTATTCATGAGCAAACTCTTTTGGGTGAACTGCTGTCTCTAGTTTTCTCATCTGTAGAGTGAAAGAATTAGAAACCAAGCAACTTTTAAATTCTTTTTCACTCTACAATTCTTTGGGCTTAGTTAAGTGATTCTCTCCCCAGTAGTCAGTTTTTTCCCTCACTCTTTGTTACCCAAAGGAAAGATAGGAATAACACCATTTAACTTGTTCTAAAGCCCGCCCTAAGAAAGGAAGACAGCTACCAGGACTGAGTTCAATTACTCATTCTTTCCCTGTTGTTTTATACCTATAGATTTTTAAATAGTTTTCCCTGAGAATTTAAGAAGTAACTCAGCTAGGAGTAGTGGCACATGCCCATAATCCCAGCACTTGGGAGGCAGATGCAGGCAGATCTCTGAGATCAAGGCCAGTATGGTCTACAGAGCAAGTTCCAGGACACCCATCGTTACACAGAAAAGTCCTGTCTCAAAAGAAAAAAAAAAAAAAAACAAACAAAATGAAACAGAAAATTAGTCATGGAGGAAAGGGATTAATTAGAACAGGCAAAATTTTTGAAGGCATTCTTCAAGAATGTATTTAACTTGAATTTTAGAAGTAACTCAGCTAGGAGTAGTGGCACATGCCCATAATCCCAGCACTTGGGAGGCAGATGCAGGCAGATCTCTGAGATCAAGGCCAGTATGGTCTACAGAGCAAGTTCCAGGACACCCAGCGTTACACAGAAAAGTCCTGTCTCAAAAGAAAAAAAAAAAAAAAAACTAAAAAATTTTAAGAAGTAACTCAAAAAGCCAAAGAAGAATGTCAAGTAATATCGGAAAAAAGACATGGCTCAAGCACCTGATCTACTTCAAAGTTGCCTTCATTTGATAACGCTGCTGCCGATTATTTAGCCTTTTGAATAAGATCAAGTGTAAATAAAGAATCGAAACTAGCCAGGCGATGGTGGCACACGCCTTTAATCCCAGCACTAGGGAGGCAGAGGCAGGTAGGCGGATCTCTGTGAGTTCATGAGTTCGAGGCCAGCCTGATCTACAGAGTGAGTTCTAGGACAGGCTCTAAAACTACAGCGAAATCCTGTCTCGAAAAACAAAAAAATACAAACAAAAAAAAATTGAAACTAATATTCTACATTATAGTATTACTAAATGAAAATATCTTTTTTTTTTTAACATCCAACTCAGTATACCCCCAAAACGATATGAGTATTCTTACTGTTTTTTAGAGCAATGGCAAATTCTGGGCCACCTTTGTCCTTGAAGACTGGAAAGACATTTGGTTGAGGCAACTGATTGGTAGTCAACAAAGCTTTCTGTAGTTTGATCCTTCCTTCCAAGAGCTGGTCCCACAACGCTGAAGAAAAAAGTGAAAGAGAAGCCATCTCTTAGTCAGGAATTCTTTCTGGGGACTAAGGAGGAAGAGGAAGAAGCACCAATCTCTAAGCAGCATGCATTATGATGTTCATGCCATAGAAGCATTCTCCATTCTAGAAAATAAACTCTCCCTCTTGTTGTGAGAGAGGAAACCCTAATACATGACAAAAGGAGAGAACATGCTCCTCTTCAATCTTCCCCAAAGTTAGAGCAGAGCCTGTTAAGCAGTAAAACAAGAACTAGGGTGCAGGCTTCTGGATAAAGTGAGGTATGTCACAGACTAATCAGAAGGGGTACTGGAGAAACAGAACAACCAAAATCAAAAAGCAGATTAACATAGAAACTCTGAAAAAAAAAAAAACAAGCAAGTAGCAAAAGCACACACACCTATCTGATTCTTCACAGCTCTTCCTTTCTCCACTTCCTCAGAAACTTTGACACTGGAGAAGGTCATCACCACACCGTCATCTTCACTGTTCCTGTCTTCTTCCCTCTCACCTTCTACGTTTTCCTCTACATCTCCTTCTTCCATGCCACTCTCTTCTTCTTCCTCTGCCTCACTGCTCCCAAGGTCATCCATTCCTTCCGTAAATTTCTCAAAATCACTAATGCCCTGGAAACTGAAGCCTGGCATTTCTGCAGAATGCCCTCTGTCCTTCTTCTGAGCCAGACTGATCTTCAAATCATTGTCAGCATCCTCTTCCTCAGTAGCACTTAGCTCCTCCGCCTCCTCTTCCTCCTCAGATTCTTCCAGGCCCAAGCCCTCTGAATCACCATCTTCAGATTCTTCTTCATCAGATATTTCTTTGTCTAAATCATAAAGAAAAAAAAGGGGGAACAGGGTTTACCTACAGAAAAATACTAGGGCCACATCTTTCATTTCAATTAATGAACTGTAGTATCTACTATGAAAGTAAACATGTTATTTGCTCTATTCAACTGAACAAACATTTACTATATATGTACTATTTCTAAAATGCTACGGGGAAATAAAGACAAACAGAACATGAGTTCAATCTAAAAAAATATAGTGAAGACACAGACACAAAAAATATAATTACAGGAAAAATTAAAAAGTGCTTTGAAAAAACTTCATGCCAGCCATGGTGGCTCATGACTATCATCTCAGTACCCAGGAAGTTGAGGCAGGAGGACTGCTTGAGTTCAAGTCTAACTTGGTTTATATAATGAGCACTAGACAAGCCAGGGCTACACAGTAAACCTTGTCTCAGAAAAACAAATAAATAAAACATTTCAGCTGGTGTTTGGAAATTAGACCAGTCTTCCCAAAGCTACATCTAAAAAAATAGTTATCATTAGCTATTCCAAATGCATACAAATAATCAAACACCTATCATGTGTTAGCTATCAAGACTAAAAGAGGGCTTTAATAGCTGCTGTGCTGGTAAGTATGTAACTTGCTTCTTTTATTATAGAAGACCAGAGTTAAGATACTTTGGACTTTTAAAGATTTTTTGAAGTTGGATTGTATTTTATAGTATTAATATGAGACTTTGGGGACAACACGTAGAAAGTTATGGCTTAAAGTGATGTGTCTATATGTTAAATTGACAAGGGACAGATTGTACTGGTTAGTTTTAACTATCAATTTGATACAATTTGACACAACCTAAGCTCACCTGAGAAGAAAGTCTTTTTTGGTAAGGGGGTATAGCGCCTCACTATTTATTTCTGGTAGACAAGCCGACCTCAAACTCAGATACTCATTTGCCTCTGTTTCCTGAGTGCAGGTATTAAAGAAGCATGCACCATCATGTCCAGCTCTGGGAAGAAAGTCGTTAATGAGGAATTATGTAGACCAGGTTGATCTGTAGACATGTCTAAAGGGATTATTTTGATTGTTAATTAATGTAGAAAGACCTAATCCATCGTAGGCAGCACCTATGCAGAGGGTTCTAACAGTGTAAGACAGGAAAAACAGAAAACTAGCTGAGAGCAGGCAAGTAAAGATGCATTCGTCCTCTCTTTGCTCTTGATCTGGACATGATATGACCAGCTGCTTCCAGCTCCTGTCACTGAGATGTTCCTGCTACGATGAACTAAAATCCAGAAATGTAAACTAAAATAAACTCAATTCTTCCCTAAATTGTTTCCTGCCAAAGTATTTTTATCATAGCAAAAGAAATGAAACTAGGATACCTGTGGAGACATGCTGTCTTATGGGAGTGTTAGAAAGGCATGCCAATAATACATTCCAACATCATCAGTAGATAGTATATAGAAAAGGTACCAAACTAACACACACCTGTAATCCTGGCATTTGGAAGCCAGGCAGGAGAGTCAGAGCAAGTTCAAGGCCAGCTTTGGCTACATACTGCGTCATACTACAATAATAAGTTCCTTTCTCATCCTCCCCACACTTCAATCCCCATCTTCCCTAAAAGAAGGAACCACCTGACCTTCCAAAAAAGATTAGAGATTAGAGATGATTTATGTGGAGATATTATAAATTTACTTATGAAGCATAAGAAAGAGCTCATCAAACTGAGAGGAGGTAAGGAAAAGAACTAGAGACTGAACAAGAGGAAGTAGGAAAGTGGAGGTACATGAACCTAGAGGATTACCAGAAAATCAGGACCAGTCCTGTTGTCTATGGGAAAGAGTTGAAACTTTAACCAAGTAAAATAAAGAGTTTATGAAAACATTAAGTCTTTGGTACTTCTTTCAAGAAATAAGCCTTAACTTGCTGAATATGGTAGTACAGTATGGTCTACATAGCAAGTTCAAGACTAACCAGAGGAACATAGTAAGCCTCTGTCCTAATTTTTTTTAAGATTTTATGTATTTATTATGTATGCAGTGTTCTACCTGCATGTATGCCGGACACCAGATCTCATTATAGATGGTTGTGAACCACCATATGGTTGCTGAGAATTGAACTCAGGACCTCTCTTAGAGCAACCAGTGCTCTTAATCTCTGAGTCATCTCTCCAGCCCCTCTGTCCCAATTTTTTTGTTTGCTTGTTTTTGATTTTTGGAGACAGGGTCTTACTGTGGCTGGAACTTGCTAGGAAGACCAGACTGGTCTTGAACTCAGAGATTCATGTGCCTCTGCCTCCCAAGTGCTGAAATAAAAAGCATGTAACCCCAGACCATTCAAGACACTGCCTCAAGGGAAAATAAATAAAACACACAAATTTAAAAAGCCTCAGATAGGCTGTCAAGATTAAAAATACAGAAGTTAAGTGAAAAACCAGTAGAACCCTTTACGTTTAATCACTTCTCAAATTAAGAAATTTCCATACAACACAGCATAGATATTAGAATCAGCCTGCTTTCATGTAAATTCTGGCTCTTCTACTTAGCAGCTGTATCACTTTTACTTAACCAATTAGCCCTTTACTTTCCTATTTGTAAAATGAGAATAAATAATTATCTTCTCGGGCTACTGTAAAGAGTCAAATGATAATGATGTACTATTTTTACTTTTTTAAAGATTTACTTACGTCTAAGCATTTTGCCTCCATGTACCTATGTGCATCTCTAGTGCCTACAGAGGAACTGGAGTCATGGATGGTTGTGAGTCTCCATGTGGGTGCTGGGAATCTAACCTGGGTCCCGAAAGAACAAGTGCTCTTAATCACTGGACTATCTCTCCAGACTTTATGGTAATATTTTGGTGGCTTTTTGTCCCAGGCTCTCAGAACTTAAAGAGCTAACTACAGTGGCTGACACACAGTGAAAACTCAATCTCAACAAGACCTTCCAAATCAATGGTCTCTCTTAAAATGAGTAGAGACACACTGACTTCCAGAAGACATCCATAAACGAAACAGCAAGAAGAGTTTCGGGTTTGTCTACTCACCAGAGGACCCTGGCAGAGTCTGCTCCCAGTGATCTTCTTTCCAAGCTTTCCTAGACGTGGTCTTGCCAGAATACCTCTTGTCTGTGTCCAAGAGGGAGGATGATGCCAGTTTTCTAATGCTACTCACTGCCAGATCACCTTCCTCCTCTTCCCCTTCATCAAACCTGTCAATCACTCTGGCTCTAGTGGCTGTGGGGAAGGAGGAAAATAGAATCTTAGGTTAAAAAAAAATCTTTAATAGGAACTCAATTAAACAATTTCAACTCCACATGCCACCTTTCTGTGCTAGGTGAGTACTCTTACCAACTGGGCTATATGCCCTGCCCTCAATTCATGAAGTGTCCTCTATACAATTTCCACTAACTTACAGGAGTAGGGAATTTATTTCTGCTCTCTAGGGAGACGACTATCATACTGATGTCTGTTTCTGAATAGAAAGCTACCTCCCTACATCTACTAGTAGATTGTTCCTACGCCTTGACTCTATAAATCTAGCCTGATTCCTCCTTTTCCGTAGTGTTTTTTTTTTTTCTTTAAAGGTTTTGAAAATTAAATTCAGGGCCCCAAGTATGTCAGCCACATGCCCAGGGAACTTAATTCTTCCTCAGCATGTGACAGTCACTCTAATATCAATCAGCCAACAAGTTTATAGTCACTCCCTCCCACCCCTCCAGTTGTCCTACCCCTTTCTCACCTGCTATTCCTACACCACGACTCCTAATCTCTTTTATTATACCTTCCTCACAACTCTGCCTCAAGCCTAAAGCACAATTACTCCCAGCTAGTCTCAGGACGGGCTTAAGGAGGCTCAGTGTGTCATCAGAACGTGGGCAAATGTCTTAAGACCTACCATTACTTAAACAGCACCAGAGAATCCTACTTTTTTCCTTTTCGAAGCAAGTTTTTAGAGGCGGTCAACTTTAAACGCACAAAAACCTGAAACTCATCAGACTTCCTTCTCCTTTCTAAGGTAATACCAGAGAGGCCATCCTAAGTAACTGCCAGCCAGTAGCTCCCTGCTGCTACCCCCAGCCAGAGTCCGTGTGCCCGCCCCGCCTCCCCCAAGTCTGGACTGCACGTTCACAGCAGGTGTCACCCTCCACCCCTCCAGGGGTCAACCCTCCCGAGACACAATTTTCCCCAGCGCAAAGGGAAGAAGAGCAGGCTCGAGGGCCAGCGGCCCGCCCCGGCCCACAGCTCCGCACGTGGTCGGCCCCAGTCAGGCCTCACCCTCCTCCGGGTCGGCCTCAGGATCCGCCTCACGCGGTCTCGGATTCAACAACTGTTCCAGCTGCAGAGCCAAGGGCTGCGACCCCGCCATGGTCACCAGGTCACAGTCGTCGCTGCGCTGGTGAACGTGCAGCCCCGAGCCCCGGCCCGACGTTCCAGCCCGGGGGCTCCCGCCGGACACTACTCCACACGACAAGCAGAAACCTTCGGGGCCGGCGCTCAGCTCCCGGATAGGCAACTTCCGGGAGGCGCGCGCCGGAGGGGCGGGGCTTCGCGTCACCACAGGCGTTGCTAGGCTGGAGACGCAGGCCCGCGAAACCTGGGAGGGAGCGCAGCCGGCCTAACGCGCGTGCGCCGGAGACCAGGCCCGCGCGGCGCGAGGCGCGGGAGCGCGCAGGGGCACGTGACCGCCTCTGGCGAGGACCGTTGATAGCGTTTCGAGCTTCCAGGGACCCCTAAGCACAAAATAATGCCTCGAGCTTTGTGCGAGGTTGGTTTAGGAATGAAGCGCGTAAAGTACTCGTGGCTCATGAAGGCTGGCTGATTTGTGAAAGGAGTAAAGGATAAGCCTCTCGAACCTCAGGTACTCGAGCAAGCACAGACAGGGATTCCAAACAGGGTTTTCCACAGTGTGGAGGAGCCAGGCACACATCTTCCAACTCTGAGGAGCCAGGATCTGAGAGGCCTGTGTGTGTAAATGTGCGGCCAAGTGCGATCTTTATTTAGGAATAATTAGGGATCGCGATGGTTGTACCACAAATCAAGACCGTTTCTGTAGCATCTTGTACCCCCTTTCCTAGGCAGGCAAAAAGAGACAGGCGGTTAGAATTCCTCTACTACACGTTCCTCAATATTAATAGCTTTACTGTTCTAAGATGGAGTGACTCAGACCCGGAAACTGAAGAACAAATAAATGCAGACGAGAGACCCTTCACTTGGTTCTAACATTAGATGCTTAGACTCAAAACATACAGACCTTAATGAGATAAAATTTAATTGCACCCAGACACATGAAGATACGCAATCACTTTATATTCTCTTCCCTTCATAGAGCCTTCCTTGACTGCCCACTGCGTGGCAGGCCCTGCTAGATGAAATACAGGATGAGTCTCCACACAGTGACCAGCCTTCTGGGCAGGAAACAAGAACTGCAATGAGGAATGACAAATTTGAGCAGAAAGCGTCCTATGCTGATATGTTGGAGGTCTTCCGTGAAGACTTTAAGATCTTCTGTAAACAGAAAAGCTGCCATTCAATAAAAAAGACATGAGTAGGCGTGGTGGTAGTGAGGCTTTTAATCCCAGCACTCGGCTCAGAAGGGAAGTGGAGGCAGGCAGATCTCTGAGTTTGAGGCCAACCTGATCTACGGAGCAAGCTTCAGGACAGCCAAGACTACACAGAGAAACTCTGTCTCAAAAGAAAAAAAAAAAGCCATGAGTAATACACAGTAGTACACTGTGACTGTACCTCGTTCCTGTTTGCCCATGAATACAGAGTCTCTAGCCCAAGCGGGCCTCCAACAGGCTAAGTAGCTGAAGATGGCCTTGAATTCCTTAATCAAAGGAGATTGTAGGCCTGGGCCACTACACCCCGTTTATTCAGTGCTAGGGACTGAACCCAGAGTTTTGTGCATGCTAAGTAGGAACTCTTTCATTTCTAGATCCCCAGCTCAGTACCATTTTGTAAGTATGCTCCAGGCCAATAGGATCCCAAAGCAGATCAATATAGGTATGGTATCTGGTAGCTCTCCAGTGGAAGCCACAGGAAGACAGTCCCTGACTCAGAGTCTGCAGAGACCCTCAGATTCCGGCTAGAAGAGACTTCTCCTTTAGTGTAGCTCCTCCCATGCCTCCTTCCTACGTGGCTCTTGAGTGAAGAAGACCAGGGCTACAAAAGAGAAACAGAGACTGTCTTCAAGTCTTTCAGACATGGAGGGCAAAGAATGTCAGACCAGACAAAGACCCAGGCAAAGAAAATCTTTGTATTACTGAGTAGTTAGAGGGCTTGCTTGTTTTTAAGTGTGCCCTCTGTGATTTCTGGCATGTGCCTATATCAGAGCCTTCATAGCAAAAATGTGCTCCTCTGTCCTCTACAAGTTGCCACTGCCTTGGGCATAAGGAACAGAAGTGTTCTCCCACCCCACGTTTAGTAAATTACATCCCCCATCCTCTTCCCTTGCTATTTCAGGCACTAAGAACCTGCCCTTAAAGGTAAAGAGGGAAGGGTTAGGTGGAAAGGGAAGCAGGACAGAGGCCATCTTGAAATTGTTATGCATACAGGACACTGCTGGCCTATTTGTGGCCAGTTGAATTGAGCAAACAGGATCATAAGGTGCCATAGGCCTTTTACCAGCTCTCCCTCTCCTGTCTTGGCTGTCCCTAACCTGGGACATTTTTAGGAAGGAGTCAAGAGCTCTTGACTCTTGCCATACATACCCTAAGCTCCACAAAACTGCTTCCCCTGCTTTTCTACCCCAGGAATCTTCTTCCTGGAGAGGAGTGAAGGAGAAAGAATGGTAGAGTTTAAGGTGCAACTAAGTGAAGTTGAGGCATAGGGCAAGGGAAAGACCACCCAAATGTTCTGGGGCCCCTTCCCTGGTTGCATTCTGGTTTCTTGAGAAGTAGCGGAAGGGCTTCAGACTAGGGTAGAGCAGGATTGGAGATGGAGGGTGGGTTGTGGGAGGGGCCAGTAAAGGGCAGTACAGCTTCCTAAAGAAATGCCAACGGATGGAGAGCAGATGGGCTGAGCTGAGAGGAACATAAAGGTGAGCAATCTGTCCTCTGGAAAAAGACAGAAGGGGTTTAGGATTCAAGTCCCTCTGGCTGGGCTGCAGAGTGGCAGGAATAGCCACCCATAGGCAGAGTAACTAAATTAACCATCGCTCTGATGGTCAAAACCCGCCAGGTTCAAGTTTCCAGAAACCAGATTCTGACCTGTCTTCCTAAACAACATCAGCCTTGGGTTCCAGACCCCTGGAAGGGCCTGTCCCGGTTCTCCACTAATTCACCTGCCTTCTTGCCTGCCCTTGCATCAGGAGAAGTTGAGTAGGGGAGCTTTAAGTCCCTCCTCAGCTTAGATGGCAGCCCCCTGAGACTGGAACCCTAATTACAGGTCCCTGGAAGCGCAGTAGTAGGGGCTTTAAGCTGGCTTGAGGAAGAAAAGGGCTTGCCAAATTTAGCTGTGAGGAGGCTTCGCTCTCAGATAGGAAGGGGTGATAGGGGACCAAAGGGCATTTCCCTCCTTCCTGGCAGTCTCTCCAGGAATGGTTCCCTGCGCCCTTGGGCCAGAGGTGGGCAGCATTTGTAAATGCAACCCAGCCACTACCGGTTCTCTTCCTCCTCCAGCCCTCGGTTCCAGATTAGACCGCTGAGCATCACCACTTGTTCCCGTCTTCGCAGGGTCTCACAAAGACCCACCAAGGGAAAAGACTGCGCCACTGGCACGGAGTCACAAGAACTGAATCTATGCCACCTGCCCAACTCTTAAAGCATTTCTTATCACATACTCCGATAGCGCAATAAAGCTGCTAAATAATTTAGTACCCTTGATAGGAAAATGCCACTTCCTGATGAGCATACGTTCAGTTCAATGAATGGTTTTAAGGGGGAGGGTTCTAGGGTGGTGGCTATAATGAATGTTAGCTGTGGTTTAATGCATATAAATGCTAAACGGGGAAAACACGCAGACCCAGTGATTGCATATGAAGAAAATGTGCTGTATGCAGCGGCTAGGAGTTTCCAAAGTCTCCCTTGTATTTCATAAATTTTTATTTCTGAAAGAAGACAGCCAGATTTCTCCCTGATAGTTATTAGTTAGATAAGCCATCGAAGGGGTGCAATGAAATATTGCTTACTCTAAAGCCTTCTCTGCAGGAAAGATAAACTTGGCTCTGTCTTACAAAATAAGAAAACGGTACTGGAAATTGCATACAATTTAATGTAAAAATGATTTAAAAAAAATAAGATATGATCCAGACTGAAATCTAGGCAATATGATAAAGAAACCCTGGGACCCTGATAATAAAACTCTCATACACCTACACATTAGTATTTCATAGGAGAAACATTCACATTTCTTCCATTTCTATGAAAGGTTTGGATGGGATTGAACTATTCTCAAGACCCTATATCTATTGGCAAATTAACTCCCAGTTGCAATTTGATTTCTATATTAGTTATTTTTGTTCATCTTCTGCAGAAACTTAATACGTATCCTATGCCAGACAAAATAGTTTTCCTTCTGGAAAACTTCAAATGTAGTAAATACCACCCAATAACAATTCCGTATCAGTTCTGTGAAAGGGATTAAAGTATTTCTAGTTATACTTTATATTCACATTAGGTTATCTTTCAACTCACCAAATTAGAAAACAGGATTATCCATGGAAAATGAATTGAAGCTGAAAAAGACCAGGTCTAACTATCTATTAACAGGTATGTGACATTCCCAAGCCTGGCTTTGCAAGTGCAGGGAGGAGAAGGGGGTGCAGGCTCTCTCACCTAATCACAGACCCGCATCATTCGCTCTCTTTAGCTGTGGATTTGATTTCCATTTCCAATTTTGTATTAACTTATCAGCAAATCTCTTTAACTGTATCAGTTAAGCCCACAGAATGCAAATCTGCATTTAATAACAGCAAGAGGCAAAGAAGAGAGCTTGGTGAAGGGTTTCAGCCAGAGCCAAGGTGAAAGCATCACCCCAGTCTTGTCTCCCTCCCTACTGACTTCTGAGGGTCCGCTCAGCACGCTCTTGGGACTTCCCTCCAATCGCTGAAAACATGGGATACCACACCAATTATCTAAACATCAGGTTTTCTATTTTTATTAAAAACTCACAAATTTATTCAACATGTTTTCTTTCATACAGTGAATGGTCTAATATGCACTGGAGGTCACACAAGCTTAGGTTTATAGAACAATAAAAGACATATGAGAAATTTAATATATAAAGGAACAAGTAGCAGCTGCTGACTGCATATTTGACCATAAAATTTAAATATTTTGGACTTTTATTTTAAAGACACAAAAATAAAACCTGTGTGGGTCTATATAAGTCATATTAACAATTTCATGAATGTTCAACAGGACTAAAAATTAGCAAAGATGTTTTTTAAACCTTGTAACACTTTTTTTTTAACACTTTCTCAAGTTGCTGGTGCCAGGCACCATTACAGTATTTGTGCTATAATTTATTCTATTTGGCAACTGTCTGGATATCATGTTTTTCCTTTGCCTCGTGTAAACAACACCTTTTTACATACTAGCACAGTGAGCCGCAAGCCCTGCAAATCTGTCTGAACATCTACAGGAAAAGAAAAGGAACAATTTTGGTTGATTGCTCAAAACATTTTGTTTTTGAACAAGAGGTTTCAAAACAGGATATATTAGTAAAACACTGAACTCCTGAATTTAACATTATACGTAAACAGTTGACTGTTTTTTAGTTCAATAGTCTCTTTTTTTTTTTAAACTTTCGTGTGAAGGTAGAGTACTTTTTTTGTAGAGGTGATGTTCAAGTCATTTTACTGAGAGGTGTGGCTGGAGACCATCCTGTGGAGAGACGGGTGTGTGTGTGTGTTGTGTGTGTTGTGTGTGTGTGTGTTGTGTGTGGAGAGAGAGGGGGAGAGAGGGAGAGAGTTAGAGTGAGAGAGAGATAGAGAGAGAGAGAGAGAGAGAGAGAGAGAGAGAGAGAGAGAGAGATTGAGAGAGATTTGTGAAGGTAGAAGAATTGAGAGCTTTACATTAAAATTTTGAAATTTTGGCAAAAACAAAAATCGAAAACCCGGATAGACAAAAAAATATATATAGTCCCACCTGATGCACAGCAGGTCGGTGTTTCTGAAGCTATTAAGAGTTTGTTGTCGTCGCTGAACTTTGAGACAACACTAAGATCTCCCAGAACTAGGACCCTCTTGACTGGAAAGCCCCGACAGCTTTTCCTCCCTCACCCGGCTGAGCGGGCCTCTAGGTTTCCCTCCCCAGGCTCCTGGCATTGGCCAGGACTGTTCTAGGCTGCCGCTGTCAAAGTCGTCTTCCAGCTAGCCAGAGGAGCCGCTGCCGGTGGAGTCTGTCCACGGATCCAGACTCAGGTTGAAGGTTGAGGATAGCTGAGAATTCTCCTTCAGGAGCCCCAGTTCTGCGTTTTGCCAGCCAGTGTGTGGATATCCCAGCTCTACCGTGAGGCGGATTTGGATCCTATTTTGGACCCCCTTTGCCTTCCAGTCTCCCCAATACTGAGAATGGTCCCCGAGGCTGGAGGAAGAGGAGCAGGAGGCTTGCTTTTTATGTTTTTTTTTTTTTTTTTTTTTTTCTTAAATAAAAGTTCGTCTCTGTAGACTCTGTACAACCACGAGATCCCGTGGCCCATGCGAGGTCCCGCTACCACACGGCTGCCTCGTTCATTTCAGGAGGATGGGACAGGTGGTTCCCGTAGCTGGCCCCGCCATTGACGGACAGAGATGAGAAGGGTGGACTGGGTCCGAAGACCTCCGCTGACATGGAGTGGAGAGGCCCGGGCAGGCTGGGCTCAGGACTGGGCGAGTCCCCTGGGGGATGTGCCAAGATGTCGGTGAATCGCTGTGCCTCGCTGGAAGGGTGGTGGCCAGGCAGCGGGTGGTCTAGACCTCCCAGCGGCGTCCCCGAAGGCCCAGATGATGGCACAAAGGGTAGGTCCACTGGCGTCTGGGCCTGCGAGGACGGCGGTCCTTGCGGGAAGAAGTCATAGTTGCCCCCGGGACCATAGTACTCGCTCTGGTAATCTGCCGACCAGAAAGGAGGTGTCAGAGCACAACCCTGGGTCTTGTGAGACCACAGGGCAGGAAAGACCTGGCAGCGGGCATCTCAGGGCAGCTCGGGGAACTGGCTGTTCGAGAGGCACCAGAGCAGGAGAGGAGACTTGGAAAACTCAGAGCTTCTCCCTTCCTGGGACCCTTTTCTTACCGGAGCTGGGACTTCAGCAACCTCCCCTAACTTGCTCCGGGTCTTTGCCCCTACCCCCAACAGAAAGCAAGCGGTACTTCCTGCGCTGCCACCCGCTTCCAGCGAAGCCGGCTCAGCCTAGGCCCGCCTTGCCGCTCGGCCACACTCACCTCCGTAAAAGGAGAAGGGGCCGTTGGGGATGAGCTCGCCGGGCTCCAGGCGGTCCACCAGCGGCCGCATCCGGCGGGGACTGCGGAAAAAGGCGTGGCGCCGCGCGCCCAGCGCGCTCAGCTGCTTCATCCTCCGCTCCTTGGAACGTCGATTCTGGAACCAGACCTGAAGTACACAGGCACAGGATGAGACCACGGAGACCCCACTGGCCAGCCGGGTGTGCATCGGGGGCCCAGTCACTCATTCCTCCACTGCCACTATGTGTGGCGGTGGTGGTCTCTGAATGAATAGTACCAGGCCAAGGGTAGGTGTGCAGGATTCCCAAGAAGGGAGCTGAGCAGACTACTGCCTTGTCTGATTTTGTAGTCCCACTATATCCAGCAATCACACGCTTAGCATTATATTATCTTAGGGATCATAGACACTGGACCGCTTCAAAATAGTGTCATATACACAGCTTCCCTTTCAGGGTCTCTTATTGGTCCCTACCCCCATATCATGTAGTGACAGAGATACAGAAAGCTTTCTGCTGATTGTTTCCCAAGAGTAGTGACACCAAAACCCACAATCTCCTTTTTACACCCACACAAAATCTCGACATGCCAAACATACTTAGACATAGCCTCTCTCCAATAGTGACAGGCACACAAACCCATATTCATGAGCACAGGTTCACACAACCTCCCAGAGGCTGCCCTTCTAACACTTGGACAGGCGCATCCACCCACACCCTCACCTGGCCTCTAGGCACTTAGACACACAGTACAGGCAGGGCCAGACTCCTGGTATCCGACACACTCTAGTTTAGCATCTTCCCAACACAGTGGCCCAGCTATCTGTAGAAGGCTTAGCCTCCCCATCCTACATCAGGCTGCATCTAGGCAGAGCCGGCTTCCCACCAAACTATCTCTCCTTCAATCCTGGGCACACCACCTCCTTGGGGAGGACAAGCCTCCGCTCTGGCGGTTTTCTAACTGGGGCTCAAAACGCACAAATTTGGGGTTGGGGAAATAGAGGGAGAGCTTATTGTACAGAACCGGGAGGAACTGAATGACTCTGGACCCCACAGCCACCTCTCTGCTCCTTAACAAGGGCGAGAAAGGGACAAGCTGTGTACAGAAAGATGCACTTTAGCTGTTGCCACTGTGCTGTTGGACATTGTGTTTTCCTCCAGCTTTATGGCGCGCTCTTGAGTCACTCCCGTCCCATTAGCCACTGTCACCTCTGTGGGGCTTTTTTCCCATATTCCAATGTATCAGGACAGCCTTTTCCTAGTCCCACTCACTTCTTTTCCTACCCCCAAAACTCTGGGCTTTCCCAGGCTCAGCCTAGGTTCCCTTAGTGGCCATGTGAGCCTTTGGGGAACAGAGTGGACAACCAGGGTTCTGACCTGGATGACCCGCATGTTGAGGCCAGTCTCCTGGGCCAGTTGCTCACGGATATGGCGTGTGGGCTTGGGTGTAGCTGCAAAGGCTGCCTTCAACGTCTCCAACTGCTTGGCTTTGATCGTGGTTCGGGGTCCTCTGCGCTTGGCACCTAGGTTCTGGTCATCATTTTCATTGCTCCCACCTTCCTTGTCTGACACGTTGGCACTTTCCGAGTCCTTGGCATCGTCCTGCGATGGGTCTTGGGAATCCGGAGATAAACTAGGGTCACTGCCTGTGGTGGCTGGGAAGAGAAAAAGGAGTGATGAGCAGGGTTCTTTCTTTCCTCCCCATACCCACCCTCTAGCCAGTTGGGAATCCTGGTCTCACCAGAGTGGAGGCTGTTCTCTTTGGCGACACTGCTGTTACTCAGGTAATCCTCTTTACAAACGAACTTGTTCTCGTCGATGATGTAGAGCTCCTCGCCGGTGGAAAGCTGCTTGTTACACATCATGCACGTGAAGCAGTTGAGGTGAAAGACTTTGCTTCGCGCTCTCCGCACCAGATCGCTTGGAGATATGCCCTGCGCACACCCCGCGCATTTGGTACCGAAACATCTGCGTAGGGTGCGCGGAGATGAGAGAGAAGTATAGCAGACAGGGTGAAATAAAAGTCGCCAGAGGAAGAAGGAGAGAGAATGAATATAAAAATTTATTAAACATAAGAGGAGGCAGGAGAGATCGCGGGACATCAGGGAAAAGGGAGGGAAAACATCGGTCAGTGTTAACGGCCCAAGCTGCCCCTAACCTCGAACCTCATGCCCCAGGGGAAAAAAGTGTCCTGAGAAAAGTTTTCCAAGTGGCTACAAGGGCAGAAGGGAAACCGAGCACACATTTTCCGATTAGATTCAGAGAAGTCAAATTCGAGGTAAGAGCTCCGCAGAAAGGTCCCGCTCTATACTGCTAGCTTTGCCTTGCTTTCACCACAAAAAGACCTAAGCACAGGTACGGGTTGGCAAAGTCTGATCCCGCCCCGAGTAAACAAACACTG
Source organism: Alexandromys fortis (assembly GCF_014885135.2). Classification (NCBI taxonomy): domain Eukaryota; kingdom Metazoa; phylum Chordata; class Mammalia; order Rodentia; family Cricetidae; genus Alexandromys; species Alexandromys fortis. The sequence goes on along the minus strand of NW_026068051.1, from coordinate 2,861,893 downwards.
ACTCTGAGAGAGCTGGGCAGTTGCCACGTTCGTGCGCAAAAGCCTGGCAGATTGGCGCTAGCGGGAGTCGCGGCCAGGTTGAGCGGGCTTCAGGAGTCCCGCTGAGCTTAGCCGCTAGTCAGGCTCTGAGAGCCCCGCAAGCCGGTGGGGCTAGCGCTTCTCCGGCACGGATCCAGCCCTTGTAGAGTAAAAACCCGAGCAGTCTGCCGAAGCCCCAAAGCTCAGCCTTTCCGCAAAAGCAGCTCGCACCTCCCTTAGCTTCACAGGTCCTCTACAAACAGGAGTCACTGGGGACTGCGCTTCCTGGTCCTTCGGGCTAAGGAGGCCCGGTGGCTTCAAACTCTTTCCCAGATTTGATCAGTCCTCTCAAAACAAACCAAAATAGCGGAATAAAGTGTGGGATTTCAAACCAGTGGAAAATACAATATACATTTGAGGTCATTCTTCCCAATTCAGCTTTGATTGTGGCAAATAATCAGTTTAAGAAAATACAAGCAAAATGGTAAACAGAGGAGAATTTTTCCCGGCTCTAACGAGCCGCGTGTTCGCCAGAAGGTGGCCTTCCTGATGGGGAATCGACTGGAAAGGCCGCGAAGAGGAGCCGGCGCTGGGCACTGGGCCAAGGCCAGCACGGTACCGTTCTCCCAGGTCTTACGCTTATAGGCCAATCAATGTTTAGGGAGACCCCAGGCATACAGGATTGGCCTCAAGGGCGGGCTCTTTATTGCGGCTTTTTTCCACCCCGACCACCGAGACTCTAGTTTGGAAAAGACCTCTCAGAGAAGGAAAAGTCAGTGGCTGGAATAAAGCCGGAGCTTCTGAGCTCAACTTGAAGGAGGCCCGGAAAAGGCGGTTGGTTGCAGGAGAGCTTCGGTTCGGGAAAGGCGAGCGGGAGCTGCAACCCCGAGGCTGCTGTACCTCTCCAATGATGTTGGAGGGGCTTTTGAGCTGAAGTCGGCTCAGACCTTTTCTTTTCTAGGCACCTGCGGCCAAACACGGACCACACTTCCCAGTACCAAGTAGGACAGATATCTCGGCATCCCAACTTCCTAAGAGGTAGAAGCCAGAGGGACTTGGCTGCCCGAGAGAAAAGGCAGCTCTTAATGCGGCCACGCTGACCTCTGATCCGAAGCCGGCCTGGAAGGGCCCGTGGGGAGGGAGCAGCAGAGGCGCGGGAGGAAAGTACTCACCGGAAGAAGTCGTTTTTACAGTAGAGCTTGCCTTCCCGGGAGAAGCACTTCTCGGTCAGGTTGCATTTACATTCACAGCACTGGACGCACTTGACGTGCCAGGCCCTGTCCAGCACGTTCAAGAGGAAACGGTCCAGGATGGGCCTTTTGCAGCCCGCACAGTGCACCATGGTCTTTGGTTTGGTCCGGTGAGGCTCCGATCGATGGGGCAAATAGAATCGAGGAGATGACTCCTGAAGACAACCAGCCTGAGCTTCCCAGCGCCTCCAAAAAGAAAAAACCCGCTCAAGTCGGGCAAGCAAAAAAACCGCACCAGCAAATCAAAAGGGGAGAGACCAGGCTGGTAGGGGGCAGCCCGGGAATCCCAGGGCCGCGGGGCTGGAGCGGCGCCACCTCAGCTCACCAGGCGAGGAAAATCAGTCTCCAGCGGACAAGAAAGCGGCTCTTCTGCCCAAAGCCGGAGGAGTGAAGGTCACCGAGAAAGGGGGCGGGACAGAAATAAATAAAATTGAAACCGGTTAAAAGAAAGACGGCAAGAGCTCGGGATTCAAGAAAGCGACGCTGGGTTCTCTCCGGCTTGAGGTAGAGCTGTCAGAAGTCAAAGTGCATCAGCTTTTGTCCAAGTATGAAGGCAGGTTGTGTGTGCGTGCCGGACCGCCCACCACCGGTTGTGTGTGCGTGCCAGACCGCCCACCACCGGGTTGTTCCCTTTAAAAAAAAAAACACGGAAAGAAAAGAACACAGGAGTAGAACGCTTTGGATCCTACGTTGCCGGCTTCTTGCAGAGAGTCGGGACAGTCTGGGCGACCGCGCTGGGCCTGGGAAGGGGTCGAGGGCAGGCCAAGGGAAGGGAGAGAGGGCAGGTTGGGTAGATTTGTTGATTGTAGTTGGTGCTTAGGTCCCCACCCCCCTTTGGAGAGTGTTTTTGCCAGTCAAAAACGAAAAGGGACAACTTCGGGCGGACGCAGCCGGGCGCACTCGCTCGCTCCCCACCGCCCCAGCCCTGTCACCTCGGCCGTTGGCCTGCCAGGCGGCCTTCCGTGTCCTCGCAGCGGCCCTCCCTGCGCCTGGACTCCTTCGGGAAGGCAATGTGATCTGGCTCTTCACCGTGCCTGGCCGTGCATCCTGGCTTCAGTCACAACTCGCGGCCGCTTGGGCGCGCAGCCCCGCATCGCTCGGCCCACGCTCCCGCGGCTTGCGTTTCAACCCCACAGTCTCGATTTTTTTTTCCCTCCCCCCCCCTTTTGTTGTGGTGGCAAATCTGGCTTTCCTTTCTAGTATCCTTCCTTTCTTTTTTCCTCTCTTTTTCTTTTTCTGGTTCAAAGGGAGGAGCCAAGGGGAGGGGGCGTCTTGGAGAGCTTTAGAGTAATGTCCTGGTGCAGCGGCTACGGAAGGCCAGCGGCTGGAACAGTTCGGTGCGGCTCGCCGGTGTCGCTGTCCGGTCCGCGGGTTTCTTGTTGGCTCTCTCCCAGCGCGCGTCCCTAGGTCTCTGGTCTTCTGGCCCAGTCTTCGGCGCGTCTCTTCCCAGCTCCAGCGGCTCGGTCACTGTTCCTGGCTGTTGGCTGAGCCCTGGAAGCCCCCTCGCCTTAATGCAGCGCCCGCCGACGTCACGGCGAACTGCGACCAATCAGCGCCTCGCGGTCCCTCTGTAAACCATTCTGCATTTTCCCCCCCGGCCGGGGAGAGTGCGGGAAGACCGCGTTTAGAGGATCAGTGGCGGTAGCCCCGCGCGGTACCGGCGATGGCAGCGAGATGTCCTGGCCCCTTCCAGGTTTGGTAAGGCGTCGGTTTCAGTGTCAGGGAATGAAAGAAGGTGCGGAGGAGGCCAGAGTTCCGTGGGAGGGTAAAGGCAATCATACGGGAGTGGGGGTGGGGGCAGAGAAAGCCTGGTTGGGATTAGAGTGTAACTGGGTCTTGTAGCTTGGGAGGTCCCGGTACACTGGCTCTGCAATTCAGTAGGTGTCAACATCCCTCCTCTTCGTGCTCTTTTGGCCTGGAAATTGCCCCCGGCACAGTTCGAGTCTTTGGAGAGGTAGGGGGCGCTTGGCAGTTTAATCTGCCCCCTGTCTCTTGGTGCCTCCTCCCCCCCCCCCCAGTCCAACCAAAGTCCGCCCGGCAGGGTGTCTGAGAGACACGAGTGTCGATCTCCCGCTGCGTTCTCTTGGAAAGTTGATTCGGGCGGTTTCCTGATGGGGGCGGGGAAACCGGAGGCGCGGCGCCAGGACGCGAGAAGGAGTGGGTGGGGAAGCGCTTCGGGTGAGGAGTTGCAACTCTGGCGAGAAGTTGTGAGAAAATTGTGATCCGGAGACACCTTTTACAAACAAAAACAAATGACTAGGTGGGAAACCGCGGGGCTCTCGCGGCTGGGGGAGGTGGTTGCAGCGGGGGACAGCACCTCGGCTGCAGGGGAGGGAGGCGTGCAGCGCACTGGCAGTGTAGCCTGGCTCCCAGACCTTCCTTTTTTCCAGGCTTGAGGTAGTTCGTTTCTTCAGACATCAGCGAACCATATCTACCAGAGTACACTCCTTAGAGTTAATACACTTTCCTAATTTTGTCTGCGTTATAAACTCCTGGTCACCGTCTACCGAGGCGAGGGGCGGATCTGCCTAGTTGTGAGAGTCAGATGCTGGTCCTTTTAATGATTCTAGTTTCCAGTAGCACTCAAGTTAACTGTAGCGACTGATTTATTTTTTCTAAGCTTAACCCAAATTTGTCTCAAAGCGGTGTTACTTTTGCCCCCTATTTGGGGGAGATGCTAGGAAGGTGCATTACTCGAATTTCGAGGGAAGTAAGGGTGTCCCTGCAGCCATATCTAGATGATATTTCTGAATCTGCCTTTTGAGTTACTTCATCTATGCACCTGGCAGATCTTCCACAGGTCTAAATTAGGAGAAAAGTGCGCGGAAACGCAGTTGGACTGGCAGTGAATTCGGGTCCACAAACAGAATACCCTCTTCCAGCGAAGAGAGAAGAAGCTGCCCCGAACCTGGCTTATGTTGGATGGTATTGTTAGTTTTTAGAGCTGTGCCAACGCCCCCTTTCTGCTTTCTTTTGCACCTCCCGGCAACCCTGAAGCTCTTCAGTTCTTCAGTAGCTCTGCCTTCCCGCCGGCATGATAGTTGCTTTGTAGAACCAACCACCAAGGCCTGCCTCACAGGACTCCTCTGCGACTCTCCCTCCCCCGCCGCGCCCCGAGTGTCAGACCTTCAAAGCATTCTCGCTACCCTTGTCCACTTCCACACTCGCGTGGAGCAGCTGTGGATTCAAGTAGCGCATCCAAGCTCTCACGCCAACAACCCCTCTCCTGTTTTTTTCTAGGCTTAGACTCAGGACTGAGTGGGGGTTAGAAGGCGGCTCTCCCACCTATTGGGCGGGCTCTTCGGGTTCGGGTTCGGACTGGGCGTCTTCCTGCGGACCCGACACTTCGTAGAACAAGTATCAAGAATTTTGGTACCCCCAGACGTTCCAAGTGCGGCGGAGCACCGGATCCTCTATTATTACTCCGACTCCCAAGCGGCTTTCCAAAGGAAGGGGCCATCGGTCCCCAGGCTCTCCACCCTCAGCTGTTCCAGAGCTAGCTGCTATCGCCCTGGACTCAACCGCCCCTCTCAGGAGCCTGTAGTCGCCCAGGTCCCTGGTGGCTCACTCTCGGCGCAGCTGGGCTACTTCAGTGCAAAGCAGAGGGGCCCCGGGAGGGGCAACTGAGAAATTGCTGTCTCGGGGAACTGTAGGGTGCCACTGGACTCCGTTGCCCGCCTTTTCCGACTTGCATCTTCCTTCTGTAGTCGGGGAGAGGTTTTTACTGATTTGGGGGTGTAATGACTTTGAGACCAAGAAATGGGAGAGAAGGCCCCTTTAGAAGATGGGAGTTGGGCGAAGACAGGACACTGGTTCTAGGGTGTTGTATTCTGCATGTCTCCGGGTTCAGATGGTGAAGAAAACCGCTTGCGAGCCATTCCCGGCTTCTGGGATGTGTGTATGTCAACGAGCGAGCGGGAGCATGGCAAGGCATGTATCTTGGTTCCTTGATTCTGTCTAAAATCCATGTTTAACACTTCGGCGGTGACAGCACACAAGACTAATGTCCCCCCCCACACACCGTTTCCATTGAGCTCTTATTTTGAAATGTAATCAGTAGTGGAGACAAGGAGAGAAAACGGACCCAGCTTTCTAAACCCGCCGGCTCTGAATCCACCGAATTCAGCTTTGTGTAGGTATAAATGACCGCTGAAGATCCCCAACCTTCCACCCTCACCTACACCACCGCACTGTCCACGATTTCAAATACACCCATTTTACTACTCTCCATACCTCAAATTCGCATAGACACTCAGTCACTTATATCCCGGCGAGTGTCCTGAGATTCAATTTGGACACCTGGCCATCATTCTCCTCCACCCTACTCCCAAGGCACCGTAGGGAAAGGTCCCAGAGGGCCCAGAAGGTGACTTCCATGGTCAAGATTTGTCTTCTTAGAAGCTTCTCAAAAGCAGTTCGAATGGAGGGAGAGACCCTGTCTCAGAACTAGGACTAACCAGCCTTCCCTTCTCACACACCCGATCTCCCTTGCCTCTTGGGTCCAGAGTCCTTGAACCCATATCCTCCACACCCTCTAGTCCAGCCCGGAGTGTTTCCCATCAACCAGGGACCGTTCTTTCTTATAACTGTGGGTTGCTATTTAATTCCTAGAGCGGCCACTTCCTTCCTCTAGTCCAGACCAGGTCCCCAGAAGAGGGAGAGGAAACCATGCCACAGTAGTCTCCTAGGGCTGCCAGCCACAAAAACCCCGAATATTCAGCAGCATAGGTCTAGTAAGGAGAAAGGAAGGAGCCAGCTAGATGCACCCTGGACCCCTGCCACCTGGAAGCCACACAAACTCCGCACAGACCTGTGAAGATCCAGCTTATGCAACACGGAAAACTGCTCTGCTAGAGTCTCTCTGATCCAGTACCCTCTTCTTTCCCTTCCCCTCTCTCAAGGTTTGCGCTCTTAATATGGAGTTCTTTCTAGTTTATATCGTTGTCTCCCCCTGAACCGCATAGTAAGGGAGTTATTCTCTACACTTTCCCAGACGGGAACCCCAATCCAAGCAAGGGTACCTGCCCCTATCACTGCATTACTGATGGTGAGAAGTTGGGAAAGGTGGGCCTTGCAACCGTGTTCCAGAGCGCACTTTGCCCCCGGAGGCATTTTCCATCCCGAGCTTGGGCAGTAGTAGGGAAGGGACAGTGAAGCCAAGAAAGGGCAGTATCCTGCCGAATATTATGACATGCACCTGGCCTAGGTAAACAATCCAGACTTCGCATGAGGGCTGGGGGGACTCTGAGCATGGGGAGGACGGTTAGAGCAGCAGCGAGGTGGAGCATGCTGATCCCAGTCAGTCCAGCTGAGCAATGGTAGTCACCACGAAAGAGAGAGGTTGCTTTGAAGGAGACAGAAGTGAATAGAAAAGGCGTGAAGAGACCCAAAAGCAAGAGGCTGTAAAGGGAGTGAAGATGTGTCAAGAGAAACACATAGAAGAACGAAGCAAAGAAAGGGGAAAAAAAACACCCTTTGTCATGGTTCGCCCCTGTAATCCCAGTACTTGAGTTCAAGGTTGCTACTCAGTGATGTCCAGGCAAGCCTGAGCTACAGAATAATACAGTATGGGAAAAAAAAAAAGCTAGTGGAGAGAAACTAGAAGCTGAAGAGTCCTGAAGCTCCCAACCACGGTCTTCCACTCGGACCTAAGTGGGCTGTGCATGTGACAGGCACATTCCTGGGCCGGAGGAAAGGAGGTTGGAGTCTGGTGGGAGACTTAACGCCTATGGAAAGCCTGTGAGCAGCACTGGGCAGGAATCCAACAAATAAATAAAACGTCTAAGACAGCGTGACAACAATGTGTATTTGGGTGCGTGCCCGTGTTCCTCTGTGTGAGCACACACTCACACCCGTAAGGAAGACAAACGGGGCGCCTGCCTCAGAGTAATTAATCCTCTCACTAATTGACTCTCTCCCCTTTACCTAATGGTGGTGGTCACTGCTGATATCTGGAGAGATATCAAGTGGGAAGGGATGGAGGGAGAAAGACCCCCAAAACTAGCAGCCTTTGGAACTGAGAATGAGTTTGTTCTGAAGTTGGCAGCTCTAATCCCTTATCCTCAGCACCTCCCTCATTGTTGGGCAGAGTTCAACAGATGTGACTGACTGCCTTGCCTGTCCAGTTTTGGGGCAGTGTTAACAAAGATCATCTAGACTTAGAGGGACTAGATCATGCACACCGAGGACCTTCGGTAGATGTGCACCTGGGACTTAAGTGTCTCCGCTGAAAATCACTCGCTACCCCTCTGCTAGACATGGCCCACAGACAGTCTATGACTCTGACTTTCTTGTCCTCCCCCAAGGGAGCTACCTGCAGTCACTGTCTGTTCTGAGAGATGCATCCTGCAGTCTCTGACAGAGCTGGAGAGGTTTTTAGGATGGCTGGGGAAACAGCTTGAGAAGTATGAAGAGAAAGCAGTAGAAGGGATGAGGCTAGGCCATGGATGAGGAAAAACTTGTAGAGTTACAGAAATCCATTCAGACATGGAAGTCCATAGAGTGGCTGTCATCTGGCAAAGCTGTGGGCTCTGGGGACTAAGGAGGAATGAAGTGGCTGCTGCTGGGTGGGGAAGAATGTGTAATGGGTGGCAAGGCAGGCAGGTAGCCATGCCTCTCTGCCTGTGTGACAGCTCTATGTGGGCAGGGAGAAGGCTCCACATACTCACCCCACTCCATGCTCAGGTCTCAGGACTAGGGAACAGAAGCAGGGGACTGATCTGTCTGTTGGTAGCTGAGTTGGCTGAAGGGACCCAAGGTCCACTATGTGTCTGTTGTTGGAGTGTCCAGGCTTTGGGAGGTGAAGTTCAACTGTCAAACCTCTGAGGTAGCAGTGTCTTCTGTTGGCCTCCTTAGAGGCTAAGTGAACAGAGTCAGAGACCGGAGTGGAGGGCACACACTTTCCTAGAGAAACAAAATAACTCGCAGCCTCACTAAACACAATTCTTAATTGCCCCTTGGGGGCCTTTGTACATTTGACCAAAGCAAGTCCCCAAGCAGTAACAACAGTATTACTACTAGGGACTAGAGGTCCAGAGAGAGCTTGGGGGTGATGGGCAGACCAAGAGAGGTGGCTGGTATGTCAGAAGAGGTGAGACGCTTGACTTCTTCTCAACATCACTGTCATGTTTTAAGAGGAAAAAAAAAAAGAAGAAAGAAGGAAGAGAAAAACAAGCAAAAGGAATACAATTTCAGGGAAGAGAAAGAGAAGGGCATATAAAAGGCAAATAGAAACCAGAAAGGGAAGAAAGTGAAGAAGAAAGAAAAAGGCAGGGAGGTGGAGAGAGACTATAATAAAAGAGGGTGAAGGCGGCCCCAGGAGGCTGGGCCTCGTCCCAAACCATCCGTCTTCATTGTCTCCGTGTGTGCAAAGGCAACTCCGGCATAAGGAAAAGCCACTATTGGAGCCGCGGCTTTATTTTATATCCTATACATCAGGAGGGAGGCAAAGCTTTATTTTCGCCAAGAGACAGATATTTTATTTCTCTCTTACGGTTTTATGTGTGAGAGATGTCAGGTTGCCACAATGGATGGCTAATGCATAGGCAAGAGGAAGCCGTGTTGGCATGCTGTGTGTCATAGGGTCTTGGGGGGGTGAGCGGGCCTGGGATTTAGGGCTGATGGGACACTCTGGGGGATTTCTGCTAAAACATCTCTCTTCATAAATCCACAAGCATGGTCAGCTCAACAGGGAGAAGAAGGAGTTTTAGAGGGAAAAGAGTTGGGCTTAGTAATAAATGAACACACAAAGGAACCGCTTACCTTCCAACTGGCGTGGGCAATGGGGGCAGACAGAAGTTCCACTGACGGGCAAAGGGAGACTTGTTTTCGGAAGGCAGATGAAGGGTGAGAAGTGATGAATTTAAAACCTAGAACCCAGAAATGGTGTCTTGCACATTTATAAATACATCTGCAAATAGAGCAGGCATCTGAGGACCAAAGCAGTTTTATCTTTTAAATTAAGAGCCACAGGAAGCAGAGGAAGGCTGGACACATGTGCCCTTCACAAGGAGATATGTTCCTGGCAGAACTGTGTCTATGTGGCTTCTTTTGCCCTATTTATATTTCTGGTTCCTGTCTTTTATCCACATATCCCTTTCTTCAGAAAGCTTTTTTTTTTTTTTTTAACCTTCTCAGAGCCTTTGAGGGAAAGAGCCATTAATTTGCAAATTATCCGATCTGTACAAGGATCAAGATGGGTGTTTTTTCACTGCTACATCTAATGTTTTGCGTGGACACACACATGCACACACAAACCTATTATACTGTGAGCCCTCCAGTGGAGGTGCCAGATTAGAATTCAAGAAAAGCTCCTTCCTGCCAACGTGCTCCACATTAAGCCCCAAACCTCAAAGTGTCTAACGTTCTCATTTTTAAAACCCAGGAGATGGGAATGAGCATAGAGAGACAGTGGCGTTGTGTGTGTGTGTGGGGGGGGGGGTGTGTGTGTCTGCATTAACCTGTCCATCTGGACTCGGACTCACTCTCTCCCCTCCTTGTCGGTCTCCCGTCTTCCCCCTACAGAGACCACTGCTTATAGGAGTAGCCTTCATTCATTTCATGTCTTGTTAATTGTTTGACTTGTTAGTTTGTATTTGTGATGTAGCAAAAAAAAAAAAAGCCAATTATATTCCTTGCCTCATTTCAGAGGATCTCGGGCAGCACAAGATTCTAGACAATAAGCAAGGCTACCTGGCCACGCTATCGCCAGCCTTTGAAGAAGCTATTTAACCTTTCTGGGCCTCAGTTTCCCCATCTGTGTGCAGGAGATTGGGCTAAATGATTGCCGAGGTCCCTTCCAGCTCCGACTTCCTCTGACCGAATGAGATAATGTGTGAAAACACTTTGTAACCGCTAAAGCCGGACGAATGCCAGGGATTATTATTACGATTCTAATCAATCCTCTTTTCTCCACATGGATCTTGGCTGTTTAGCGCCAGCAAGCAGGCTAAAGAGGGCCCAAGCGGGAAAGCTTAGCAGAGATGGAAAGGCTCTGCTGGGGATAGAAAACCCCTGCATCTCTGTCTCTGGGCTCTTGGAAGCCAGGTGGGCAGGGGTGGGCAGGGGTGGGCACGGGGGAAGCAGCAGGATGCACCAGGACCCATTTTAGTCTGGGCTGTCACAGAGGGTGTGTTTCTTCAAAAGCATTGTTTGTTTCCAAGTGACTGACATAGGAAGGCGATTTGCATTTTTTGTTTTTCCAGGGAGAAAGGAAAGAACAAGGTGTAGCTGATTAGCAAGTTAATTATTTCAGTACCCCAAGGGTTCATGCGTGGTGCTAAGTTGTCCAGCCCTGGTGTAATTTCACAGTCTGTGCATTTCTTGGTGAGCACCTGGGGTGCCTGAGTCTGTCTCTTTCTCCATCCACCTGCCTTGTGTCTTCCTGACACACCTGGGGAAAGGGGGCAGGACCTGGGGTAGGAGTTGGTACCATATCAGTTGAGGGGAGACAGAACTTCTGAGTTGCCCTCTCCCTCCTCTGACTGCTTAGTTACTTATCTCATTCTTCACTAATGTATTTTTTAAAAATTAATATTAATGAGGATGGTTATCAGTAAGTGGGGTGGCTGTGAGGTGACATCCAAGTTTGGTGGGGGGTCGGGGTGGTCCTTACTTCTCACCTCCTTCTGCCAGGTCAGCTCTCCAAGCTCTGTTTGGTTTCTCACCTCTGGCCACCACTTGTTCTGCCGCAGCCTCCTCCAGCCTGACCTCCCCTTAGGGAGGGGAGGTAGGGTTGTGTGGTCAAAGGGATGGATACTTTCCCCCAGAGAGATGAGTTGGAGATGCGAGCATGAGCTGCAGAATTAACAGCTCCGGCCTCGGCCTCTGCCACTAGGTTGGCTTCCTGCTCCCACGATGGGAGGGCCAGCCCCCTGCCTCTCCTTTTGAGCCCGGCAAAGGGGAGGGGTGCTCTCCAGTTTACTTAAGAGTGGTCCCATCTGCTCAGACTGGCCTTTCATAAGGGGAGGGATTTATGCAGTGTCCTTGTGCTTAGACCTGGGATTTGGCTGAAAACCTTGGGCCTCTGAGAATATTACCTAATGCTGCAATGCTCAGTCATGGAGATGATTCATGATTTTTGTCTTTGTGGAGAGCGTGCGTGCGTGCGTGCGTGTGTGTGTGTGTGTGTGTGTGTGTGTGTTACTGTCTACTGTTCGCACTTTGAATCCAAACATCAGGAGACTTCTTTACTTTCTTTTTCTTCTTTTCTATATTGTCTCAGGAGACGGCCTTGGAGGGCCAGCTTCTCAACTTCAGCAGTGTGAGGATGGTGTGTTACTTACTGATGCTGCCATCCAGCTGTCCCCACTCAGGCTGGCTGATGGAGAGTCTGGAGGTTTGCTGAGAAGGCAGTGCTGGTGACTACTTAGCTGGTAATGACAGTGTTTGTAGAGTGGGGTAAGTCCAGTTGCTACTCAGATTAGGTTTAGCTTCCCTGGCCTCATCGTGCTGGGATGTTCCGGTAGGACGGAAGGCAGTGAAAGGAACTTCAAGGACAGAGAGATGGGCAGAGGGAGGAGCTCCGGATGGGAGCCACAGAACATCAAGGAGAACAAGGTTCCATGTGGAGTCCTGGGCAAATCTGGAAGAATCTGCAAGGTCATTTATTTATCTTCTTTGGGATAAAGTGTGACTTCTTTTAAGTGTCAGCAGCCGGTAAGCTCTTCTTCTAGCACCTTCTTACTCACATCGGAGTTTGGCCTTACAGATGGAGACCCAGCTTTCCCAGTCAGCTAGTTTCTCTTTGCCTCGGGTCGTTCATAATAGAAATGGAGCCGGCATTCAAGTCCCCTCCGACTAGCCTTCGTTCTTTTGTTTTGTTTTGTTTTCCTGTGTGGCCCTAGCTATTACAGAGTTTACTCTGTAGGCCTGCCTCTGCCTCCTCAGTGCTGGGATTAAAGGTGTCTCCCACCACAGCTGGCTAAACCTTCCTTCTTTTTTTGTTGTTGTTTGCTTTGTTTTGAAACTGGTTCTCACTACATAGCCCTGGCTGTACTGGCACTCACTAGATAAACCAGGCTGGCCTTGAACTCACAAAGATCCACCTGCCTCTGCCTCCCAAGTGCTGGGATTAAAGGCATGCACCACCACTGCCCAGCAAGGATATAGTTTCTTCTTAAAGAAAAGAAGCAGAGACCTGATTTGATGGCTCTTTTCAGGAAGGATTTGCCAGTAATTTGATAAATGCGACGTATTCCCTCTTCTGGATTAGTGACTTCGTCAGTCAGGCTGAGGGCCTGCAGGAGTGTAAAGGTGCTTGCCTTGGTCTTCCTGTTTTACTCACGCTAGGGTTTGGGCTGCACTAGGAGGAGCAGACACATTCTAGACCCAGAGCCTGGAGTGTTCTCTCCCCAAACCCTAAATCCTTACTTCCCTTTCTTTATTTCCCTTCGCCACAGATGCAGAGGCCTCCTAGCAAAATGTGGAGGGATGGCCTCAACTAGGCTGGAAGAAAGCAAGCAAAGAGGGAAGCCCAAGGAAAGGTGGGGACAGATGGGATTTCTAGATAACACTCATCTGCTATACTTCTCATGTGTTGTATGTTATAATCTCCAAATTTCACATTTGCTGTAGTGGTCTGCAGTGTGTAGGCACCAGTCAAATGCTGCTTGGCCAAAACAGTGTTAAATAAAACTGTAAGAAATGCTACCAGGGTTTTGCATGGATTATTTAATTCTATCATTGACAAACAACACTAATATGCAGCATCTCGCCCGGCACAGTATCATGTTTCATTTATATATGCCGAGACATATTTAAGCATGAAAGATACTGTTTCCCGACACATGCATTTCCCAGTGATTACTTAGACGCGTGATAGAAACGGCAGAAGCCTCTCTCACACATAAACCTGCACCATCATACACACAGACCGCCCGTCACACACAGCCACACAGCTAGCCTGCCACATACATATCTGCTTCCACAGGAAAATGTAGATGTGAATTTTGCTTATGCACTTGCCTACTATCCCAGGTCCATGTACCAGTGCATACCTAAGGCACAATGTCAGAGTCTCTAATGCATTTACACACATTTTTTTTTCATACACATACTTAGACTGCCACAGAAACATCAACATGGGTGTCAAACCACACATGGATCTTTACCATCCATGTGTAAATATTCTCACTGCAGTGTTCTGACTGCAGACTGTGTGCCCCATACAGGAGGGCCTCTGCACAGGTACCTAAACATCTTTATGTGTCTGTTGATCTGTGCACGTCATCACTGCCCTCTGCACCCCCCTCCTTCCCTCGCCCGCGTGCCCTGCCGACAGTCATTGCCCTGTGTCATCTAGCCAAGGAGCAAGAATTTCCCTGGGGGGGGGGGGCTGGTGAGATGGCTCAGTGGTTAAGAGCACTGACTGCTCCTCCAGTGGACCCGGGTTCAATTCCCAGCACCCACATGGCAGCTCAGAGCTGTCTGTAGCTCCAGTTCAAGAGAATCTGACATCATTATACCAATGCTCATGAAATAAAGTTAAATAAAGTTAAAAAAAAAAAGAATTTCCCTGGGACCCTTGGCAGCTGATGACAGATTTAGAGAGGGAAAATTTCCATGTCTTTTCCTACATTAATCCAGAGATTTTTAAGATGGAAAACTTAGAGGAACAGGGTAGAAGTATCAGACTTCTTGGGCTCTGACAAAAACGTGAAGTGCAGGGTTGGGAGATGGAACTGGGAGGCTGGTTTGTGTAGACAGAGGCACTCACAAGAAGTCTCAGGCTCCCCTCCCACCCCCTCTTCCGAAGTAGACCAGGATGGCCTAGATTTTTATGCTAAAACTTCCCCAGTGCAGAGATTCCAGGCCTGTGGCACCATGCCCACCTTTGTCGTTTATTTCCCAAGCATCCCAGAGAGACATGGAAGGCTGTGATAGTGGATCGACTCCTCTACTCTCCGCTCTGCTATGGGTCAGCTGTGTGGCTATTTGGAAAGTCTATTTGTAAAGTGAAATATTGGCCTACATGGACAGATTGCGTCCCTGGCTGCAACAGCACCATCATCAAGGAAAAAAAAAAAAACCAAAAACCCAGATACCTAGACTCCAAACCAATCCAATCAACATCTTTCTAGGGAGGTCCATAGCATCTTATTTAAAAACCAAGGAACACTCCTAGGGGATTCCATGTTCAGCCAAGGTTAAGAACCATTGGTCTAGATGCTCTCTGAGGTTCTTCTACTCCTAAAATATTATGTCCTGGAGGACACACACACACACACCTGCTGGCTATTCTAAATTCACTTGGAGATCATAAAAAGTTCTGATTTTTTTTTGAGACAGGATTTCTCTGTGTAGCCCTGGCTATCGTAGAACTATCTCTGTAGACCAGGCTGGCCTCGAACTCACAGAGATCCACCTGCCTCTGCTTCAGGAGTACTGGGATCAAAGGCATGCACCGCCAGATAAAAGTAAGTATTCTTTCAATTTAGAAAGAGAATCACTTTGTAAAAAAAATATAATTGCCTTGCAACAAAACAAAACAAAAATCACATACCTGCATCTCCGGCTCTTGCAGACCTCCTAGTTCTGATTCACTCGTCCAGCTTTGATGATATGACAGCTTTGCAGATGATGTAAGCCGCTAACTGATCAATGGGATAGATACCTCTGGCCAGACACAAATTTCCTGTCTGATTCCTCACCTAACCTGTTTTGGTAACATGCTATATTTAGCAGGAAAAATGAGAAGACACGGATGGTGTGTGCTTTCCCTCCCCCAGCAGGGACTCAGAGAAGAGCAGCCCCCAGGCCCATGGCCCAGTTCTGATGCCGAAGGAAGCATTACGCTGTGTGTCCTGGAAAGCTGCTCTCAGACCCGGGCCTTTGGGAATCCCGCGTTAATATTTTCTAACAACAGTTCCTGTCCCCCTTGAAAGCAAACCCACTGGAGGAGGCTGAACCAGGCTGAGGCTTGAAGACAAACCCTGCCAGCTGTCCCTGCAGCCCTCCCTCTCCATTGGAGGGTGTTTAGAGGAAGGGGTGGGAAGAGTTCATCCTGGTGGAGGGTGCCCATTGCTCTTTCAGGGTTGATTTTCAGGTCCTATGAGACTGGTTCTCTTTCCCACCGTCTCCCTTCTCCCATCAGTCAGCCTGTCTGTACATTCTAAAATAGTGTTTAAATTTCTTTTCTTTTCTCCTCTTTCTTCTTTCTTCCCGCCTCTCTTTCCTTCTTCCTAACTGGGAATGGAAACCAGGGCCTTGCACATTCTAGGCAAGCATTCGACCACTGAGCTACACACCTGGCCTGGACCACTTTTCTTTAGGAACACTGTACCAGCACGACTCCTCTGTGCATGTGAGCCCTGGGTTGATGGTCAGGCCTGAGGGAGGCCCTGTTAGGACGGGGCTGGGATGCTTTGGCTTGTGCTCTGTTTCCCTTTTTATTTTTTTCTTCCTTCTTTTTCATTTTATCTCCTCCCCTGATGACATTCCGAGTCAGGCTTTGGCCTCAGGAACATCTCAACCCCAGTAGGACACAGTCCCTCTTTCCCTTTCTGGCCTGTCTCCCGCTTCTGAAGAGGGAGCCCAGATATGGTGCAGGAATCTTGGATCCTCCAGCCTGATCCGGAGAGCCCTTTCCCAGCCTGCTCCCCCCGGGCCTGGGGAGCATCACACCCCAGGATGCCCCAGAGCATGATGGATTCCCCATGTACCTTCAAAGGGCTCAGCATTTGTTTGCAATGTGGACCTTGAATCTTGCTCTGGTCATAAATGTTGTTTATTTTGACGAGGACCTACTGAAAGGGGACTGTGGGGCAGGGAGGGCACAGAGAAATCAATGGGGGAAGATCATAAAGCCATTAGCAGGGTAGGGCTTGTAGGGGTCATAGGATCACAGAAATTTTCTGACTAGAGGGAGCACAGGCCATCAGAAAGGTCAGAGATGGTCATTATGTCATCAAGAGGCCTCTAGGGGCCACATGGGGCTAGGGTGGGGTCCTGAGGCCTCTTATGTGGCGAATCTTCCTAGAAAATGGATGCAGGGTGTGGGGCATGACCCCCCAGTAACCTTCGACCAGGTGGGGGAGGCCAGGGGCTGCTAGACATGATGGATATGCCCTCCCGGGGAAAGGAGCCAACCGTCAGATTACATAGCAGATCTCTGGCTCTGGAGAATGGGCGCAGCTCCTGGGTAAGGAATTTTGCCTCTACTGTTATTTACTGAACAACGAATATATATCAGGTACTGTACTTGGTGTTCTTCCAGCCTGTCTTACTCAGTCTTCAATAAAATTTTGAAAATATGTTAAAATGCCTTTAATATTCATTTTGCAGCTAAGAGAGGGGAGATGGCTTGTTCAAGGTCACACAGAAAGTGGTAAAACCGAGGTTAGACCTTACACTTTCTTCTTCTCTCTCTGTTTCTTTGTCTCTGTGTCCCTCTGTTCCTGTCTCTATCTCTCTCTGTCTCTCTGTCTCTCTGTCTCTCTGTCTCTGTCTCTCTGTCTCTCTCTCTCTCTCGTGTGTGTGTGTGTGTGTGTGTGTGTGTGTGTGTGTGTGAGTCAGGGTCTGGTAATCTAATCATATGCTCTACTATTAAGCTCCCAAATTTAGGATTCTTCAAACCTCATCTCCACGCCTCCGCCTTCTGCCATCCACTGTGGTTCCCTTTAGCTTTAGAGACCAAATGGGAGCAGGGACCCTTTCGCTGCAAAGCCCACGCTGATTAACAGGAAGCCCAGGGACTACCTTGTAGGGCAGGACAGCAATGCTTCTAACATTTTCTGGACTCTGGGACAGACATGGCTCATTCTGCAGAGACTGTTCCCACAAGCCCACACAGTCAGGAAAACATCCTGCTTGTCTCGCCCTACTGTGTGACTCAGATCAAGTCACCTCGCCACTCTGAGCCACCCTTCGAGCTCCACCTCCAGACCTTCGTGGAAGGCGAGGGTTGGGAGCTGATTTCTTTTGTACCCACCCCTATTTTGTGTCAAAGCTGCAGAACAGGGTGGGAAATGAAACTTAGTTTTGCCTCTCAACCTGATTTGGATCACAAAAAACAAACAAACAAACAAAAGCCCAAACCTCAAAAGGCAGCAAGGAAAACCTTGTTCAGATCCCCGCTGAGAAGGGAGAGGCTGAGAGCCGTGGCAGAGGCTGGGCTGTGAAGCAGCAGCTTAAGCAGCTAGCTCTTCCCTGATCCCCTGACTGTGTAATCCAGTTGCTCACAGAATGGAAAATCCCCTTCTCCTCCCCCACAAAGGCCTCCTAAGAGGTCTGCTGGCTCTGGGGCTCTAATCTGCCCAGACACCACTCGTTGAGCAGGTTGCCAGGGTCCTCATCCCAGCTGCCCCTCGGTGGGATATGAGGGCGGCTGAAGTTGTGGTCCAGGAGCTGAGGGACCTCCTGTGCTTTGGTTTGTCCAGAAGATCAGAGAAGCAAATGGGCCTTGCTGGTGAAGAGAGGGCTTCTGGGATGGCCGTGAAGCTCAAGATGGAGGGAGCGAGGGAGGCAGGACAACTGGGTGTCCTGGCTGAGGTACCTGGGTGGAGCTTGCTATGAAGTAGTCCGTCATTCTACCCACCATCTTCCTTTCCTTTTTACTTAAGGATAGTCCCTCCCACAGCTTCATCTCCCCACCCCCACTTTTACTCATCCATTCGCCCAGCACTGACAGCTGCCCTGTGGGTGAACTCCTGATTCTCCTGCGCTAAAGACAGGGCAGGGGCTCTGGCCGGAGCAACCCCCCCCCCATCCCCAGTCTTCATACATGTGTGCTGGGCTTCCCTGAAGCAGACCAAAGAGGAGAAGATGAAGGCTATGAAGGAGCACCAAGAAGGGGAGGCCAAGGAAGAAATGGGCTGGTAGAAGAGACATTGTTTACTCTGCAGAAGCCCTGGGTTCCGTTCCTGGCAGAGGGTACTCCAGAGAGGCTGTGAAAGAGGAAAGAGGGAGACACGAAGAAAGAAGAGATAGATGAAGGACTCAAGAATCACCCTAAGATGAAACGTAGGAGGAGGATAAGAGTAAGGGATAAACGAGGAAGGAGTGAGGGGAGGGCAGGTGAGGCCCAGAAAGTAAGGAAAGCTGGGAGGCATCCTTCCCGGCTGAAGATGCTGTGTGGAGGAAGAGAAAGGGTGCTAAGAGCCTGCACGGGACACCCAGGGATTTCACGGACTGAGGGCTCGCTCCTACCTCAGGCACCAGGCATCCCTGAGCAGTTCCATCGCTTGGATCGTGGGAATGGTCGTCAGGCTGCAATCAGAGGATTTCTCCTTTGGGGTGACCCTGTCTGTGAGACCCGCTAGACGGAGCCCTTCTATCCCCGCGAGGAATGGTACCAGTGTCTTTGTACCTCTCTTGCCCACTCACTTCAGTTTCCATGGGGCATTGCTCTTACTAATTCTGGGCTTTTCTATGACGATGAACTCGGCTTGCAGAATTAGAGAGATATGAGGTCACAGCTATAACGTGAACTAACGAGGAGCCCGCCTTTCAACCCTCACAGGTGAAGAATGAGGGGCAGGCTGATGTCATTTCTGCAGAGCCAAGCACCCAGTGGTCTTTCTGCTGGGAACAATGCCTAGGCTTTTCCATCCTAGAGGAGGGAAAACATTTGTGCTGTGTGATAGCTGCCATATCCTGAGGCACACGTAGTAAATCCTCGCACACACCCAATCAGGTAGAAGTTCTTTGCCCTGCCTTTAAAATGATGTAAACTAAGGCCTAGAGAGGCAAAGCAACTTGAAGTCACTCAGCTAGGAATTAGAGCTGGAATTCCCTCAAAATACTGTTGAATTCCTCTCCCTGCCCACAGGCATGGTAGGCAAGGGTTCTGCCACTTAGGTACAACCTCAGTCCCTCTAGGTTCTCAGCCCTACTAGGTTCTGTCTTAGGGTCTGATGGTGAGTGCTCTTTCCTCCTGCATCTGCCAAATCTGAGATTCCCCTATGTCCACTGAAATTGCAGTTGTCAGGGAACATCCCCTTATGCCCCCCAGTTCCCCATAAAGACCTTGCAAGGACAAGGGTAAAGTCCCCTGAGATGTCATCTGATTTATGTGACGATATTGTTATTTTATGGGATGGGCCAAAGAGGTGTCAGGAAGCAAGTTAGTAGTAAATCTCCCATCTCTGCTCCCGTCCCTCTGCATGTCCTTCCTGAAATTTATGGTGATGTCTGTTCAGAGCTAGGGACTTGGGGCTTGAGTTCAGGCTTGGGGTAGGGAGGTAAAAGGGGCAATCCATCCCCTGGGATCTGCTAAACACCCACATGAACATTGCCACCAACACTCCATCACAAGCCCCAGGTTCACAGTCCTCGAAGTCCTTCCAGAGATGCCCACCAGCGGCGGTGTGCACACACCGGGCATGCAGACACTGAGCATGCTCACCTTATTCACAGATAAGCCTGTTGCCTGCGTACTTCCACTCAGCGGGCTGGCGGTCCACATGCAACTCCTTCACTGGTGGGCTTTAATTCCTGCATCCAAACCTGGGAGTAGCGATGAAACTCGCGCAAAATTACTCTGAAGGTGATGAAACTTCCGAGAGGCAGAAAGACATGACGAGCTGGAAAAGAAGCCACTCCTCAGTGCTTTTGAGATGACCGGGGTAAATAGATGCGTGGCAGCTCAGAACTGGACCTCTGTCCCCGGCAAGCAGGTCGCCAGTCAGGCCACTTCCAGACAGCGGATACGGACCTGGCACCCTCTCCCATTCGTCCCTCTCCTCTTTCCTCATTGTCATACCACTGTGAACTTTCACAGCTGCCAGTTTCCTCCTGAACTCGGCAGCTCAGAGGTCAGGACACTTGGGCTATAGGCAGAGGTCTGGAGGGAAGAGAGATAAAGGGGAGCAGAGCAGGGGAGAGGGTAGGACAGGGATGGGAGAGGCAGAAGGAGGAGACGCATCCAGATCGACTCCCCTCCCCGGCAAGAGATCTACTCTTCCCTGCTAAGCTGCTCAGTCACTCCATCCCAAGGACAGGTGATTATCTACTCAGGTGGCCTTGCTTCTTACTAGCTGGCCATTGGCATGGACATTTTCCTTGGCACTTGGAGGATGCACCTTGGCACCTACATGTCCCTAGTCCCAAGTCCACTGTTCAGGATCTTCAGGAGTGCTCAGAGAACTTTAGCTAAATGAATGCAGGGCAAAAGAAGGAGACAGCACCCCTCAAGTGGCTACCAAGGGACTCCCCACCCCGTCATCTCCCTGCTGCCCTCCTGACTGTGAAGCTGGGGCTGTGCTCTGTCTCATGCTGAATATATGGAATTATCTATTACAATACTTCAATATTTATTACATTGATTTCGCTTTAAATGCTTTGTAAATCATAGCAAAAAATAATGGCCTTCCAACAGAGAGTCATATACCGTAATCAACTGGAAGAAAGTCGGCATTGTAATTTAAAAAAAAAAATCCTTATGTGAGTCTCTCGCTTAAATTAAGAGACGGGACGTGATTCAAATAATAAAGCCCAAGTGAGGCTGGTTTTTCTTGGCAAATTAGCAGAGGCTTTAACTGGAACTGAAAAGGTGTTAAGGTGGAACACTGACCTCATTAGACCTTAATTATTTTCTGTTGTTACATTCCTGGAGTCAAGGGCTCCCCACCCCCCAAAGTGTCCACATAAAGACTCATCTTAGGAACTTTGGCTTTAGAGAGAAATCACTTCTCAAGAGGTATTAGTGGGATAAAAACAGACACTTCTCTAGTGACCCGTTTCTCCATCATAGACTTTCCAGGGTGCCCAGAATTCCTGGTTTAGAGGCCGAATAATCTCATCCTTAAAAGCTCAGGATCTAGTTGGGCCTGGTGACACAGGTTTGTAATCCCAGCTATTCAAGAGACTGAGGCAGAAGGATTAAAAAAAAAAATTCAAAGCCAGCCTGGGCAAGTAGTTTGTGAGCCCTTATTATAACACAGAAAGTGAAAAAACAAAATAAACAAACAAAAAAAAAACCCCAAAAAACAAAAAACAAAAACCCAGAACGACTATCTCCCATCCGTCACCCCAGTCTCTTTAGTATATGTCCAAGATTTCAAGACCCAGAGGGGAAGGAGATGAGCGTGCACGTGTCTGCTCGCTAACTTTGGGGATACAGAAAGCACCTTCTACTGCAAGCATTCTGCTTCACCTTCAATGGCCCACATTGGTTGGTTAACAATCCCAAAGCTAGCTAGGCATAGTCTATGGTATCCACCATATGCAGAAGAACGTGGAGCCCATTTCAGCCCCTCTCTGTGCAACAATGAAAGTGAGAGGCTGAGCACCGTGTCTGGCACAGGGTGGGCATCCTACAGTGGCAGTTTTACCCATGCTGGAAGGAAGGGCAGCGAGAAGGGCATGGGGTGAGGGGCGGGAGTAGAAGATAAATGTTGCACCACAAGGGCTCCAGTGTAGATGTCCTTTCCACAGCCCCACTTCCCCCATGATAGCCTCGCTGAGCTCTCCGCAGGCAATGCCATCAGCCTTGGTCCTCTCTCTGGCCTCCTAGGGTGAATATGATCAAAGTGAGAGGACATCTGAAGATCTGGCCCTTTGAATTAGATGTGCTGGTCCCAGATAGTGACTGTCATTGTAGAGAGGTGAGGGTCAGATCAAGTCAAGCATTAGAGGGGACTTGTAGGCAGGTAGGAGCAGTAAGTCACCATGGCTTAGGGGATCCCCCGGAAGAGAAATAAAGCGTGGTTTCTTATGTTTGAAAGGGGAAGAGAATGATAAGATGTATTCTGTATAAATCAGGCCACTGTTCTACAGAAGACATCCCAAAATTCCAGGATACCATCCCAACAGTCTCTTGCTTTCTGGAAGGATGCCAAGGCTATCTGAAGTGACAAAATACCCACTGGAGGGCACATAGCAAGACAGAAATAGGGGCTGGGTTTTGAACAGAAAACTGTTCTTGCTGTACTCTTTGACCTGGAGCGACCTGGCTGAATCTAAAGGAGCCCTGAGGACTTGTGCAAAGGTCCACCTTGGGTTTTGCAAGAGCAAGCCCATCTCTGCCTGGCGAGTTAAAAGGACCCTTTCTGGATTCCCTTGTGTCTCTCATGGCTTACAAAGGCTTTCGGGTGAAGGAGGGCGTGCCCCAAAGCTGGCAGCATCAGGAGGCTGGAGATGCGGATAGCTCGGTAAAACATGACTAAGCACAGTATGGAAACACACACCGCAATCCCTGCACTCAGGAGGCAGGGGGAGATTGGGTGGTGTGTTTGAGCAACACCCTGTTTCAAAAACCAAAAACTGAAGTTCTGCCCAGATGCCTGGGTGGCTGAACCAGATATAGAGAGGACAACTTAATCAGATTTTATTTGTGGTCCCAGGCTGAGCGTCTGGTGTTTACTTCCCTCTTTCCCTCCTCTTTCCTTTTTTTTTTTTTTTTTTTTTTTTTTGTATTGTGGATTGAACCCAGCACCCATGCATACAGGACAAGGACAAGCACTCATTCTACACTGAGCTGCAGTCCTAGTTCCGACTCCAGATTTTGTCCCTCTGAAGAATGGGACAAAGAGGAAGCTTCTTCTTTCCAACAACATGACTTGGTGCTACAGTTGTATAAGTGCACGCAAGCACAGGACTTGAGTTCAAATCCCCAGCGCCTGCTTAAGAGCAGGGTATGGGAGGAAATGGGAGAGAAGAGGCAGGCTGGTCATTGACTAGCCAGCCTAGCCAGTTGGTGAGCTCTCCGTTCACTGAGAGTCTGTCCTAAAAGATAAGGTGGGACTGGAGAGATGGCTCAGCAATTAAGAGCATATACTGCTCTTGCTGAGGACCTAAATTTGGGTCTTGGCATTCAGTCTGTTAATTCCAGCTCCAGGGAAATCCAATGCCTTTTCCCTATGCAGGCTCCTATACTTATGTACAACACACCTCCAAATAAATAATTCTTTAAAAAAATGAGGAAGCTAGGCATGGCAGTATTTTGTATGTGTGTCTGACTGTGCACCATGGTACAATTGGCCAGAAAAGGATTTCAGATCCCCTAGACTAGAGTTCCAGACCACTTGTGGGTGCTGGGAATTGAACAAACAAACCAAAACCAACCAAACATAAAAAGATAGAGAGCAATATACATGATGTCCACCACTGATTTCTACAGGTGTACCCCCACATCTACACACACACACACACACACACACACACACACACACACACACACGATAAATTTTATATTCACGTTACAGATAAATAGACTGAGTTCCAGAAAGACAGCTGTTGAGACACAGAACTGGGATCTGAACCCAGGTGTCTCTGTCTGCAGAGAGGTTTCACCCAGGAAGGTAAGAATACACACTGGAATGTGAGCCCTCCAAGGACATGGATTAACTAACTGTAACCCTAAACCAGTACCCAGTCAACAATAGGTATTTCCGAATAACAAATATCAACCTTAATGGAAATTTTGGTCTAGAAAGGTGAGGTGGGAGTAAGCAAGGGACTGGGTAGGTGACTGGGACTTTTCTCTTGGTTTTTCAAGGCAAGGTTTCTCTGTGTAGCCCTGGCTGGCCTGGAACTCTCTATAGACCAGGCTGACCTCCACCATGCTGGGCCTTTCAAAGCTTATCTTCTATCTTCTCTGCTTGCTCTGGAATTGTTCTTTGTTTGTTTGTTTTGTTTTTGTTGTTGTTGTTTTTAAGACAGGGTTTTTCTAAGTAACCTTGGCTGTCCTGGCATTCACTCTGTAGACCAGGCTGGCCTCGAACTCAGAGATCCATCTGCCTCTGTCTCCTGAGTGCTGGGATTAAAGGCATGTACCACCACACCAGGGTTTTTGGGGGGTGGGTTGGAGAGAGGGCAGTTGTTGTTGTTTTGAAACAGAATTTCTCTGTGTAACAAACCTGGCTGTCCTGCAACTCACTTTGTAGACCAGGCTGGGATTAAAGGTATGTGTCACCAGACGTGACTTTTTTTTTTTTAAAGGTTTGTTGACTTTTAAAAATTAGTGTGTGTGTGTGTGTGTGTGTGTGTGTGCTCACACACACACATGTAATGTTATGGTGTACATGTGGCGATCAGATGACAACTTTGGGAGCCAGCTCTGCCCTTCTCCTGGAGGTCGGGGATCAGTTTTTACCTACCAAGCCATCTCACTCCCCCTAGATCTTCTGTCACAGTTGCGCAGAAGGCACAGTGCGTATTTCAGGGAGTGCTTTGTGATCCATGCCAGTCCTGCCTGGCCGTTTCTTTTTCTTTTCTTCTTTTATTGACACTGGGTCTCATTATGCAGCCCAGGCTGCCTGGAACTCACTATGTCATCTCTGCTTCAGCCTTTGGAGTGCTGGGATTTCAGGCATGCACTGCCATGCCTGGTTCTGACTGTTTCTCTTTCCAGACACCAGCATGACAGAGGTTTGGATCTCGGAGAGTCGTGGAATAAAGAACTAAAGTTAAGAAATGGCAACACTAGCAGTGAAGTAAAATCTTTTTTGGTATAGCCAGATTATAATCAAATTATTTTATAAGAGTCCTTTGAGATGGTTCACTGGGTAAAGATACTTGCTGCCAAGTCTGATGACCTCAGTTTGATCCCCAGAATCCACATACTGGAAGGAGAGAGCAGACTCCTGTACATTGTCCTCTGACCTCTATTCTTACTGTGAGAGAATCATGCCCATCCATACACAATAAAGAAATAGACGTAAAAGTCAATTAAAAAGTGTCATAGGCATAAGCGTTGTCTTGTTCTCTGGATAACCTCTTTGGACTATTCAGTGACCTCGGGGACACTGAATGACTCTCTCTGGCATTATTTTTTGTGGTGCTAGAAATGGAACTTCGTATGTGCAAGGTGGGCACTCAACCTATGATTTACAGCCCCAGCTTCAGGAACCAGCTTTTAATCCAATTTTGACTGAACTCTTACCTCGGACCGTACACTGGATTGAGGCCTGGCGAGCCCAGAAATGCCCACGAGATGGCCCCCAGATCTCAAGAGCATGCCCAGACCAGGAGCCTTTTTTTAGACCTTCCTGCAGGCAGCTAGAGGCAAGCAGGCATGCTAGGGGATTGCATGGCCCTCTTGCACTTTTTTGCTCTTCTCCCTGGTCTCTCACT
The DNA here is from genome assembly GCF_014885135.2 of Alexandromys fortis. NCBI lineage: Eukaryota > Metazoa > Chordata > Mammalia > Rodentia > Cricetidae > Alexandromys > Alexandromys fortis. The sequence continues at coordinate 2,836,613 of NW_026068051.1, read as the reverse complement.
CCTGGTGTCTGGAGGATCCCAGTCTTGTGAAGGTCAGCCCTCTCTGCTCCTGCTCCCTCATCTCTGGCCCTCCACACTGTAGCTCCCCTGGCAGAGTGAAAAGGTGCGGAGAGGGAATCCAGAGATTCTGTACTGTTTGTTTTGGGTTCAATGGAATCTCATTTACACGTGTTAATTGCAACTAATTGGCACTAATTGGATGAACAGGAAACCCTCTGGGAGCACTCATACCTTTAATTTGTAGTAAATATCATTAATTAACATATGCTAATTAGAGCCAATTAACATTGATTAAGGGTTGCCAGCTACTTGGAAAGTACAACTCTGTGTCCTCCTCCCTGGGTTGTCTGAAGTCAGCACAAAACATGATACATAGAATCTGGGGGGGGGGGGAAAGGACGCTGCAACTCATGGGGCACCAGCTACACAAACACAGAACCCCTGCAGCCCTAATCCCAACTGGCTGCCTAGAGGCGGCATCCTGCCCTGCCTGCTCTCCCCTGCTCAGTGCAAAGGGCTCCGGAGAGGTAGGGAAGGCCCTATAAGATCAGCACTTCAGGGATCTGGGGGAGAAGACTGGGAGATTCCAGGGGGGATCTGTTCTGCCCTTGATCAGCTCCAGGACAGCAGATGTCATCCTTGGGGAGCCTGGAATTCCACTATCAGGAAGAGGGTGGCCAGGGAAGGGGCACCCCCTCCAGATGAGGCGGATAGTAGGTTTCCCATTCATCCTGTCCAGCCGGGAGAGGTGCCCGTGTGAACATACCAAGCTTCCTCCATCAAGCACGCATGGAAGGGGAAAGACCCAAGTGACACCAGGCAGGTAGGTAGTAGGGCCCCCTGCATCAGACAGACATCCATTGCTCCTTGGGGATACACTATTACTCAAGATTGAGATGCTGTTCATATTTCCCAGGGTATTGGTGCTGGATTTAAAAAAAAAAATCAGCTTGGTGTGGCAGTGGCACACACCTTTAGTCCTAACTCTTGGGCAGCAGGAGAAGGCAGATCTTTGTACTGAGTTTGAGGCGATCCTGGTCTACATAGCAAGTTCCAGGTCATCAAAACAGTGAGACTATGTCTTAAACAGAAACAAAACAACAAACTAACCAGGGCTGAGGGTGTAGCTAAAGATACAGCATATGTCTAGCATGTGGGAGGCCCTATGTTTATCCTTAGAACTAAAAATTTAAAAGAAAAAAATTATTGCCTAGGAGCCAGGGTTTTAGGGTTACTTTTGCTTCTGTTACTAACTGGCCATGGGCTCTTACAATTCATTAAAAGAAAACATATATATATATACATATACATATATATATATAGTTTTAGTCTAATTATAAAGAAATAAAGGTGCATTACACTCCTCCCCATTGCCTTCTCTCAAACAGCCTCCCAGGCGCCCTGCCCAGGGCTCCCCCTGCCTTTCTAGCCATCATTGGACCATCTCACTTCCAGCATTCACATTGTCAGCTTTTATCAACAGCAACAAGTTCCCTAAGGCAGGATTCCTCCTGTCTATTCATTTCAGCTCTCCATGGGCACAGAAAAAGAACTTGCTGTATAAATGAAGACATACATGAGATTAAAAACCCCTTAATTTCTTGCACTATGGAGAAAAGCAACATTTGTGGTGTGTGTAAATATAAGTGATATACATTCCCATATTGGTAAAACTTATGAACACATATAAAACACACATATGCAGGTGTCTCGAGAAGCTTAATGTTCTTACTTTAACAGCCTCAAAAGTCTAAGTGCCACAAATTTGAAAAGCAAAGAAATTTGTCTTAAAACTTTACTTAGATTTATTCTACGTTCAGTTTCGAGAATTTTAAGTGTTAAATCTTTGGGTTCCTGTGTTAGTCTCTCTAATGAAGGCAGCAAATAGTGATTCAAAACTTAAGACTCTGGGAGCTGGAGAAACGGCTTAGAGGTTGAAACCGCACACTGCTCTCACAGAAGAGCAAGTTTGATTCCCAGCGTCCCTACTGGATAGCTCGCAACTGCCTGTAATTGCAACTCTGACTCTGAGGACATCTGCATTCATGTACACATATCCACGCAGACAGAATTAAAAATAAAATATTTAAAAATAGTTGAACTTGGGCTGGGCCTGTAGGTCAGTGGTAGAGCGCTTGCCCAGCAGCAGGTGTGAAGCTCTGAGCTAGATTCCCAGTACTGAGGAAAAGGAGGAAAATAATAAAATTTTATTTCTGACAGTGTGTTGAATCCATTGTTTTATACAAAGCCTTGTTAGGCAAGCACTCTACCACTGAGTTACACCCCTAAACCCTAAAATTTTATTATTAAAAATTTGCAAGATATGGGGATGGAAGGATGGACCAGTGGTTAAGATCCCTGGCTACTTTTCTAGAGGACCCAGGTCTGGTCCCACTACCACAGGGCATCACGTAACTACCTGTAACTTCACTTCCAGGGATTCTATGTCCTCTTCTGGACCCCACAGGCACCAGACATGCACATGGCATACAGACTTACATGCAGGCAAGATACCCATACATACACATAAAATAAAAAAATAAAAATTAAAAAACACATGATAAAATATATAAGAGAAATAAATAACTGTCAAATGCCTTTAAATTTTATGTGTATAAGTGTTTTGTCTGCGTGTATGTATGTGCACTATATGTATACCTGTGGAGGTCAGAAGAAGGTATCAGATCCCCTGGAATTGGAGTTAAAAAGCTGTTATGAGCCACCCTGTGGGAACAGAACCTGGATCCTCTGCAAGAACAAGTGCACGTAACCACTGAGCCACCCCAGCCCCTATGAATGTGGTTGGTTTTTTTTATTTATTTGTTTTTGTTTTGTTGAGCCAAAGTCTCCCCATTTAGCCTTGGCAGGCCTGGAACTCTCTAAGATACTGGCCTGGAAGTTGTTGGGGTCCTTCTCCTGCACTTCCTGGATGCAGGGATTGGAGGCATGAGGCAACATAGGTATCTCCAAATGGTGGCTGCTGATTCTCCTTCTCCTCCTTCTCCCCTTCTCTTCCTCCTCCTTTTTAATGATGGGTTTAGCTTTGGTTGGTTTAGAAGTTGCCGTGTAGACCAGACTGACCTCAAATTCAGCGATCTGCCCACTTCTGTAGGGATTACAGGCACTCGCCACCATGCCCAGCTTTAAATGACATTTTGGAAAGCTTGTAGCTCTTGTGTTTCTGATGTTGTCAAAGCTGCAAGCCCCACCACCCCTCTAGGATCATCCAGAAAATACACTGGCAGTCTCTCTGGCAAACATGCCTGCTTTCACAGGTTCCAGAACACAGGCGCCCTGTAATGCGCCTCACCTGGCATTAAACTTTAGATTGCTCCCGGTGTGTCGCTCCAATAATGCCGGGATACACATTCTTGGTTACATCTTACAACCCTGCATACTTCTTGGATTGTTTCCTTGGGAGTCGTTCCCAGAAGGAGAAGCTTTGCCTCAGCACATGGCCAACCTGCCCTGCAGAAACCGGTCTGTCAGCAGTGACTATGAATGAGACCTCTTTCCCGCTGCCAGGGTCAGGCGTCCCCTTTCAGACACCAGCTAAATCATGACATAGGTTTCCTCCTCTGTGGACTAAACCCAGGGAAGCCAGCACACCTTAACTCTCCAGGTGTGTGGGAAGAGCTGGAATCCTCTTCCTCAAGAATTCCTCGATTTGTTCCCAGGGGTATGAGACAAGAAAGGTTTTACAGTGCTTCAGCTCTGATGGAAAGAGATGAAAGCCTGCCTGGATAGGCTGGAACCTGGAGAAACTTTGCCTCCAAGAGTTGTCTGTGGGGGACCCTCATCTAACTCAGAGGGACAGCATTGCTCAAGAGGGGATTAGGGTTCACTCAGGGCTCTGAAAACTGCAATGCTGAGGGCGCTGGGAAGTCCCCCATGTGAGAAGCCGCTGCAGGGGGACAGGAATTTTTCTGAACATGCTTTATGCACTGTGCACTTCAATGAGATGGGTGCCATTATCCCCATTTCACAGATGAAGTCTCTGAGGCTCAGGCAGGTTTTAATGTGCCTTCACTTACACAGCCGTCAAGTGGCAGGGCCACTCTACGACTTTCCGTTCCGAGCCCACTTTGCAGGCTATGTGCTACAACCTCCCACCTGTGTGTGTGTGTGTGTGTGTGTGTGTGTGTGTGTGTGTGTTCCCTTGACTCCCCGAAACCCTGGCTTCTAGGTAGCTTCTCCTTGGCGCCCAAGATGCCCTCCTCTGAGACAACTCCCTGCCCTGTTCTGGGTCCTCCATCCCCCTTCCCCATGGAAATCTGAGGTCGGAGAGAGAGAGCTGTTGGCGAGGTTCGCAGTAGTTTAATTACCAAAGTGATTTTAATTTGTTTTTGTTAATTGAAATCTCATTAAGCCGTAATTTACTCCAACACAGCTCAAGAGTCCACAATTCTATGGATGAGGAGGCAAAGGGGGCTGGTGGAATTTGCTTTCGTCTGGGATTGTGTTTCTTACATGGTCATGTAGTTAGTTGGTTTGCACGAGAGTGTGTGTGTGTGTGTGTGTGTGCATGAGTGTCCCATGGCAGGGGCCTCTACACAGCCAGGTACCTCCTTTCTCCTTCTTAATGTAAATGCTCTTGTCCTGCTGACATGGGGACCTGGTTCTGCCTGCCTTGCTCTGTTCTCTGAATGAGGAGGAAAACAAATGGAGCAATCCCTCCGCAGGGCAGGAGGTAGACAACACACTGTATTGTCTTCACTCACCTCCATGCCAAGTACAACGCCAGACGCTGGAAATTCTTGGGGAACAATAGAAATTCCATTATTTCCCTTTCTTTTTAAATTTTTATTTATTTTGTGTGCATGGGGTTGGCGGGCACAGGTGCCACAGTGCATGTGTGGAGGTCAGAGGACAATTTGCAGGACTTGGCTCTTTCTTTCTGCCATGTGGATCAGAGATCAAACTCAAGCCAACAACAACAGCAACCCTTCTTTTGTTTTCTGAGACAGGGTCTCATGTACAGGCTGGCCTAGAACTCGTTTTGTCATTTTTGTTTTGTTTTGTTTGTTTTTGTTTAGTTTGTTTGAGACAGGGTTTCTTTGTGGAGCCTTGGTTGTCTGGAACTTGCTCTGTAGACCAGACTGGCCTCGACCCCACAGAGATCTGCCTGCCTCTGCCTCCCGAGTGCTGGGATACCTGAGTATATGTGCCACTCCCCCCCACTACAAATGAAGTTACTTTTTATAGTCTAAGTAATCCTAGAAATGTAGATGTAGAACTCATTTTATAGAATGACCTTGAACTTCGGATCTTCCCACAAGTCCTAGGTTCACAGGCATGTCCTGCCACACCCAGTCTATTCGGTGCTATAGATTGAACCCAGGGCCTCCGGAATGCCAGGCAAGCACGATGCCCAAACTGAGCTACCTCTCCACTCGAGACCTTCCATTCTTACAAACATCTCCTTCTCCTCCAAACCGTTTCCAGGAAGACTAAGGCAGTTTCCGGACTGTCTCCTCCTTCCGTCTCACCCATGCAAGTGCTGGTTGCCCTTCAAACTTGAGCCATAACTCCTTCACAAAGCGTCATCCCAAGCCCTCCTGGTCCCCTGCCTTCCTCGCAGCACAGAGTTCTTCTGAGCTCTTTGGACTCTATGGTGTATGAGAAGGATGAGCTCCACTGGCCCCTCTCCTTGTTCTTCTAGCTGAGGGTACATCGGACCCACATCCACTCACGCTGGGCACCTCCTGCTGCCCAGTGCTATCTCTCACTGATCCCAGGGTTGAGTTGTGTTCTGCCCACACTTCATATTGCAGCTCTAAAGACATTTTTAAAAAAACTGCAGTGGGGCTGGAGAGACGGCTCATGCAGAGAACCTGGGTTGGGTTTTCTGCACCCACACGGCAGCTCACAACTGCTTGTGACTCCAGGGGGTTCAATGCCATCCTCTGGCCTCAGGGGGCTCCTACATTTATGTGGTACACATAAACTCACATAGACAAGCACATATATAAACAATAAAAATAAATCTTAAAAACATTGTTCTAAGTTAGGTGTGTGGTACTTATGCAATCCCAGCACGTGAGAGGTGGCCTGCATCCCTGGATGTTCTGTGTTAGCAGAGGACTCTGGGCCTCCAGAACTTTGTCTGCTCGAGGCGTTCTCCTCTCCCCACGCGGCCCCCTACTGCGGCCACTTGGTATGTTTCCAGGCCTGACATTTCCAACATGCAATGCCATATGTATCACCCCTCTCAGGTAATTATCACGTAAAATTAAGCTAGTCTTGTACATGAAACCAGCAATTAGCCAGGGATTGAAGGTCAGGGAGAGCTCGTTTATAGAGTCGCTAACAAAATGTTAAGTGGAAGCGTGTGTCAGATGGGCCAGGAGGCTGGATTAGCCTGGGTCGCAGCCACGGACAGGAGAGCAGGGGAGACTCCCAGCTCAGCAGCCGGCACAGCAGGCAGAGCTGGCAGTTGACGCCTCACGCTTCTCTCCTCCGGCTCTCAATCTGGGGCCCAGCTTTGAAGGGAAGGTGGCCAAGCCTGCTAAGTCCCAGTGCACACCAAGGCTGTTTCCCACTCCATCTGGAAACCTGCTAGGGCCTGCCCCAAAGCCTGTCAAGTCCCTCCTTCCCTAGCCTGATGCCTGTCCCCCAACGCTTCATACAGGAACTTTCCTATCTGCTGGGGGTGGGTGTCTGAAGCCAGGACAGCCATACACAGCTCAGAAACTTTGTGCTCATATTTCCTTCGCTTAGAAAGCTTCTCCTTTTCCCCAGCTGCTTTGTGGTCAACCTGGAAATCTTTTGTTTCTCTTCTGAAAATCCAAGGCTAAGCCAGGTGTAGTGGATGTACCTGTAATCCCAGCACTGGGGAGACTCAGTGGGAAAGAGCACATGTTAAAGTCCATTCTAGGCCGCTTAGCAAGTTCATGGTGGGCTTTGGCTCTGTACTGAAAACTCCTCTCTCAGGATTGGGGCTAGAGCTCAGTTGGTAAAGTCCTTGAGTAGCACACACTAATCTCTGGGACACGGTGACACACACCTGTAATTTCAGTAGTGGAGAGGCAGAGGGATGGGAGTACAAGGTTATTGGCTATGCAGTGAGTTTGATACCAGCCTAGACAACATGAGACCATATCTCAAGGGGGTAAAATCAGGCTATGGAGATGGGTTACCATGTTAAGGCGCTTGAAGCCAAATGTGATGTCTGTTCAATTCTTGGAACCCACACGGTGGAAGGAAAGAACTGGTTCCTGAAAATTATCCTCTGACCTCCACACATTCACTATGGCCTGCTTACCCACCCATATCACATATACACATATATTAGGTAGAAATAAATAGCTAGGTAAATATATAGATGTCAAAAATATCTACCAGTTGAGCATGCGGCACTTTGACTTTAATCCCAGCACTTAGATGACAAAGGTTTCTATAAGTTTGAGGCCAGCCTGGTCCACACTGAAAATTCCAGGCCAGTCAGAATAAATAAAATAAAAATCTATCAATATAAGAACTTGGTCTCAAAAATCCAAATATTAATCAGTGAAGCTATTTAAATTATAATTTCAGGCTGCTCTTCTCTGGGAGGTTTTTAGAGTCTCACTTTGTTCCTGTAGGAGAGCATGCTGCTTCTGTCCTGTGAGCAGGTGCTATGGTGGCTCTTACACTCTGTGACAATCTATTGTTGGGCTATGATGCACTCATCTCTTATAGGTGACCCTAGATGCTCACAAGATGCACCCAGAGGCCAAGCACAGACGTCAGCCTGTTCTGCCCTGTGGTTTGTTTTGTTTTGTCTCTGCTTTGTGGCCTTTCATAAATGCAACTACCTTTGAAAAGTTTCCCACATTCCCCTCTCTAGGAACTACAACAAATAAACACACTAAAAAAAAAAAAAAAAAAAAAAACCAAACTTTTCCTCCCCAAGTTGCTTTTGGTCATGGTGTTTTCATTATAGCAATGGAAACCCTAACTAAGACAGTGAGTTCCAGGCCAGCCAGGGCTACGTAGAGATTTCCTGGCTCAAAGTTTTTAAATCTGTGTGTGTGCATGTACAGGCGCGTGTGTGCACGAGCACAGTCATGTGGAGATCAGAGGCTAACATGGAAGAAACAGATCTCTTCTTCTATCGTGTGGGGTCCCAGGCCTGGCAGCAAGTGCTCTCACCTGCTGACCTATCTCACCTACACTTAACATATGTTATTAAAGAAGAAAAGCGAGGTTCAGAAGAACATGTGTAACAAAAATGTAGGCGGACGCAGAGGTACATGCCCACCATTCCAGGAATTGTGGGGTGGGGGCTGGGGTAGGAAGATTAGGGACTTGAAAATAGCTTTGGTCACAAAGTGGGAGCATGTCTCAAAACACAAGCCAGACTGAATACAGCCAGATATTTGCTTGTCTAAGCAGAGAACACCACCGGAAAGGACGCTTTCCAGCTGGTCACTGTGCTTGCTTGTCGACAGCGAGCTGTGCGGTCTGATCAGGGCAGAGTGGCCTCACTTCTCAATGCATTTGTCTTCCATTCAGTTTGAATATGTTTCCCTAGTCAAATCAAGAAATGCAATTTTAAACACTAAAATGCTCAGGAATTAGCCCTAAAATTTGTGCCTATCCCTCTATATGCATGCATTTGTACATTTCTGAAGATATAACATGAATGCTCATTGCATGCATACACGTTTCCAATATAACTTGCTTATACCTGGAGATTAAGCTTTCTAAAGGAAAGAGTTCCCAAGACCTTCCCCTGTTCACCCAATCCTCAGTGGGGCTGGGGATGCAGGTCCGTTGGTAGAGCAGAGTGTTTGCCTAGCAGACAAGAAGCCCCGTGTTCAGTCACCATCACCGAATAAACCAGGTGTGGTGGCAGTCACCTGTGCTCTCAGCACTTGGGGGTGTGGAGACAGCAAGATCCAAGTTCAAGGCCATCCCCAGTTACATAGTAAGCTTGAGGCTGCCCTGGGCTACAAGAGACTCTATCTCAAAAGAAAAAAAAAAACTATCAAACAAACAAAACAAGACAATGTTCCAATCTTGAATGTACCTATGAAGCCTAATTTCCTTGTCCTGAGTCAAAAGATCACATCCCAACTCTACCACACTTTTCACAGTCTTGCTCTTCCATCACCTGCTCATGTAATATTCCATCCTGGGCTTAGACAGTGCCATTTGGAAACCCAAGCACATCTCTGCCTTTGTGGCCACATCAAGTCATACTTCTTCAACCAGGAGAGTTTCCTCGAAGTCTTCAGTCAGAAGTTGCTCTTCATACTTACCTACATTTTTGCTGTTGTTTTTGTTTTTGTTTTTTTTTGTTTTGTTTTTTGTTTTTTAGATAGAGTTTCTCTGTAGCTTTGGAACCTGTCCTGGAACTCACTCTGTAGACCAGGCTGGCCTCGAACTCACAGAGATCCACCTGTCTCTGTCTCTCAAGTGTTGGGATTAAAGGCTTGCGCCACCACCACTGCCAGACTACCTGTGGCTTCCTTTAACTTTCTGCTAAAGCTATTCTGTGTCTGAAAGCTGACCTGCCACGTGCAGGGAGACAACAATATCCAAGTTTGAACTGGTTGTATTGCCCCCAGATCCAGTGGTAGGCAGGCACAGTAGGGACTCATGAACACTGAAAGCATGGCTCTACCTGTCTCGGGAGGGTGACAGGTCTATGCTGCTCTTGCATGGTGAGTCATTGCTGGGGCATATACCCTCAATGAGGAACAGACTTTGTCACCCGTCACTGCACACAGCCTTCTACAGGGCCCTCTGGAGGGTAGCTCAACACAAACCCATTACAGCCCATCCACACCTACTAGCCTGGCCGCAGAAGAAGGGCCTGGCGTGACTAGACGGTGAGGCAGCCACATTCCAGACGGGTGAGGCATGCCTGGGAAGTCACAGGTCTGACTCAGGCCCACCTGCGTTCACTCAAGCTTTGCAGTCCCCCTCCTCTTTGATGACCCAGGGTTCGAATCCTCACTGTCCCTGTAAGACTTTGATCTGTGGGGATAGGACAGGAGAACCTGCTTCCCAATCACTGCCAGGGCAAGAGAGGTGTTTTTGGGAGGGCCTGCAGGGGACCTGGCATCTGGGAACCAAGAGGCTGGTTCCCCTATAAGTCAGTACTGCCAAGCTGCAGATAGGCGGGAAGCCACATCAGCCCAAGCTTAACCTAGGAAGGCAGATGTATTGCCAAAAATCCCATATGCCAAGCAGCCCTTGACTGCAAAGCCAAACAGATTTTTTTTCCTGGCTTGATCATTGTTTGGGGTTACTATGCCACAGTTAATGCTCTGTTGGTGAGAGCTAGAGACCTGCCCGGGCTGCAGCAGGTGTGGTGGCTTCCATGTGCATGGATGTGTACAGACAGACACATGAATATGTGTGTTTCCTTTGTGCATGTGTGCTCATGTGTGTGCATGCATGCTTGTGTGTGTGTGTGCATGCGCACATGTATGTGTGTACACTCCTACACCCAGGACTCCCTGGAGCCATGGATGCAAGTGTTCACATGTTTGCACACAGCCACTCAGACAATGTTGTGACAGGGAGACTGGGGCAGACTGGAACATACTGAAGAAATGAAGGCTGGTTAGAGAAATGCCAGGGACAAACAATAAAAGAAATGAAAGAGGAAACCAGGTACAAAGGTGACGACTGCTCCTGGAGTCCTAGATACCTGGGAGGCAGAGGCAGGAGGATAATGTGAGCTCATTAGTTCAAGGTAAGCCTGACAAATAAAGAGCGAGAGCATGTGAAGTGCTCCATGGTGTCTGAGGCAAAGTAAGTGTTTGCTGCAAAAGGAGGGGAGAAGGGTCTTTCTCAAGAGGCTTTCCTCACCTTACCTCCACTCCTTTAAGAGGTCCACATTTCAGCATCTTTCCCTTCTCCGTCTCTCCTGCATCCCTTCCCCAGTCAACGACATCCTAGTCTCTGCCAGAGCCCATCGGTCCAGGGAGCACCTGCTGCTGACAGGGACAGACCGCCAAGGGGAGCAGAGGGAGGTAGCAGCTTGGGCTGTGAACACTTGCTTGTCATTTCCCCTCCCCCACTTCTGTCTCCCTCACCATGCTCCCAGAGGCAGGAGGTTGAGGGGCAGCAGTGGTAGCACTCCAAAGAGCAGATTCCCTGGTGGGCTGGGGGTCAGGCCCCTCCTCACTCCATCTGCCCCTGCTGCAGCCTGTTACCATCCAGCCTGCCAGGCAGACCTGGTGGAGCCCAGTAAGCAGGGACCGCAGGCCATGCCAGCTCTGGCCTGGTTGTGGTGGCGGTGGCCACAGTGCAGGGCCTGTTGTGTATTTCTTTTCCACAGCTCTTCTTTCTGAACTCTGGCCTCTCCTAGTCCTGAGGGTCTGTCTCTATTCCCTACCAGCCTCTCTGGCTGGCTGGCTTTACCCCCACCTGCCCTGAGTCTTCTTTAGGCTTCAGGTTCAGAGAGCACGGTCCTGTCTGCCTCTCTCCTTCACACAGTCCTCTGCCCTCTGGACCAAAGGCCTGCGACCTCAGCATCTGGAGGGGCTGGCTGTCTGCTCTAGCCACTCCAGATCTAGCTCACCTTTCTCTTTCTCCTCTGCCTGGTGACTCCAGTCCCCTTCCCACTCCTCTCCCCTTTCCCTACCCAGGACATCTCGCTGCGCTCCAGGCCATGGTGGGAAGTTCATAGTGAAGCTGTCCCTTACCCCACAGACTGCGAGGTAGAGAATCACCTGGCAACCAAGAAAGCCTCCTTTTCCTCTCCCCTTTCTTTCCTGGCTTCACAGAAGGGGTTGGAGATGGAGGTAGGAGTAGAACCATCAGGAAACCAGGGTGGAGAGTAACAGAGGGACAGGGGTCCCCGATGGGACATTTGCGAGACAGGTCTGGTTGTGGAACCTCAGGTCTAGGAGCTGAGTGCAGCGGACTGTGTTCTAGCAAGGGCACAGCCAACAGATGAATTGTTCTGTGTGACTGTGACTTACCCAACAGCTCATCAGACACAGAGGCTTGCCTTGCTCCCTACCCACAAACCCTCATGCTCCTGTGTTGTGTGCTGGGGACCTTTATGTAAAGTTTTACCCTAATTAGTTCCTATGCTATCAAAGTGGAGGGACCACCAGACCACCAAAGGCTGCAGCCCACAGGCCCCTGTGGGAATCCTGGCTTGTTCATACAAAATCAGGTGCAAGTCCATGGTTTTCTCAAGGCTCAGCATACACTTCCGTCCTGGGGTAGTAACACTGGTTGCAGAGGATGATGTGAGAATTGCCCTCACTTTGCACCTAGCTTGGATGCTTTAGTTCCTTGCTCTGGGTTCTGCCACCTCCACAGAGACTGGTAGGGTCTATTAGGGGAGCAGGACCCCCTCCCATTGGTCTGCCCGGCCTGAGCCTTTGCTGTCCTTATGTGTTACAAGACACCGAGAATTCTCGACACTGGAGCAACATGAAATCATTAAGGCAAAACAATAAATAAAGGTCTAGAAGTTATTACAGAGCTGACAGCACACAATGCCGTCCTGCAAAGCAAATATGAATTATTCCAGAACATTTTAAAATGAAAAATCCTCTCTTCTTCCTGCCCAGCCCTGTAATCTATTAACTTCTCTTTCTGTCCCCTTCTCCAGTGCAGAGAACAGCCCGGCCGCAAGAACCCAGCATAGGCCTTCCTGTGAGTCAGCCTGCTGCTGCTTCTGCTCGCAAGTCCTTGGGTTTGCTAAGAACATCTGGTTCTTTGTCTCTGCTAGGCAGCATCCCAGAGGGGCCTCTCCTACCCTGATACTGTCTGGTGTACGGCAACCTCCACTGCTCTATCAGCCCATTTTACAGATGGGAAATCAGGAGTAGGAGAGAACCAGCAAGACAGAGCTGAGACTCAGGTCTGGGCCATCTCGTTCCAAGTTTGAAATAAAATGACTTGGGGTGGGAATGGAGATCAGTGGTAGAATGCTTGCTAAGCTTGGGTTTGATCCCTAGCATAGAAAAAGGGCTAAGTGCTACCCTGTCCACCTGGCAAACTCCTATGCATCCTCAGGAACCTTGCTGACATTACTTTCTCTGAGAAGTCCCTTCCCTGAATGCTGTGAATCACTCCCTCCTGTGCTTTGCTGGACTCCCGTAATTACTTCTCTGCCCTGCCATGACCGCTCCCCACATCTGCGTCTCCTCTTAGGCTGTGAAGCTGTCTGCAGGGTAGTGCCCAGAATACATAGGTACTCAATAAATGCTTTTGAACTGAGCTGAGCCACATGGTGTGTGTGTAGCCATGAGATAACTCCTTAAGGCAGGGGTAGGAGGAGTGACAGGCATGTATATGGGTGTCTCTGCATTTGGATTTAAATCCAACAATGTTTCCAGAAAGCTGTTTGGAGTCAGTGGACTGTGACAAGCTGCTGACCATTTTCTCAGCGCCAAGAAAACTGGCTGTGCTGGGGTGGCTTGGGGGGTGGGGCTGCCTGGGGCTGAGGCCAAGCTGTCTGCCTGCTTGCTCCCTGCCCTTTCTTTATCTCCCAGCTCTCTCTCTTCATGGCTCCCCTTTGGAAACTCAGCTCCAGGCTCCGAGGGTGAGATGAACTGAGGCTAGAAGCCCGATGTGCCTCCCGACCTGGGTGCGTGCACACTACCCACTACGGGTAGGACTCCAGGTCTGGGTCAGCCCCTCCTTCTAACCACATCAACCATCCTTTCGTGCCTTGTCCATCTGCGTCAGACGCAGCCATGGTGGTGAAGGGAAGACTTGGTGCCCTGGGCTGGAATCTTAGACTTCCATACAGCTGGAAGTGGGCACAGGATTGGTCTTCAGGAGAGGACCAGTATCTGGGCAACATGCAGCAAAGGGGCTTCAGCATTATTCATCCGCTTGACTTGCTTAAACTCTAAAAGGTCTGGTCCTTTCCCAGTGCTGGGAAGGCAGGCAATGGGCAACAGGGCAGAGAGTGGCTGTTCTCAGACCTTGTCACCGTTGCCTAAAGTCAGGCACAGCATAGAACCTGTGGAAGAACTGGCCACTTCCAGATGCTATCTAGTACCCAGAGACTGTCCTATGCCTCTGGGTGAGAGGAAGTCCGGCATCCCAGGGGATCCACCCTGAAGACTGCTGGCCCAGACATGCGCATGTCTCCAGAGTCCTAGGCACATGCTGCTAGAATCCTCCACATGAGGAAAGACCATAGAGGGTTTGCAAAGGCAAGTTGGAGAGCTCAAGCTCTGCTTACCTCTGATTCTGCTTCCTTCAGGTACCAATGCCTTGCTCCATCTGAAAATACCAACAGCCACGGCAGCTGGACCAAGCCTCTATCATGTGCACTGCAAATACACTTTTACCCTTGTACCTTCTAGCTCTCAGCTAGCCCCTCGCTGCCCTGATTCTGCTTCTGAGAATGCACAGATCCCCTTCTTCTTTCCTTCTAGCTGCCAATTGGCACCCTTACCACCATGCCCACTTCCCTGCCTTAGTGTAAGAATAAAGAGAAGGAAGGCCTAGTTCTATTACATTTCCAGGTGAGAGCAGGCTGTACCTGGAAGACCAAGCTGGATCCAGAATGAGTTTGCCAAGGCAATGGTGACCTGTAGTTGGGATTTTCTTTGGGCCAACAACCAATTCCCAAATAAAGACACAGAGACTTCTTATAAATTATGAATGCTTGGTCTTAGCTTAGGCTTGTTCCACCAGCTCTTTTAACTTAATTTAACTTGTTTCTATTCATCTACATTTTGCCTTAGGGCTTTTAACTTTTCTTTCATTCTGTAAATCCTACTTTCCTGGTTCCTCCGTTTCTGTCTGGCCCCTGGCGTTTTCTTGCATCTCTTTTTCTTTCTTCCTTGAACTTAAATCCCTCCTCCTACTTACTCTCCCTGCCCAAAAGTCCCACTTATACCTCCTCCCTTGCTATTGGCCAGCTTTTTACTAGACCAATCAATCAGGTGCCTTAGATAGGCAAGGTAAAACAACAACACATCTTTACATAATTAAACAAATATTCTTCAACATAAACAAATACAACACATCTTTACATAGTTAAACAAATATTCTTCAACACATCTTTACATAGTTAAATATTCTGCAATAGTGACCTTGAACAGATCGTTAAGGCTTTTTGGGCCTCATTTTCCTTATCTAAAAAGTAGGTTACACTTTCCAGACTTCTGTAAAGAGAATAGAAGACCTGTATCACTGTGGTAGACGCAGGAGGAGTGCTTAAAAAACAAACAAACAAATAAAAAAATTCAAAATCTCCCAAAACAATGCGTTAGAGTGAGATTGGAGGAGGGTGGGGTGGAGCCGGGCAGCAGAATGAAGGTGGTGTGTGGAGATGCAGTGAGAAGAGCAGTCAGGAGCACCAGGGCGGCAGGGAGGCCATCAGGCTGCTCATAGCAGGGAGGTGGCAGGATTCCAAAGCAGAGTCCTTTGCCCTATGGATTGATGGCTCCCACTCAGAGCCCTTTGTTCATAAGACAGTCTGAGAAGAGGGTCCACAGGGCAAGCAAAGAGAGTGGAATGGAGGCCCAGGGGTTCAAGTCCTGATTTTTAAATCCCCACTCCACCATCCCAGTCCAGGGAGGGCTCCATGAGTCTCACCCAGCTTCTCTGAGCCTGTTTGAAAAGTCCCACAGTGACAATGAATCAAAGAAGATTCCATCGAGACCCTAGAAGGCCTGAGAGCGTAGGGCTGGGAAAGGGACCCCTGAGATCCTTCACTCCATTTTCAATTTGACACTGGCCTCTGCTGGAAAGCCTAGGTCTTTCCTAGACCAAGCAGCTGCTCTGTGTGGAGAGTGAGGAGAGGCTAGTGTTAGGGAAACCCTGAGAAAGCCAAGCTGAGGGCCCCCTGTGGGGTCCAAGGAAAGAAGAGCAGACACACTGTTGGTACACCAGGCAAGTCAACTGTGCTGGCTCCAGCATCTGCCGTCCCACAGACCTGGTCTGCTGGGACCTGGCGTTTCTTTTCCCTCTGCACCACTCCACCTGACTGCCTCCCACCCACATTAGACCTCAGCTGAAACAGGGGACAGGCCCACTGAGCATGGCTGTAGCTTTAGGAACTCAGCAGGTGGGGCTTACTTTGTCATTTAGTCTGATCACCATTCCACACATGCCTGTGAGCATGTGCAAACACTAAAGGTTCGTTGGTAGACCCTTGTGTGCTCTGGGCCTGAAGGAACATGAGTGTGCAAAGCTCTGGGAGCGTGTGTGCAGGAAACATGTGTGACTTTGAGCATCTACGTAGGGGGTGTGACACCTTTGTACAAGCAGTTCTGTATATAGAACATGCCCCTGCATGTCTCTGTGTTTGTGAGCATGGGGTGTGACACCTTTGTACAAGCAGCTCTGTCTATAGAACATGTCCCTGCATGTCTCTGTATTTGTGAGTATGCGTGTACTTGCACGGATGTGTGCCCACAGGAGCCAGGCTAGTCCTGGGTGTGTTCTGTCACTTTGTCCTGATTAGCCTTTGCTTGGAAGCATTTAGGTGACGATTTACAGCTGCACCTGACCCTGGCCTCTCTGCTTTACCCTGTGTGTGCAGCAGGGGCTGCCCCCTGCCCCCTGCCCACCCCTTGCCCCCGGGCCCACATAACTGTGATTTACAGCAGGCCTGTGGGGACCAGGCCCTCCCCGCCGCCCACCTCTTGCAGCTCCTGTACCAGATGGGCTGCCAGGGAGACTGAAGCAAGATACCAACCGGCAGCCAGGCCCATCTGGGACCTCTCCCTCACCCACTGCTCCCTCCCTCCTGTCCCTGTCATCTTGTCTTGAGCTTGTTCTTGGCTGTTGGAATTGTGAACTGAGATGGGAGGTCCAAGTCTGTGACATCGAACAGAAACCACCCCAGAGCTCCATTCATCTTCGCTCCAGACATAGATAGACAGATGGACAGACATCCATAGATAAAAGTGCCGATGGGTCCACATACAAGGATATTCACTGGGTCAAGTCTGACAAACACACGTGCGTTGTGTGTGTGTGCATGCATGGGGGATCTGATGCACATGTGGGAGCTGGGAAGGAAGCCAGGCCCCCTGCGGACAGGCCCAAACTCCCCCACTCCCTGTTAGGTCCCTGCTCCCCCTTCCCCCGCGGCTACTCTCCTTGATGCCAAAGGCTACCCTCTCCAGCCCATGCCAATCCGTTATGCAGGTCCACTCAACCAGCAAGGGCATTTCTGGGGGGAGGGTGTCCCTGAGGTGGAGCCCTAGGGGCTGCAGATCAACTCAGAACCCCTAGGCCAGTGGGGTGGGGGGTGGAGAAATCCAGGGCTGTGTCAGGCTGAAGGTGAGCGCTGGAAACAAAAAGATTGTAGTAAATTATTATTCCCCCCATGGCTTTCCCAAGGAAAGTGGAAGCAGCAGCCTGAGGCCCGTTTTCCTATTTGATGGGGAGTCAGATAAATGGCAGGCAGCTTGCTCTGATAAGGCCTTGCTCTGGGCACAACCTCTCTCTCCGCAACCCTCTTACTATGCATAGAGGAAGGCTATCTGTGCAGCTGCACCTTGACACAAATATATCTGCACCCGAGATGAAGCAATTCCCCTAGAAATTACAGCAGAGGGATTGCATCTGAGGAGGGGGCCCTGGGGAGGGGCGGGGGGTTGCAGGGCCGGGGGGGAGGCCTGGGACAGGCAGGGAGCAGAAGAGGGAGGCGTCTGGGAGATTAGGAGTGGGGAGGAGGTCAAGAGGACTGCACCACGGAGGGGCCTGGAAGCATCTTTGTATAAAATTTATACATCTCCCCTAAGCGTCTTTCCCAGAACTATTCTTTTTCCCTCTTGCGTCATCTTCTCAATAGGGAAGCCTACCAGGACCCCACCCCACCCTCTTACTATAATCCCCTTGCTTACAGAATTAACAATAAAATATGTAGACAGTAGCAGATTTCACAATGACTCATCCAAGTGGAGAGGTCATAACCTTAAAAATGTTCTTTTTAGCAGGGGAATGGGGTGGTAATACGAGCTAAATAAATATACCCATGGATAAATATTTTTGGAAAGATGGTGAACATCTTTCAAACTGTTTTACCTGGAATTGCATCCAACCTATTATGTGGCCCTCTGGAAAGTGTACGCATATATGCAGTGTGGAAGCAGAAATGTATGGGAACGTGCCTGCGTGTTAGTCTGGACTTGTGTTCATGTTCTTACACACACGCATGCACTCGCGCACGCATGAGTGTGAAATACCCTCAACTCCCCTCCCCTATTATCAGTGACTGCCCATCCCTCCTCTCCTTCCACTCTCGAAGGAAGTTTTCCAAAAGCCCTTTGGTCCCTGAGCAAGCTAGGAAGCTCTAAAGTTCATCAGGCACAAGGGGCGCCTATCCTGCCAGACGACTCTTCTCTCCTAGCTCTTTCTTGGCTGGATAAAGGTGCCCAGGAGTGCTGGCAGCAGGACGAGGTACTCAGGAGGGGCAGTGGGCCGTGTTTGTTGAGGTTGGGGGTGTTCTCCCCAAGGTTCTGGGTCTGCTATCACCGGGAAGACTTATGAGATGCGGCTAGGCAACAGGAGGCTTTGCGGGCATGCGCGGGAGGGGCGAGGGGAAGAATCGGGAGTATGAACGCTTGGGCCGGGTTTCCCCTCCCTCTCCAAACTGGCACCTGCCTTGGGTCTGACTGTCAGAGCAGCTGTGAGACACAAGAGTGAGCTGACAGATGCCACAGACTCACCCTTTGTCTGAGCAAGAGAAAGATCACACCCTCTTCTTTAAGCCCCTGAGGCAGCTGAGGCTGGAGGTTTCCCATCTCACCCTCAGACTCCTCCAACCCTGGAAAGTGACAGGGGTCTTCATGCGGTTTTCTTCGAGGAGTGACAGAAAGGAAAGGTGTGGGGACAGACACTTCTAACCCCTTTGCCTAAACTGTACAACACACTCCCAGACATCCTGTGTGTTGGGGAGATCTTCATGCCAACCTGAGCCAGCTGGAGAGGGCTCAGCCACCAGGCAGGGGATCAGGCTTCTTGTTTTACATCTGCCCCTTTTCTAGCTGACTCTCTTCTCAGCTCCAAAACGCGGGAAGCAACCATTTCAACAACTGAGGCATGCCTGCATACCATGGTATTGGGGCTCTAGCGGCACATCAGGCTGAAGGGATAAGAACCCATGGGGTTGTCATCTGCTTTGGGCTGAGTCTGGAGAAGCCCGAGAACATTGGTCTTTTGCCACTTCTGGGTTGATGGCATCCTCTGGATTTACTTATGAAGCGATTCTTGGACCAGACCACAAAACAGGAGCCCTCCATAGGGGCCTACTGTAAATGACCATGTTGAGGCATACTGGGGCAGAACACTGGCTCCACCCAAATATTCTGCAGGGGAGGACTTAGCCAGGGACCTAAAAGGGCCAGGAAGTCAGGGAACTATGTTTCTAGAGCAATAATAGAAGATTTCCAGAAGGAAGGCTCACGGGTCCTGTTGTTTATATATTGTTAAGTTGGGGTCTACCCTGGGACGAGAACACTCACCTATGCTACAGTGAGACTTGGGCTATCATCAACGTCACGTGGGGACATTGGCTTTTATAGTCATCCTTATATACCATTGACTGTCATTGATCCTGATATTGGGGCATTGATCATCACACTAGCACATCAATTTCCCTTAACCAACTCTGAATTGGGGCATTGATCTCTACATTGGGATGCTGACATTCTTACACATTCTTATGGAAAGACATTGATTCCTCTCAACCCACTCTGTATTGGGACATTGATCCCCAAGTGGGATGTTGATGACCTCAAGCAGATCTTCACTGAGATATTGATTCCTACATGGGGAACGTTCACTTCTTTTCCCATCCACCTCTGGATTGGGACATTGATCCTGAATTGGGACATTGATTTATTCATCTTGTTCAGTTATCTGGACATGATCTACCACTCAACCCTGAATGAAGACACTAGTTTTTATTTGGGGGCCGTGGGCCATTCGTTCCATCAACCCTTTATTTATTATAGCTACTCTGTGTCCCATGTATCAGCTTCTGTGATGGTGTGTGGCATCTCTTCTTTTATTCTTCTGCTTCTTCTCCTGCTCCCCCATTTTGAGATAGGGTCTTACTATATAGCTCTTACTGACCTGGAACTAGCTATATAAGCCAGGCTGTCCTCAAACTTACAAATCTGTCAGTGTCTGCTTCTTCAGTCCTGAGATTAAAAGCTTGTGTCATCACTCCTGGTAACATCGCTTTGTCTGTCTCTCTCTACCATCAGCCCCCACGTGAGCCTGTTCCTTGCTTCCCTCCTTTTTGTCTTCCTTCCTTCTTCCTTCAATGCAGAGGCTTACTAAATAGCCCAGGCTGGCCTTGAACTTGTGGCCATCCCCCTGTCTCAGTCTCCTTAGTACTGGGATTATATCCATGTGCCACCATATCTGACTATGAATTTCCCTTCAGTTTTCATATTGAATATCAAAACCCATACTCTTTACCCATCACCTATTTTGCTCTCGCAATGATGTCATCTGAGTTCTCTGAGTTGGACAAGGATAGCCTACTGAGGTTGGGGCTGTACCAAGCAAATATTGGGAAGGGCATAGACTTTGGAGTCCTAAAATTTTAATTCATAGCTCTTTCACTTACAAGCCTCAGTTTTCTCATTTTTTCAAGTGGAATAAGATTCCTACTTTCCAGATTACATGCCACAAATTAAAGGGCAGCATACAGGGGCTGGAGAGATGGTTCAGTGGTTAAGAGCACTGGCTGATCTTCCAGAGGACCTGGATTTGATTCCCAGCATTATATAACATTACGTAGCTACTCAAAGTCATCTTTTTGTTTTTGGTGGTGATTTCTTGTTTGTTTGTTTTTGAGACAGGGTTTCTCCGTGTAACTGTTCTGTCTGTCCTGAAACTCACTCTGCAGACCAGGCTGGCATTGAACTCACAGAGATCCACCTGCCTCTGCCTCCCGAGTGCTGGGAATAAAGGTGTGCACCATCAAGCCTGACTTATTCACAATTGTCTATAACGCCAGTGGGTCTGAGGGCCTCTTCTGGCATCCACAGGTACCAGGCACATATGTAGTACACAGACATACATGCAGGCAAAACACGTATACACACAAAATAAAATAATAAAAACTTTTAAATTGGTTGATTAAATGAAGGGCAACATACAGACAGCCACATGCTACACAACAATGCTTCAGTCATCAAGAGGTCCCATATATAATGGTGGTCCCCCAAGAAGACCTCAAATTTACCTCATGTAAGCATGGTTTGTAAAGTTCACATGATAATGAAGTCGCCAAAAGCAGATTTCTCAGAATATGTGCCATCTTAAGTGACACATGACTGTACTTGAGAACACAGTATTTAATGACAAGGCTTCCCATCCCTGGTCCACAATTCCCCAGCTCAGGAGACAGCTCTTCAATCAAACAATCCTGTGGCAGCACATCACTGGCTGCAGATGGGGCTGAGCCCTCCTCTGCTAGAGTCCACGGACAGCATCCTAGTGAAGGGTGGGCCACCCTCACCGAGGCCCTGCTCTGCCTTTTCCTTTTAAAAATCCCATATTATATAGATAGCAAACAGAAGGGCAACTTTTTCCACCCCGAGCCTGTGTGTAATTACATATTTTGGCCACGTGCTGGGCCAGGGATAAATCTGTATGGTAATGCAAGCCAGGGGCTTACGATGTAGGCACACATGCTAATTTTTAAACCACAAAATCGTGGCTGTTTTTCATTTTCCTTTCCGACAACACCGGCACAGATTAGGCCCTATTAAACACCATGGGGCCTGTCCTCCCCCTGGCCACCTGCGGGGCTCTTCGTGGCTTTCATGGGCTGGTTGGGCCTGGCGCTGAGGCAAACACATCCTTCCTAATTGTAGGGCAAAGCTCTGCCCAGGAGGAGGTGGCCAGGATGGCAGATTGAGGCTGTTTTCTCCTGTCATCCCCACCCAGCTTGGGGCTAGGTCTCATTTCTGCCAATGGATATGGGGGTACCTTTCTTTCTTGAAGAGGAAAGTAAGATGCTCTCCCCAAAGCTGGAGGGAGGACCCTCAGGAGCCCGGAGAACATTGAATTCCAGCCTCACATAAGTGACCTGTGCAATCACTTGCGACTGGCCTTTTGCACCTCCCTTTCCTTTCTGGGCTTGTTTTCTATCCCTGGCAAGCACTACGAGGCTCTGGACTGGTCCTTCAAGTTCACACCTTTTTGCATTTGAGCCTCCAGTGCCTTCACTAAAGAACATGTTGAGCAGCACTGACAGCAGATGGCTGTGGACACACACGTGCTTTGTGAGAAACTTACATATCCTTATCTCATTGACTCCTCTCTGCTCCCTGAGGTAGCAGAATGTGAAACAGCAAGTCTCGCCTAGGTCACTCACTGGCTGACTGCTCTGTTCCCTCATCTGCAAAATGGGAAGGAACTGATAACAGTGCTGCCTGGAAGGGAATCAGCCAATCATATGCATTGCTGCAAAGTACCCACAGTGCTTAGAACAGCTCCAGCAGGTGGCTGTCACCATTATTATGACAGATGAACAGATGAAGGTACAAAAGAGGACCAGGCCAAACTGGAACCCCAGACTCACATATATTCTAACCTTCTCCTCTCTTCCCAGTGTGGAAGCTTCCATCTTCACCCCTAGCCCCACTCTATATCCCAGTCAGGAGAAGATGCTCAGCCTCCTTCTTTCCCTATTCCTGGGCACCCAGCAAACGTGGTGAGAGATGTTGAGATAAGAATAAAGGTCTAAGTGATTCCCTGTGTGAGGTTTGGGTCTGTCCACTACCCCCCAACCTTGACTTCTAAGGGCACTTGGGCTTGAGGGAGCCAGCCCTGGCTCAGACAGGAGCTGGGGTCTAACAGAGCCTCTGCTTGTTTGAGAACAGAGGGCAGAGGTTCGGGAGGAGGAGTTGAGCCCAGCCCCCTTCTATTCTCCCCCATCTGCACTCAGGAGCAGCTGAGCATGGCTGGGCACCCCTCCCACTCCTGCCCCTTTCCATTCTCTCCTTCTGGGGCAGGGCGGCCTGTCTCTGGGGGGGGGGGTCCTGGTCTGTGCTCAATTTCATGCCACTTAATTCTCAAGTCTGTCCGTGAAAATGGTGACAAATCGGCCCCAACTGCCCAAATGTCCTGTCCCATCTCAGACATCCCTCCTGAAGCCACACTCCTCTGTCCAACAGGCCCTCACCCATCAGAGGAGAGAGAAAGCATGGTACATGTGGCCATGGCCTCACAGAGGCTTACATTGACTTAGGCTTACTTCCCCATACAACCGTCTCCCACAGACCCAAGCCATAAGACCAAGTACAGCTCTGAACCCTGAGATAACAGCAGGTGTATGGTCATAGCTGGGAACTGTTTGATTCTGAATTTTAAGGCTACGGTGTAATGCTCGCATGGTTTCTTTCTAGAAAAACTTGGTTACTTTATGAATGAGCAGCACATTCTCACGACTGGAATTTCCAAAAGAGAGAAAGGGAGTGTGAAATGTCCCCCATCAACCCCGGCCCAAAGCCTCCTTCCCTCCTTCTCCTAAAGTCCCCATCTTTTTCTAGAGAGGTCTCTCATGAAAACACAAAAACTAAACAAACGAACAAAACCCTTCAAGTATATCCAGTATTCCCACCTTTCCCCAAAAGTAGAATGCTCTACACACGATTCTGTGCCTGAACCTACTTACTCGGATGTACCCCAAATCAGAGTCTCCCATTCCACCCACCTCTCAATAGGAGCCATTTGAAGCTCTCTCCCTTTCTCTTTCTCTGTCCTCAGTAAGGGTTTTGAAAGCAGAGAGGCAAGTGTTCAAGTCCCACCCTTGCTAGCTACTCTCTGGCAGAGGTTTTTGAAACTTGAGGACCATTTTATAGGAGTTCGAAAGCGAAAACAACAAGGGAGGCAAGCTTAAATCTCAGAGGCTGCTTGGAGGAGGGAGACGGAGAAGAACAAGATAGAAAAGCCATACCCTTTAGGGTCTCAGAAAGGCAACAATGGCTATCCATGAGTAGCTTATGGTGGAGGGCTTGGGGCAACTTTTGGGAACAAGCGAGAAGGCCAGAGTGACAAGGGAAGCATGCTTAGGTTTTCGGCTGATGTCTTTCAAACCCCAGGGGAACCTTCTAGGGATGTGGGCTCTCTGAGTGTGGTG
Source organism: Alexandromys fortis (assembly GCF_014885135.2). Classification (NCBI taxonomy): domain Eukaryota; kingdom Metazoa; phylum Chordata; class Mammalia; order Rodentia; family Cricetidae; genus Alexandromys; species Alexandromys fortis. The sequence goes on along the minus strand of NW_026068051.1, from coordinate 2,812,573 downwards.
GAGCTTTCTCTGACCCTTGGTGAGCCTAAGTCAGGGTCCCGGAGAATCAGTGGCCACCAAAGCCACCCTGAGTGCTTGCTAGTCCATCATCTCACACCCGAGAAGTTAGGAGAGGCAGCCAAGGACTAAGCAGATTTATTAAGGAAAAGTGAGAAAGAATTCCTGACGGTTGGGGGGGGGGGCTCTAAGGCAGGGACATCCCTGAGAGAGCTTTTCAAACACAGTTTCCTCATGGGCCTCAGTTTGTTTACAACTCAGCAAAATGTTGAGACTTAAGGGCTGCCACCTCTGGAGACTTTGGGGATGAAGGTTGGTAAAATAGATAAAGGACACAGTGTGCCAGCAGGTAAAGGGCCAACACTCACTTCTTTTTCTTCCTTTGTGTCCTCTCAGGTGACCACCTACAGGTAGGTAATCCCTTTCCCATTCCCTGTCTGCATCTGCTGTGCTTCTGAGCATCTTGGAGGAGTGTCACTGCGGTGTGGTGTATGTCCTGGAAGGCTGCAGGACCTGAGATGTGAAGGTGGGAAGGCTGATGGCCTCTCTTCTTGCCTGTTCCCATACCTGGGTCATCAGGTGACCATATGCAGACATGGAGTTGAAGGTTCAGCCAAGGGAAAGCAGAGTTAGTGACCAAATTTGGAGTAGAATAGTTCATCCAGCTGGCTGATCCAGCAGTGGAGACAAGAGGGCAGAAATGGGATTTTAAGAGAAATAAAAGAAAAGGGGGAAAGGAAGTTGGGTGGAGTAGTGAGCTACGAGATTTAGGGAGCTGGCTGGAGAGAGTATTAGAGTTTCGCTGGCTGTTGTGGGGCATAATCTTGCGGCCTATTCTAGAGTTGGGTTAAAGCTTCATTGCCAACCAGTCAGTGCTTTTGGAAGCTACCTTGGTTTCTTGTGGTGTGATCTGGGTTGTGACTGGATTAAGATCTGCAGGAGTGAGAGCGATATAAGGGGAAAACAGCGGCTTAGACGAGTCAAGGCTCAGCTCCTCCCTGGGCGGCTCCCAAGGTGGACAGCATTCCTGTGTTCATGCCAACACATTTCCCAAGAAGCTCCAGATCTGATGATCTATTTTCTGACCTCCAGATTCCCCCAAATGTGTGGGTCAGTTCTTAAGATCTGTAAGCAGCACAGTATTGAGGACCTATAGGAAATGCTCCCTTTCTGTGGCTGTGGCAACTGGGAGGAGATAGGAGTTGAGTGTGGGTCTCTTCTGGCCTCTTCTTTTCCCTTGCAGGAAAGGACTCTAGCAGGCTTACAGCCTGAAACTTCTAGATAAGTATACTTCCTTTCACTTCTTCCAGCAAACTTGTAAAATGGGATCAATGCCCCTATTTCTATTTCAATTTCCAATTGTTTATTGTCAGCATGTAGAAATTAATACCGAAGTTTTGGTGTATTGATCTCTGGCTCTGCAATCTTGCTAAACTTAATAGCCCTGGTGTCTTTTTAAAATTTTTTTGTTTTGGGCTGACTTTATTTTATTTTTTTATGAAGAGGATCGTGCTTTCTGTAATAATTTTTAAATTTTTCCCCAGTATATATATATATGTGTTTTATTTCTCTTTCCTGTCTTATTGAATTGACCAGGATCTCTAGTACAAGGTGACCAGGAGCAGTGAGAACAGATACCCTTGCCTTTTCCCTCTTCTAGGGGTAACGTGACCCCATTCTACAGTGTCGAAAACTGAACATCACAGTTCAGCAATAAGCCCAAAGGTCCCCAGCTAGTCAGTGACATTACCAAAATCAGAGCCCAGACCGTCCTGACTCCAAAGCCTATGTCCTTTGTACTGTTCCAAAATTTGCTATACAAAGTTGAGGAATTATAGTAATTTCCTCTTTGAAGCCCCCAGCTCTCCACTTAGCTCCAGGCATACAACAGCTGCTCTGTGAAAACTTGCTGTCTGAGCGGAGGGCTGAGCCAGAGACTGACAGAGGGATGATGGGTTTTTGTTTGTTTGGTGTTTACTGTGTGTGTGTTGTATGCACACATGTGTTTGTGGGTGGTGCACCTGTGAGCACCCAGGAGGAGGCCACACAAGGATGCCAGTGTCTTCCTCTATTATTGTCCACTTTGTTTATTGAGCCAGGGTCTCCCACTGCAGGAACCTGAAACTCCCTGCTTTGGCTAGGCTGGCTGGCCTCCAAGCTCCCTAATCTCCTACCTTACGGTGAGATGCATCTTGGGGCTGGGAATGGAGGAATTTTCCCTTATTTCAGAGGGAATGATTCAGGCCGAGAGACGCTGTCTCCTAGAGACAAACGAGGGCTTTAGTTTAGAAGATTTTTCAGAGGCCAAGAGGGACATAGGCTATCGCTGAATCTCTGAAAACAACATAGATAAAGACGGATTTGAAATGAGGAGCGCGAGACAGGTTCCCAGCGCTGAGACTTTGGGCAAGCTACCTAACCTCTCTGGGCTTCAGGTGCTCACTTGTGAGATGATAATTGTGACTCTTCCTCACCTGATGGTGAGAGTGACACAGATGTTCATGGGCTGTGACACGGTAAACGGCGTGCAGGGTAGATGACTAGTATTTATGGAGCCACAGGACTGTTGGAGGGACCCCTAGAAGTCACCGGGGGCATTTCCTCCTCCTTTCCAAACATCCCCTACGTTAGTATATGTATAGACAGCATGTCTCTCAAGTAGCCAAATCCCCTAATCTCACAGAACCTCAGTTTCTTCAGCTAGAAAATGGGGTAATGTCACAAGTCGTGGAGACCAGCAAACAGAACAAGGTGCCAAAAATGGGAGAAAATTCATCACAGCTCCTGCACGTCTCCTCTCTGGAGCACAGCTGGGAGGTGGGTAGCTTAATTGCTGAGCCCCACTGATCCTCAGTGCCCCATGAGGTGGATAGTTGTGCTATTTTGTACCCGGCCCAGAGGCTAAATGACAAAGGGCTAAGGGCCAGGAATGAATTCAGGTAAGCTTACCTCCAAAGTCCAGATCCCACACAGCGTGTGGGAACAAGGACCCAAACTGCAGCATCTGGGCCCAGGTGCTTCTCCCCCAGTGTCCCCTCCCAGTCGGTCCCTCCCCTGTCACTCTCTTGTCCAGTCAAAGGCAGGCGGCGGCCAGCAGCTTTGGCTCACGAGGCAGATGGGACCTTCACAAAAGCCCCTGCACCTCTCCAAGCTGGTCCCCCCCACACGCCTGATTACCCCCCAATACCCAAGTTACCATTGATACAGTGGTGCTGGGTGATTCAATTAGTGCAGCCGGCATGAAGGCGGCAGCACAAAGAGCTGGGGTAGTTAGAAACTCATTTTCTTTTGATTATTATAGCATCTCACACGTGGAAGCAGAAAATTATAGGCTCATGTGTCTTTGCTTAATATCCTCTGGGGCCAGATTTGTCGTCATGTTGAAGTTAGCTGTCAGCACTGACAAAATCATGTGGAGTTGATGGATTTACAGTGCCAGGGCCCAGCCAAGCTAGGGAGGTGCAGCCCCTCTCAGATACGCAGATCTGCAGATGCATCCATACCCATAGCACACACACACACACACACACACCCGACACATGGGCACACCCCACACGGGTACACCCCACACAGGCACATATGCTACCTAACAGACACGGATAGATACTCTCTTGGGGAGAGTATCTGGTTCCCTCTGCCTGGTCCTGAGAAACACAGGGTTTTCACCCATGAAAGACACTCATTCAGATCCGCAGAGTCGTTCATACAGCCCACCCCCACATATTCCCCATACTGATGACCCAACACACAGACACAGACACAGACACAGACACACACACAGAGACTGACATACACACACACACACACACACAAATACATCCCACATGTTACTACATTCTTCCCCAGCCTCACAAGAATCCCCATCTTCCTCACTTAGACATTCTACTGGAACACACATACATAGCCTGACACACCCACTGGCATTCTACACAGATACACACAGCAGTGTATACAGATACTTGTATGCCCATCTACACAGATACACCCAACCACACTGATGCTCAGCTGCCCAGCCAAGGCTCACTAACCCAGTCACACAATCTTCTAACTAATACACACTTATTTACACACTCATGAATGCAGATGGTACCCTGGCTGACACATACACCCAGGCTCTTGTGTGCATCACACACAGGTAAGCAGACACAACTCACAACACTGGTAGCTTATGCACCCATGCAGCGTCCAGACAAATACAGGATGCACACAGAGACAGAGAAGTCAGAGTCTCAGGCACAGGGTATACCTTCAGAGAGACTCGGGAGCATCCGCCTTCTGCCATCGTAGACCCTTGTCTTTGCTTTTCCTTACTTCTCTATTTTTCTTTTCAATTGGCCATTCAAGAAAGCTCTTAAAAGGCAATATAGAAATAGGAGTATCAATCAAGTAAGGGTAGGGGCCCCTCACCTCTGAGTGCCCAGCCACACTGTTAAAGTGACTGGCAGCTAAAGGGAATGGGTGGGGTTTAGGTTCACAGTGATCATGTGTTCACAGAGAAGGAAGGGAGGGAGGAAGGGTTTATCCTACTTTTCAAAGATTGCTTTATTATTTATTTATGTGTGCATATGTGCACATGGACTTGTGGAGGTCAGAGGTCAACCTCAAGTGTCGTTCCTCAGGAACCACTGTTTTAGAGACAGGGTCTCTCATTGAAACTGCAGCTCACCTATTAGACCAGGCTGGCCACACAGCCCAGGGATCCGCCTGGGTCAGCCTTTCTAGTGCTAGGATTACAGATATGCAGGGCCTCTCCTGGTTTTCACAGGGGCGCTGGGAACCCATGGCCCTGGGGTCCACCTGTGTCAGCTTCCCCAGTGCTAGCTAGGATCACAGATATGCAGGGCCTCTCCTGGCTTTCACAGGGGTGCTGGGGATTGAACTCGGGCTCTCACATTCCCATAAAAATGTTTCACTGACTGAGCTATCCTCCCAGCTCAGGGTTTTATTCTTCACTGAGTTCAGCTAACTCCAGGTCCTCAAGGAGGAGAAACAGATGTGTCGTCTGAACTCTACAACATATGGTTTAGACTCAGGCCTTGTCTCAATCCATTTGCTGAACTTGGTCTCTTTGTCCCTGTTGGCCAAAGAGGGCAATGACTTGTTCAAGTTCACACAACGAAAGACAGGAATTACACGCAGTCTTTTGCCTTCCAAACCTTTGCTCTCTTCTCTCTACCACCATGAGGTGGTCTCTAAGCACGGAGGACAGACTGGAGATCCCCAAGCTAGCCTGTAACTTCCTTGGGTACAGAACCCCCATGACTCCTCCCCAGGGCAGGAGATGAAGACTATTAACGGGTTTGGGGACCTACTGAGTTGGGTTTGAATCCTGACTGCAGTGTTGGGCAAGGCCCTTTGCCTCTGAGCCACTTGCCTCTTCTTGTCAAATGAAGATGCCTTCTCCGCCGAAGGGTCAGAAAGCACAGGCAAGCAGGCTACACATCGCGTCTAGTACTCAAGAGCTGGGGTTAGTGGTTCTGCCACACCTCCCCCCACAGACCTCGACTGGCCCTGCTTTGGATTACTCTGCCCACCCTTAGCTCTTCTCTGACCTCTTCTAAGATTCCCACCAGTCCCACCAAGACTACCCCATTCAAGGTCTATGGCTTCTTGAAGTTTTTGACCTGCGTGTCTCGAAGGACTTGTAATAGAGGCAGGCATTTAGAATGCCATGCTTTCTTCTTGGTGGGGGCTTTCAACACTGCTTGTGCCTTGGAATTATCTTCTTGTGAATATGCTTTTTAAAAACAAAGCAAACAAACTAAACAAAACCAAAAAAAACAAAACAAAACAAAACAAAACAAAACAAAACGAAACGAAAAACCAAAGATACAAAAACCAAACAAACAACAGGTCTTGCTGTACAGCGCTGGCTGACCTGAAACTCACTGCGTAGACAAGTCTGGCCTCTTTTAAAGATAAGGTCTAGCTACAGCTAAGGCTGGCCTTGAATTCAGGATCATCCTGTCTTAGCTTCTACAAGTGCTGGAATTACAGACCTGAGCCACCGTACCCAGCTAGAATTATCTACAAACAAACAACATCCAGAATCTTCTGCAGAGATCCTAATTTAGTTGATCTGGGATGTGCCCCCAGGCACCAGTTTTAATCTCTGTGGGCACTTTAAGGTGAGTTCTGAGAACCTGACAGGGGCCCTCTAAGCTGAGGCCAGAGGCCAGCAGCTTCCCCCTGATCTAGAAGCCTGGGCCTAAGGAACCCCGTTCTGAACCACTCTCGGGTAAGATGAGATCCGGTTGGTCCAGGGAGTGACCATGGGTGCATTAGGATCAGAGCTTTTGCTGGGTCCTCACTGTCTGAAGCCAAGTGTCCTCTTCTCCGGACAAGGACATCAGGGACTAGATGTCCCTCGCCAACTTGTGTGGGTGGGATTCCTGTCACCTCTGCTCATCCCCGCCTCCCCCATCATCAGTCTGGTCTTAGAGATATGCTAATCAGTGTGGGAGTCCACTCTCTCTCGCAATTATCATAGAGCAGAGCTCCTCATCTTAGGATAATTTTCTCATCTGCATAATCGTATTTGACTTCCTTACGGATGTGAAAGCCCCCTTACCTTGGGCGAGTTAATCTTCATTGATTGAATATCAAATTCACCCAGCTGTGGGAGAAAGGGCTTTCTCTTGATGGCAGCCTTGCACTGGGGTTGAACTGAAGTCAATCTCAGCTGAGGACTGGGTGGGACTGGCAGCCCTGTGGTCTCTTTCCTCCCAGGGCTGGCCCAGGACCCTTTGCTTCCCTCCTACTTCCTGTGGCCTTTCCTCCCAGCTGCTTCCCTTCTCCCTCCCCTGTCTAGGTGCTCTCTCTGTCTCTCTTGTGTCCTTTGTGCTTGCTCTCTGGTTCTGGGTTCTTTCCTCCCTGCGCTAGTCTGACTTCCTTTCTTTGGTTTTTCTTCTCCTTGCAGGCCTTTCTTCTCCCATCTCTTCAGATCCCAGACCCTTCCTTTACTTAAAACCCCAAGTTGTTCTGCTATATCTGTGTCCAAAACTTAGTGACAAAAATAGATATATATGTATGTATATTTGCAGAATGAACTCATTGTAAAAGCAGTCAAGATTCTCAGAGAGGCAGAGGGCCCACTAAGATAGCTGAGGGATGAGAAAGAAAGAAGGCCAGCTGCTCTGGTCCCCAGGCACTGCCTAAGATCCCCATTTTCATGCTAGAACATGTCAGTCCTGGGCTGCAGGTGTACCTCAGGGGAGGGCACCTGTCTGTTGTGTGTGAGGCCCTGACTTGATCCCCAAGACCAGAGAGAGCAGTAAAGAGAGACCCAGTAAGGAAGTCTCGAAGCTTTGACAGCAATCCTATGTGTTTGGTGGTGTTTTCCCATTTAACCATATGACTTGAACAAGTCCCGCAGGAAGTGCCAGGACTGGGACTTGGTTTGGGTTTGGTATTTTTTTAACTTAAAAATTTTTGTATATATGTACATATTTATGTATATACATGTGTGTTACAGGCATGTACATATGTGTGTGGTGGTCAGAGGTTGACATTAGTGTCTTCTGCAATTGCCCTTCACCTAGGGCTTGATACAAGGTCACTCAACGAACCTGGAGCTCACTGACTGGGAAAAACTGGCTCGTAGGCGAACCCCAAGTACTTTCCTGTCTCTGCTTCCCCAGCTCTGGAATTATGTGCTTCTCCGTGGGTGCCTGGAATCCAGTCCAGGTCCCCATGCTTGGAACACAAAGCACTTTACTGATAGAGGCATTTCCCTTGTCTCTAGTTTGGGGTTTTTTATGGGGGTTGGGAGTGGGGATTAGGTCTCTTGTAGTCCAGGTTGGTCTTGAACCTTTGACCTTCCTGCTCTATCCTCCCAAATGCTGGAATTACAGGCATGCACCACCATCCCCAGTTAGGACCTTTCTAACCCTAGAGATAGCCCTAGATTATCTAGGAAGAGACAGAGGCCTTCTGTTCCCAGTGAACCTTGAAGCAGGTAACCGAATCCGTTTAAGTCTAGACTTGCTATTCTCTCCAGTTTTCATCTCTGTCTTAGGAACAAGTCCCAAGGCTCTGTCAGGGTTCAGACCATGAAGAGGCATTTTTAGGAACTTTGAACCAGAGAGGCATAGGAGGTCCCTGGGCTTATATCATTTACTCCAGGAGAACAGAAAACGGGTTTCCTAGCTTCATCTTTGTAGGGGATTTACACTTAAGGCTAAGATTTACCTAGTGGGGACATAACTGGACACCCCATATGATTTGCAGAGATGTAAACATCTTGGAAGTCATTGGTGATATAAAAATTGATGAGCACAAGTTCACCCCTAGAGGAGCCTGTTGTCTGGCCAGAGAGTGATAGACAGGAACAAGTACTTCTGGTGTACTATGAGCTGTGTAACAGCAGGGTACCTGTGAGCATAGATTCTTCACATCTGGTAAGTCAAGGAAGGCTTCAGTGAGAGACTATGCAACAATGGGGTCTTGAAGGGTGAGTAGGAGTTTCCTAAAGAGACACAACATGTACAAAAACCCATATGGAGGATGAATCTCTGTGTTGGGGATTGATAAAATTTATTACATAGTTTATCTTAAAGAGGTAGGGGCAATGTTGAAAGATGAGCCTGGATAGGTCACAGAACCCAGATTGTGAAAGGCCTTATGAGCCTTGAAGAGTTTAGATTGTTTATCAGAGAGATAATAGCTAGAAATATGAAACAGATTCCAATTCTTGGTGACGGCCCATTTCTTAGTTTGTAGATGAACATCACTTCATTTTATCCTCACCTGGGAAGGGTTGGGTGGGGGCACTGTCTCCTGTCATCTACAGACATCAATCCCATTGAGTCATGGAGCCCCTCCCTCTTTGTCTCCCTTCAGATACCATCACTTGGGGTTAGGGTTTCCACTTAGGAAGTGGAGAAACTAACTTCCGCCTATCACAAGTCCTAGGTCCTGGGAATCCTTCCTGGTTACTGGGCAGGGGATGGAAGAAGGTGGGGAAGCATTGTCACTTCTCAGCCTCCTTGGCCAGAGCTGTGTGCATCCACTCTGCTCTCAGGCATTTGGTGATACGTCCTTGCCCAGCCTTTGGCAGTAGCGAAGGACTCGGAGGGAGCTGTAGGCCTGACCTAACAGTCCCTTCCGGGGATAATTGCCTCCTTGGGATGGGGAAGTGAAATGTTGGTGAACAGCTGGCTGCCCCACCATGGGCAGAGTCTCAGGCTGGAACCTCTATCAAGCAGAGTCACCCCAACTACAACAGGAAGCCCTGATAACAAGTGACTGGAGGAGCTGGAGGAGTGTCACAAAGATGCTCGTGCAAGGTCCCCATTCACCGACTTCTCACCGCACACAGACAGCCTCTTTCCCTTGTGGAGAACTAGAAGATGTGAGGTCAGAGGACCTGGGTCTTAATCCTGGCTACCCTACATCCTAGATGCTTTAGCCTGAGCAGTTTACTCAACCCTCTAAGCTTCACGTTCCCTGTCGGCAAGACGGAATGATGCTGACAGCTGGGTCACCTTGTCATTTCAAGTGTTTACCAGGCTGGCCACAGAAAAGTGGCCAATAAATGCCGGTGAGTCATTGCTGTTACATTGCTATTCAGAGGAAGCAGGAGTGGCCCAGGTTCTTGCTTGGGTGCTTGAGATCTGTGTGGCTTTAGACACTCAGGGCCCCGGCTTCAGTGGAGCCTCCATGAAGTGGTAATAACAATAACTGCTTGTCGGGCTGCTGAGGGGAGTGGAGCACTACCAGAGAACTCCTGGTCTGATGGGAACTCAGGAAATGGGAGGAGGGATGTCCACACTGTCTCTCTCTCCAGGATGCTATTTTTATTATCTTTATTGTTATCTCTGGGCCACACCTCGTGGGTACTTTGTAGAAGTCACCTCAGCTCCTCTTATACCTTCCGTGTCATTCCTGGCCCTCTGTGCCATTTTCCTACTGGATTGGGTGCAGGGTCTGCTTATGGGGCAGAAGACAGTGATGTTTCAGAGCTGAGATCTGCCACTTGGGAACTCTGGACCTGCAAGGCTCAGTCTGTGGGACGGGACTGTCAACAGCAGGTCCCCGTGACCACAGGCACCTGATAGGGCTACGGAAAGACAATGACTGTGGCGCAGCACCCAGGACTGGCACATGTAAGTGTTCTGAGCTTGGATCAATGGTTACTTGTCTTTCTTATGCTGTCTAAGACATAGGCTAGGCCTGTGGTGAAAGGGTGGGGTCAGGAGTGGAGAAGAATGGCAGAATCAAGCTGGGGAGGCCTGGGGTGCCAGGCAGAGTGCCTCTGAGTGGACTTCCTCCTCCTCCTCAAGATGCTCGACTGGGGTCTTGGTCTGAGGGCTCCTCCTGCAGACCTTTGGAGACAGAGCAAGGCCATGGCTCTCTATGGGGCAGGACTCAGCTGTCTCCTGCTGAGGCTGTGGTGAAAGGGAAGGCCATTTGCAATTCAGATGGGGCAGATGGGAGGACGTCGGAGGGAGGGGAGTGGGGGGGACATGCTTGCGTCAGCTGTCTCACTTCTCACAGACATCCTGACCCTAGAGCAGCCCTTCCCAGCCTGGTGCCTGGCCTCTCAGAGCACACACTCTGTGTTTCACAGAAGGAGAGAGACACTGCGGCTATCCCACTGTAAACACAAGTGAGGCCCAGAGAGGCCAATCTCCTCACCCTAGGTTACACACTGGGCTACCTGGCCTCCAGTCCCCATTCTTATTCAAGCTGCGCAACCTCCCAAAAAAAATGCTGGTACCTCTGCAGGTGCCTGGATGCCCCAAAGGATGATGGGTGAAGACCGTTTGATGCCCTCTTCCTATCATAGGGACAACTCCCACAGTCTTCCCAGTCCACAGTTGCTCTGGGGTCACCTTAACAGAGAGGTCATGGGGCCCAGGCCCTTTCTGTCTCCTGGGTCTCATGGGACCTCTGGGCTATCAGAGGGGACCCAGATTTACATTAAATGGGCAGGCAGGGCTTTTGTCAGGACTCACAAATAGATGAGTTTGGGCATGGGTTTGCTGGGACATAGGTGAATTTGGGATCAAGCAGCTCAGACTGCCAGGCTGCTGGCTTGCTCCTCATGTCTACAAACCGGAAGGAACACATGTGGCGCCTCCTCCACAGCCTCACTCCCTCTCCAGCGACCACATGGCTAGCAAAGCAGAGGCCTAAGGCTCCACCTTACAAATGGGTCAGTTTAGCAAGGCCCTTCCCGGTTAGTGCAGGCACGACGGATAGAAAAGTCTATTTCCTTTGTCTGGCCTCTTGCCCGCCTTCCTGCCCTGTTCATGGAGGGGAATGGGTGAGCCATGATGTGAGCTTCCTTCTTTGTCAGTCACTTCTCTGTAGACTGTGCTGCTCAACCATTTATCTCCCCATGCTGAAGCTGGGTTCTGTGATCTTGGATAAGTTATTTCTGCTCTGCCTCCATCATCTCATCTGTGAAATGGGTGGCAGAGTCTTTCCACGGCAGGGTTAATTTATGAATCCAGCTGGCTCCTGCAAGAGCCCTCGTACCTTCCATGTTAATAACTGAAGGTCCCAACAGCTCCCCCATGGGTTCTTGGTTCGCTAGTAGGGCAGGCCTCCTCCTTCTGTGACCTCTAACCCCTCCTTCTCCTCCCCCAATTTCTTCTCAACGGGAGGCTGTGAGTCATCCCCCTCCCCTCAACGTGGCCCAGGGGGCCAGAGAAATTAGACCGAATCAAAGCAGAAAATGAGTTTTCATTCATCTTGGAATGATGCGAGAGGTTACCAGCAAGACAAATAGCAGCCTCCCCCTCTTCCTTCATCACTGTCACCGCAATTAATAGGCTGTGGCCTTCGTTATCCAGGCCTTGCTAAGGAGAGAGCAGCCCCAGGCGACGCTAACGAGGGAGAGGAAGCAGGCCGGCTCCCACGCTCCCACCAAGAGCCCTCATGTGGCCATATGCTCACCTGGCCCTTCAAACCAGATTTTGGGGTACAGAAAAATCTTAGGAGGGGGCCACAACAGCATGTGGGGGAGCCAAGTGAGGCCTCTGTAAGAGGGGAATACTGGTCCGCTGGCACCCCGAGAGTGCCAGCCAGCATGTGGGTTGATAGTCATAGCTGTCCAGTCTCTTGACTATTTCTGAAGTTCCTGTTATGAGCGACATGCGATTTCCTATGATCTTGGCCTCTATTCTCCCATCCCTGCAGGAGAAAACTAACACTGATTTCAGCTGTTCTTCTGAGGTTGTGCAGATCTGGAAAGGGAAGAGTCAAGACTTGAACACAAGCCTGCTCAGGCTCCCTCACTGTCTCTTTCTGTTGCACAGTGATGAGGAACAAGGACTGGGAACAAGGTTCCAGTCTCTGGTTCTAGATTTTGAGTAGAAAAGAGCCAGAGAGTACAACTAAACATGAGTTCCTCACCATGACTCGGAACTGGGTACCTCAGATCCTAGGTGGGGCCTTCTGGCCATTGCTGACCTCACCCTGGACTGAGTCCTTGTCAGGACCAAAGAGAAAGCTCTTGTTCAAGTTTAAGAGGATACCAGAAAGGAGACTTTTTTTTTTTTGAGATAAGGTGTATCTGTGTAGCTCTGACTGTGCTGGAACTCACTCTGTAGACCAGGCCGGCCTCGAATTCACAGAGATCCATCTGCCTCTGCCTCCCAATGCTGGGATTAAAGGGTGTACCACCACTGCGCGGCTCAGAAAGGTAATTTTTTCTTCTTTTTTTCTTTTTTCTTTTATTTTGTTTTCTTTTCTGAGACAGGTTATTTTCCTCTGTGTAGCTTTGGTGCCTTTCCTGGAACTCACTCTGTAGACCAGGCTGGCCTCTAACTCAAAGAGATCCACCTGCCTCTGCCTCCAGAGTGCTGGGGTTAAAGGTGTCCCCATTGTCTGGCCAGAAGAGCAAGTTTTAAAAGGAGTCCATTTCTGGTGATGCACACCTGTGGTCCCAGCCCTTAAGAGGCTGTGGCAGGAGGATCACAAATTTGAGACCTGCTTGGATATGTATGTGTGTGTTATAACTCTCTAGATATATGATTTTTTTTTTTAATGAATTCCGTTAACGGTTACTCAATGCCTAGGCGGTTCGGCTCATTGAGTATTTGCTCAATCAATGCATACTGTATTACTTGTCTATTACTGTGTGACAGATTACCCTAAAAGTTAGTAGCTTAAAACAACAATAAACATTTACTATCCCTCATGATTTCCACGGGTTAAGAACGCAGGAACAGCTGGGTTAGGTGGTTCTGACTCAAGGTCTCTCAGGACATCGCTGTATGTGTCTACCAGGGTTCTGCTTCTCAGATGCACCACTGGGGCAGTCTGCACTCAGAGAGAGCCTCTGTGTTTAGAGAGAGGGCTTGTCTTAGGGGAGGCTGGGCTCTGGGATGGGGAAGGACGAGTTACGGAGGGGAGGGTTGCTCTTTCTCTGTCCACACTTGTGCTCTCCACGGAAAGATTCACACCGTGATGGCTGGCTATCCCGAAGAGCTGGTGACCCAAGAGCAGGGCAGAAGTCACATGTCCTCTTAGGCATTTGCCTCGGAGGACGTACAGTCATGTCTTCTACGCTTCATTGGTCACAGAGGCCCCCTGGTTCTGCGTGGGAGGGGACTGAACAAAGCCACGGATGCCAGCAAAGGAGAGTCTTTGGAAGCTGGCTGCCATCAATGCTAAAATCAGAACTGCATTATGCAGAAGCTAAAAGGGTTCCTTGTGTTTGAAAAACAAGCAAAACAAACAACAACAAAACTAATTAGAATCTGTAGTATTGGGCTGGGGACCTAACTCAATTGGTAGAGTTTATAGCATGCACAAAGCCCTGGGTTCCCCAGCTCTCAGGGAAGGAAGGGGAGAGAATCAGAAGCTCAAGGTCATCCTTGACTCCATATTGAATTTGAGGCCAACTTGAGACACATGTGACCCTGCCTCAATAAATAAAATAATAAATCTATGGTATTAAAAATCAGAATAACAGACAACCCCAGACAATGGCCCTCCTCTAAAAAAAAAAAAAATCAGAATAAGCTTTACCTTCCGAAGAGGTAAGAACTGGGAAGGGCCAGAAGGAGGCTTCTGGGGAGCTGGAGACGTTTTATCTCTAGATCAGGATGCTGGCTGCATGAGCATGTTAACTATGAAAAATCACCGAGTGTGGTGTGTGCATACTTCCGTATGTACAGGATGTGCAATAAAAATTGTTCAAAGGCTCTTCACACTTGAGAGGGTTGAGAGCCACCTGTGAAGCTCTGCTCTCATCTTATGGGGAGAAGGGGGTGCTAAAGAGGGAAGGTGACTTGTTCAGAGGCCCTGGGTGGGGCTTGGGTTGGGAGCTAGGTCCTGGGGAACAGGTCTTTGCAGACATCAGGTCTCAGCCAGCCGCTGACATTGCCCCTCCTCTACCCCAGCTCTCTCAGAGTCACTCTCTGACTGATGAGAGATGTCTGACGGGGCCAGGGTTTAACACTGTACACCTATCTCCCCGGATGTATTCTGGGATCTATTGGGTCAGGGCGTGGTTTGAATGACAGAGTCAATCTTGGGAAAAGGGTCCTGTGCTGAGGTCTGGAGGGGACTCATGTTGTTGGGGGCATTCTTTTTCCGGACACTCCTGTCAGAATCTGCCTCTCCCTCAGGTAGCCATGCCCTTCCCTGCTAATGATTTCCAGGGCTTTCAGGCAGGGATCCAGTCCTTGTGTCTGTTATACGTATTTATGGAGATAGCAACTGAGCACTGATTCTAGACCCTACAGCTAGACAAAGACGGGAAAGGCAAATGTCTGTGTCCCTGGGCAGAAACAGCCCTGGTAAAGGTAGATGTGATAGAGCGTGCGGGCGCATAGCAGGTATGTATGCAGAATGGTGGCATGAGGAGGTAACGGGACAACCGCATTTGAGCAATGACTTGCAGGTGGGAAGGTGGGCCTATGTTAATCAGTGCACAGAGCACGTGGTCTTTCTGGGCAGAGCAAGAGGCTAGTGAGCTGGAGACAGGTCGGGCAGAGAGGAGGCACCGTTGTGCAGAGTCTAGAAGCTTTACCCTGCCTGTTCCTCCACCGGAAGACCCAGGGGCCCTTGGTGGTGTGGTCAGGTAATGACACTTACCTGACAGATGAGGCTTAAACTCAACCATGCCTTTATGGACACGAAGGTTGAACAAGACAGCCAGCCCCGGGCCACCTGTCCCTACTGGAACATAAACTTCAGGGCGAGCAGGGAGTTCGCCTGATTTACAGTTAAATCTCAAGACCCAGGAGTGTGGCCCTCCATATAGTTTTAATAAACAGTGCCCTTAGGTGAAACATACCTGGCAGGGGAAACCCAGGAAGCTTGAGGAAGGAGGCAGACTCAGGGACTGACAGGGAGGGCTTCCTACAAGAGGTTGCATTTGACCTGTCAATGGTAAAGTGATAGCCACACACGGGTCTTAGATAGGGCCACAGTGAGGTGTGCAAGAGCCCTGGGACTGGGGAGAGCTAACAGGGTTAAAGGGCTTCACTGTGGCTAGAATGGAGCAGAGGTGGTAGTGGGTGGGCTCAAGTGTCAGGAGGGGCTGAGCTGGGAGGAATTGTCTAAGATCAATTAGGAAGAGCCAATTCCTAACACATAAAAGCAGGGGAGGGAGTGAGGAAAACTGAAGGAGGGATATAATACTGTGGCCACAGTGGCCCCACCCTGTTTTCAAGTAGTCTTTAGCAAGGCCCCTGAAATGTGGGCCCCAAGACTCCTTTTTCAACCTCTAAGCATGGAGTCAGTCCTGTTTCCTCAGCACTTGCTGTGGGGGTGGAGCAGGGCAGGCAGCCCTGGCTCTCGGCAGTGGACACGATGTTCTGGTTCAATGGAAGGACCTTAGACGCACAGACAAGGACACAGCCGTAAAGGATGATGTGGCCGAACCCCCTGGTTCCATGGTGAGCAGACCCCAGGTGTGTGATCGGGAGCAGTTAAATTTCATCATTACCCTTTCTCCAATGGTGTTTTTTATAGTCTTTTTTACTACTGGCACTAAAGGTTCTGGACTCATCGTGGCGGAGTGGAGGACATCACTCGTCGGGCTGACTGCTTTGTGATATAAAAAAATGACAAGTCCTGGCTTAATCTTTCTGATAACTGTGTTCCGTGCCCCCATCCATCTCCACCAAGGGGTCTGGACAGAGCTGAAGACAAGAGCATCTCAGCATTTAAGAATGAAAAATTAAGTGGCCTTTTTAAGCACAGCGTGGAGCCCCGTGGCTTGGTGCTGTTCTACAGATGGGCCCCTACCTCCTGGGTGAGGAAAGAGGGGAGGGGAGCTGATCAAGTCAGGTGAGGACTGCTTCCTGCCCTGGCATGGGGGAGGTGAACAGAGTTGTCCCACATGGTGTCACAGGAGGGTCAGTGTGAGTGTGTACTTGAAAATGCATACAAGTTCTATGTCTCTCCCGGTAAGCTTTCTCCGTGCTTCTGAGCATCTGTCCCCAGACAACCCACACTGCAAATCAAGAGGCCTAGGTTGGGGTTGGTGAGACTGCTCAGTGGGCAAAGATGCTTGCTGCCAAACCTGGTGACCTGAATTCAAGCCCTGGGCCTCACATAGTAGAATTGATTCCTGTATGTTGCCTCCTGACCTCCCCACACATGCTTCACACGTACAAATACAAAAATGAGTAAACATGATAAAACAGATAAACAGCCTGGGTTTTGTTCTTATCTCTGCTTTCATTAGCAATAAGTCTTTTGGGAAGTCACTGCTCTTCTCTGGGCCCCCATTTTCTCACCAGCTTGCTGCTGGATTTGGGGCACGGTTCATCTCTACTCTTGGCCTCCATTTCTCCATCTGTCTTAGGAGACCAATGCTCTAGATGACCAAGGATGTAAAGAAATTGGGAGTTGGTGAGCCAAGAAAACAGCCATCCCACCCTTGGCCCAAAAGTCAGTTTCCAGGAGTGGCTAAAAAGTCCCTGGACCTGGGAGAGCAGATGCAGGAACACCCAGATATGGGCCAGACTTGGAGGCTAAGGTAAGCAGGGTTCAGAGCCTTCATGTCTAAACTCTAGTTATTTACCTAGCTGTGGCTTTGATCTTGAGACTCAGTTGCCTTACCTGGAAAATGGGAGCAAAAGCAACATTAGATTGAATAGATGGAAAGTGCTCAGTAAGTGCTGATTATTAACAGCGTACTTGAGGGAGCACGCATGTGTGTGCACAGGCACACGTGGGTGTACACGCGCACACACACACACACACACATTTTAAATGGAATTTGCCTGTCTGCCACTTCCTAATCTACCCTCATGCCTTCGTGTCCTCCTCATAGACAAAGGGGACAAATGGCCGTCTGGCTTTTGATGTAAGATGCAAATGAGAAAGGGAGGGGAAGGCGCTGGCGTTGGCAGGCCCTTGATTACCAGAGGGCTTGTTTGTTCCTGAAGGGACCAAACATTTGTTGCAAACAACAGCCAGCAGCAGCAAAACCCTGTGAAAGTCTCAGCAGCACCCCTCCACCCCAATCCCTTTATCACTAGTGCCTGTGGTTTGGAGAACAAGATGCCGAGCTGATAGGACCCCGGTTATCTGGGGCAGGTGGTGTTTATCTGGGAGGGTTCCCCAGGCCAGGTCCCCACTGGCCTATGTGTTATCTGCATCACAGGAGGAGTGTTGGGACTCGGTCCCCTCCCACACTGGGCAGACTCATGGGGGAAGGCGCTTCAGATGGCAAGAGCTGGGCAACAGGCCCTCTTGTATACCGGGGAAGATTAGTGATTAAGAACTACCTGGTTAAGAACCGGCTGTTCCTATGTCAATGCGTGTGGCTCTGGAAACCCTTGCCAAGGGGTAAACAGTGGGGCGGAGGGGTCCATTCTATTTTACAGATGCTGTGTGTGACCTAGACATGCTGTGTCACTTGCCCAAAGGTGCCCTGCCCAGCAAACCATTCCAAGATTGGAACTGTGGTCTCCTGTCTCCAAAACACTGGCTGTGAGATAAATCCTATGACCGTGACTGAGTGTCGCCCAGCCCTGAAAAGAAGGGACCCTTTAGCGTTCCCAGGAACAGGACTGGCTCTCTCTCTCCCACACTTCTCTTTGTGGGTGCAGGGTCTCAAGTAGCCTCTTCTCTGGTTAGCCTCCAACTCAATCTGTGGCTGAAGATGACCTTGACCTTTGGACTCCTCTTGCCTCCACCTTGAGCGCTGGGATTGTGTCCTGTGTCTCGTCTGGTTTACACAGTGCTAAGGATCAAAATCAGGGCAAGCCTTTACAAGCCCAGGCATATTATATCCTCAGTCCCATCAGTGTGTGTGTGTGTGTGTGTGTGTGTGTGTGTGTGTGTGATGTGTGTGAGTACAGGTTTATAAGTGCTATGGTGTGTATGTGGAGGTCACAGGACAACCACAGTTCCACCTTTTCTGAGGGTCATTTTTTGTTGCTGCTTTTTGCTGCTCCACGAGCCAGGCTAGTTGGCTTTGGAGCTTCTGCAGATTCTGTCTGTATCTCCCATCTTGCCACAGGAACACTGGTTCCTGTGAGAAGCCCATCTTTACAGGGATTCTGGGCACTCAAACTCAAGTCCTCACTTTTGCAAGGCAACTGCTTTACCACGAAATCATCTCCGCAGTCCCCTTTTCTCATGCTTACACGAGGAAATAAAGATACAGAGAGGTACAGTCCCTTAGCCGCAGTCACCTCATGGCATAGCTGGGACTTGGAACCCTGGCCTTCCTGGCTCCCAGCAGCCCTGCCCCTCTGCATCTCCAAGGCTCCCAGTGAAGAGGGCTTTCCCTGGCTCCTAACGCGCGGAGGTCGTCACCATCTGTGCCACTCCTGCGGTCCTTAATCATTCACTGCCCTTGTAAACAGCCGTCGGCCAAAAGCAATCAAGTTCTGCCTTGGACACGTCAGACTTTGTGTTGCTGCTGTTTGCACACATGGCCCACCTCCCCTGCTGACTGGAAGGGCCTCGAGGGCAAGAGCCAGGTGTCTGCAGAGCTCTGTCCTCCCTCCACGGCTCACATGCTGGGAGTGTTTGGTGAACAAATTCACAGACTTGGACTTGGTGCTTATAACACTAGCCAGGGAAGAGCCAGGGCGGTAGAGGGGATAGGGAAAACTGAGCGAGCTGGCTCCTCGCACTGTATAGGAGCAAAGTCAGGTCCAGACTCTACTCCAGCCTCATGGCTCGACCCTGCTTATGCTCTGGTATCTGTATGTTGGCAGCCGTCATGGTGAATCCAGACACCATACTTCCCTCCTTGTACCTCCTGTTTTCTCCCCCCACCAATCCTTAGGTGCCCCCGAATGGTCCAGAGCTGGTCCAGAGCGACTGTGCTCTGAGTCAGGCAACCATCCTCTCCTGCTGGACTCGATGACTGCTCACACCCTTCATACAGGCACGGAGAGGGTCACGAGAGCCTCACCTGCTCCAGATGCTCCCTACCACCTGTTGTACACAACTCTGCCTTAATTGCACGTGACCTTGGGCATGAGCTAGGGTATAGAAGCCCGGACCGACTAGGGAGGGGATGACAGGAAAGCCCTCATCCCTGCCACCACTTGTTGGGGGAAAGAACACCCACACCCCTGTAAATCACCCCACATCTATGATCGATGAGGATGCCTAATAAAGTTATTGGCTCCCCTGAGTGAACTTTGGCAGAATCCTGATTCTGTTGTCGCTGGAACCTTAGAAGAAAGGGTAGGCTTTGCTTACATCTCCCCTTGGGGAGGAATTTAGTACCGGGTAGGACAACATCCTCTTATCCTGCCTCCTTGCCTCCAGTCTACGTTCTAGTTGCAACCAGACAGATTCTTGTGTATGTGTGTCTGTAAGTGTGCAAGCGTATGAGGAGAGCAGAAGACAACCTTAGTTGTCCATCCATCTTGTTTACTAGGACATCATTTCCCACTGGCCAAGAATTTGCCAATTAGTCTAGACAGGCTGATTGGCAAGCCTCAGGGATCTGCCTGCTTCTAGCTCCCTAGCTCTGGGATTATAAACCATGCCCATGCCCAGCTTTTCCCCGTGGGCTCTAGGGATCAAACTCGGTCTTCGTGCTTGCCAGGTGAGCACTTTGCCAAGCTGAGCCATCCTTCACCCTTGGAGGGAGCTGAAGACACAAGCTAGGGCTTGATCATCTTGCCTATCCTTTCGCAGGCCTCCCAAGGTCTTCAAGATAGAATTGAAGTGTCTTAGTTTCCCTAGGAGGTGGCTCTGGCCCATCTCTTAGCCTTGCCTCTGTATTCCTGAACACTCTGACCTCTGAGACCCTCAGAACACTCCCCTCCCAGCCATAGGCCTTTGCATGGGTACTTGCCATGACTGGCTTCTTTCACTGCTATCTCCTCATCCTCTAGTTCATAGTTAAATGGCTCTTCCTAAAAAAAAAAATTAAAAAAAATAGCTCTTCCTCTGGGAAGTTCTCTTGACTCCTAGGGAGCTAGGGGCACACTTGCACAGCAAGTGTTGGCGTATGTCTACCACAACCCTGAAAACACGGGCAGGGAGTTTCCTGGGGATCCATGTTCTGTGTGTCTTTCCCACTAGACTCCAAGCTCTACAGAGTGAGGAGGGCACCCCTGTGTCCTGACTTGGTTCTCAGAGAGTGTTTAAGAGGAGCATGTTCTCAACAGCATTTCCTTTTATGCTCCCTCTATCCCCATATAGAAACTGAGGCAAAGAAGCCCAGGCAACTGGAGATCAAGGGGCATGGAGCCCAGCCCTACCTCTGGCTTCTCTGAGCTGTTCCATCATTTCCCCAGGGCCTGAGGTTCCCCTGGCTGTTCCCTCAACTCCTCATCCTACATCATACTGCAGCTCACTTACAAGCCCTCAGAAGCTCTAGCGTCACTTGACACAGGGTCCGGTGGAATCCAGGTATGGCTGCTTACTTTCGTGTCAGAAGCCTTCTGGGGGTTACCGAGTGCTTGATCCCCCAAAGCCTTCCTGAAAGCCTCACCATTCTCCATCAGCCCCAGAGAGCAGCTGCCTGGACCCTAGCTTCTCAGACCCCTCTGACTTTGGCATTAGCAGAGGGCATGAGAGTACGCATTCCATGGTGTGTATCCAGCTTTGCTTTCCATAGCTGGCTGCACTGGCCTCAGCAGATCCAGGGAGGAAGGGAGGGTGGGAGAGTGGGAGCTGCACTCCCACTGTTTTACACACACACACACACACACACACACACACACACACACACACACGGTTCATTCTTCTAGCTCCCTCACACCCAGGAGCCCAGCTGCATACCCATTTCATTTAAAGCAGTGGATTATTGGAAGATAAACAGAACCTGGGGACATCTATGGTCAGGGACAGGACATATTTATTCAGCCTCAGGTCCAGCCTGACAGTATCCCTTCCTCCACGGGATTTATGTACTCTGGTTTTCCCAGCTAACTTTGCTTTGGGTGTGCACTGTCTTCTTTCTGGGGCCTCGATGTTCCCTCCTGTATAATGGGACACAGGCTGCTTCAGAAAGGTTCTCCTCTTATACATACACTGGCCCAGAGGGCATGTCCACTTTCCAGAAGGCCCCAGGCTTTGTGGGTTTTTTTTTCTTTTTGGACGTTCAGAACCCTGCTTGGGAGAAGGGTACAGCAAACTCCCTGAATGGGCAGGAGAACAGAAGAAGGGAGGGAGACTGGAGGGAGAAGGCTGTGAAGGAGTAGAGAAGGGAGGGAGGCACAGGCCACCACCGTCGCTGCAACATAGAGGACCTTTCTTTAGGGTTGGGGGCCTCATAGCTGGGCTGGGGTACAGGCTTGGTTCTAAAGAAAGGGTTCTTACATGGCCATCAAGCCAATACACATTTACTGAGCGCCAACTGCGGGCTGAGCAAGGGGTCAGTCTGCCCCTGACAACCAAGAGTCCAGACTGAAAACTGGAGAACTGCCAAGAGGAAGGAGGAAGTGGTCCAGGGATGGCGAGTGCCCGCGGAGGGAGGCCGACTCCTGTTTTCTGTGCTTTGCAGGCACTGATTCTGCTTGCTTGTGTTTGGTTTTGCTGGATGGAACCTAGGACCTCAAATGTGTTCTTCAAACTCTACCACTGAGCTACCTTCTCAACCCAAGGTGTCAGCTACATGTTTAATCCTCATAATGCCCATGTGTGGCCAGCACAACCGTCATGCCCACTTATGGGTAAGGAATAGTACAGGGAGGTGACGTTACTTGCCCAAGAACACTAGGGAAGTCTCCAGAAGAACCTGAAGTCAGTTCTAGAGGGTGTTCCCCGCTTGGGGAGTCTGTTCCCAATACCCTCACAGATGAGGAAGTGTAGCTGAAGGGCTTCGCCATTGCATCCTACAGTTCATTCCGGGAGACACTACACTCAGACCAGGCCTAAATGTCCTGAGGCCCTTGTGACCTAGGCACAACCCTGCATTGGTAGACCTTTAGGAGGGGTGAGCGAGGCTTCCTGGTGCAAACCAGTAGGGCATTTCTACAGGGTGTGATTACACTCTTATCAGCCATGTCTTACAGGCATCAGCTAGCCAGCTCCCAAGAGCCCTGTGAGCCATCCCTACCTGGCCCCAGGCATCCTGTTCCCATCTGTCCCAAGACCCCTGTGCCCAGCTCTTGAAGCCTGGCTTAACCTTCCCTACCCTGCCCCCATGCCCCAGCCTCTGCTGGGGCCATCTGGTAGGTGGCAAGGTGCCCACCCCCAGGGTGTGGCTACAAGGGGCCAAGAGGGGAGCAGCTGGGAGGCTGGGCTGGCCTTACAAGCAGCAGCGCAGCCTGAGATCCTGTCTGGGGAGCTGCAGTGGGTCACTGCTCCTCCCTCCCTGTTCTCAGAGAAGTACAGCAAGGGCCTCCCACACTTGGCCAGCCATGATATAGCAAGGGTCTTGCACACTCGGCCAGCCATGCTGGCTGGTCTTGATACTCCAGAAAGCAGCTCCAATTTTTGACATCGGGAATTGCCATTTTTGGAGACTCAACATGCCCCACAACTATGCCAGGGATAGGATAGAGGTTTCTCAGATATTCAGGCAGAGAACTTACCACCCCACACTGCTCTCATTGACTTAGCAATGACAGTTAACCCACCCCTTTTCTTTTGGTGCTGCAGATGGAACCCAAGGCCTTATATATACTGGTCAGGTCCCTCAGCCACAGAGTACGTCCCTAGCCCTTGCTTTGTGAGACAAAAATCTTACTGAGTAGCCCAGGCTGGCCTCAAAACTCTCAAGCCCTCTGCCTCAGCCTCCCAAGTGCAGAGATTACAGGCCGGTGTCACCGTGGTGGTGATAACACACATGTCTGCATCATGTCCGCTGGGCCAGACCCTGATCTAATCGTTTTACAGCACTTAACTCATTAAATCTTCACACTGCTCTGTATGGTTGGTGCAGTTCTTCTCATTTCACAGATGGGGAAAATGAGCCTCCCAGTACTTAGGTAATTTTCCCAGAGCCACGCAGCTGCTAAGGGGCAAAGCTGGATCCAGAACTAAGCAGTCCAAGTTTGGACTGATTTGGGGCTTCCAGGTATTGTTTGCAAATTTTACATAAATTTGTTCATATAATCCTTAAATGATGTTATTATCGTCCCTCTTACACAAATGACGAACGGCCGCATACTTCCCTACCGTCGCACAGCTCAGAAGATGTGGTGGGATTTGAACACGGGCAGTTTGGCTAGTAACAAGTTCCTAAAGATCACAGGTGAATGGGCTCAGTAAAGTCCCATAAAACCAGACGGAGGTGGCCCCATTCCTGTCCTCTGCAGTCCGGCCAACCTCCTCCGCCTTCCCTTCATCCTACCAGGCAGAGGCGCACAGCAAAGGGGACCGGATGAGCAGAGGGAGGAGTGAGCATTTGTGAGCCAGGCAGCCCAGGCGCAGGCAGAGCCTGCACATACTCAAGACATCTCTTCTGTGGCCAATTAAACAAATTGCAGCAAAACAGCATTTTATTAGTATTTGCCCACAGCAGTCTGGGCCTGCGATAAATTTTCCTCCTGGCTGCAGTGAGGCAGAGGCTGGTGGAGCGGTGCGCGCATGAGCGGAGACGCTGGGGCTACTGGAGGGGCTGTGGAGAGCGTGGTGTGGGAGAGAGAGCTGGCATGTTAAGCAGCGGAGGTTAGGCGGGGAAACATCAGGAAGGGCCCTGGGGGCTGTTGGGTATCAGAGTGGCTGTCTTCCCAAACAAGCGCTCCGCTTCATCATAAACACAGTGAGTTATGAGGCGGTCTGTCCTGCGCCAGCAGCGGTACCCACGGCGGCCAGTCTCAGAGAAGCTGGGGTAGGCAGACGGGGCAGCAGAGGGGGGCCACAGGAAACCAGTGCACGCAAACACCCTCATCCCCAGCTCCATGACCCCTGCCCTCACCATTGGATACCTGGGTCACTGAAGTGGACTCCTAACTGGTCTCTCATCCTCCAGTCTCTTCTCATTCATTCAATATTTATTAAATGCCTGCTGTTTGCCAGGTCTTGGCAAGAATTCTATAAAGCATGCTATAATTCTATTTGTTAACAACTACTTAATGTTCCCAGGTTCAACCCAGGCTTTAGGTGGTGAGACCCTCTGTAGGCCAGCTTCTGCTGTATCTCTGTCTTCTCTTGACTTGTCTTTTGGCAGAGTCTCATGTAGTTCAAACTGGCCCCAAACTTACTGTGTAGCCAAAATGACCTTGATCCTGAGACCCTCTTGGTTCTGCATCCTGAGGCTTGACTTACAGCCAGGTTCTGGAGTAATAGGGATCAAACCCAGGACTTCCTGCACGCTCCTGTAAGCCCTCCATCAACTTAGCCACACCTCCTTTACTAGACTTTCCTCTAGCCCCTCCCTTTCACCCCTTTGACCTTCCATGGCCTTCCTAATGGCAGCTTGGGTGTCTTCAAGGTGTACTGTGTGCCAGAGCCAGGTCTAAGTGCTTTGTGATGTCAGCTCCTGATTCCGATCGCAGTCGTCTGGATTTGGTACTTCCAAATCAGCATGAGCTAAGTACCACTGTGGCAGCAAACACCTCCCATCTCAGTGACTATAGATAACCAAGATCTGTCTTGGTAAAGTGTGTCTGGGGTGCACTGGTTAGGTGATCAAATTTGGATGGACAGTACACTATTCCAGAAGAAGAGTAACTCAGAGGCCCTCACACTGGCCATTGAGTGTCAGCTTTTATCAACACCATTTAAGTGTTTCGTGGCAGGACCTCTTAAAGAGCTGCGGGGTTTTTGAGTACCTGTGATGTTCAGACCCTGATGTCAGGGGGCCCTTTCTCCTCCAGCTTTGGATGCTCCTGAGTCAGAAGGAGCTGAGCTGGCTGGGGTGTGGGGGGTGGGGGCAGAGGATGCCTTCTTCCTCCTGAAGCGGGACATGGAGTAAAGGGAGGGAGAGCCTGGCAACTCTGATCCCTCCCCCATTCTTTTTTTTTTTTAACTTTCCTTTTTTTCTTTATTCTTTGTGTCTTTCACATCATGCATCCGATCCCACCAGCTCCGTCACTTCGTTTTCGCCTTCTGCCCCTGAAACTCACCCCCCCACTCCTGCCAAATAAAACAAAATAAAATTTAAAATAAAAAGGGGGGAGGGGAAGCTGGGCTGTGGTGGTGTATGTCTTTAATGTCTTTAATCCCAGCACTTGACAAGCAGAGGCAGGCGGATCTCAGTGAGTTTGAGGCCAACCTGGTCGACAGAGTGAGTTCCATGATAGCCAGAACTACATAGAGAAACCCTGTCTCAAACAAAACAAAACAAAGCAAACAAATGAACAAAGAATAAAAAAGGAAGAAGGGGAAAATCTGATCATGGAAGCTGCAGTGTGACAGTGAGTCACACAGTAAAACCCTCTATCCATGCATCTTTACAGCAGGCCTTCAGCACAAAGACTCACTGGTTTGTTTTGAGGCCACTGGGACCTCACTAGGACTCTTCCTGGCGACCTGCTGCTGTCTGGTGTCGTGGAGACCCTTTAGCCCTGGGTCCACAAGACCACCACCACCTGTGTTCTAGCAGGTCACAGATGGGGTGGATGTTGGGATGGGCCAACCCTTAACCCTGGGTGATTGTAGGGTTGGTTAGCCCACCAGCTCTTCCCAGTCTTCACCACTAGGGTGAGTTCTCCAGCATTGCCCTGACTAGTTCACCCCTGGCAACAAGAGCAAGGGGCAGGGCCGGTTCTCCAGTGTTCACATCCTCGGGGTCAGTTCTCCCGCACCTTTATCTTCAGTGCCAGCGCTCTACTGTGTTGCCCAGGTGAGGTGTAGCGTCCACCCTCCAGAGTGCTGCCGCTGGTAAGGGCCAGGAGCAGCTCTCCTGGTCTTATGCCCTCAGGGGTCACCTCTCCCGGGAAGGGGGGAGGGGGTGGAGGGGGGAGGGGGCGGAGAATCTCTCCTGACATGAGAGATGATTGATGAGGACAGCTCTCTCCTCTGCCTCAGGTGTGATTGTATCCTCCATTCTTGCGTTTAAATGTTTTCAACTGATACCAAATTTCCCCCCAAGAAGTTATGGTGCCTGTGTGCTGGGAAGAAGCCCAGGGGGGTGGGGGGGGGAGGTAGAGGTGTGGCCTGTCTCCTCCTTGTTAGGTCCACCTTCTATCATCCTACAGTGGTTGGTTGGTTCCCTAGCAACAGGCCAGAAAAGACAGGTGTGGAGAGTGTGGGTGGGTGCAGAGGCGAGGGGCCAGGACCCTAGGCAGGGAGAGCAGAACCTGGGTCCCAGGCTAGCTTGGGCAGTTAGAGGCCAAGGGAATAGGATCGAATATTCTTCCCTTCAAGAAACACTCTGGTGAGTATGGAGCAGGCTCATCACGGATCATGGTGGCAGAGTGGGATGTGTCCGAGAAACCTTGATCACCCCATCCTTTAGTATGGTCCTTGAGTCTGGACCAGGGAAGACCCTTTCATGGCTAAAGAGAGGGTGACATTTATAAATACATACGTGTCCCACTGGGTGTGTGAAGTGCTCTCGTATTGCTAAGATACCTTGTCAGCACATCCCAGAGAAGTCTCTTGTTCCCGTTGTAAAGATGAGAATCTAGAGGTTCAGAGAGCTGATTTGCCAGAACTCACAATGTCTTCTGACCACAAAAGGGGGGCTGTTTTTCCTTTGGTGCCAGCTTACTGGGGCATTCTGGGTTGTGAGGACAAAGAAACAGGTCAACACAGATTCCAGACCCATGCCTGCCACCGGTGGGCTTTGGCTGCACAGCAAGGAGAGAGTGGGGTCTCAGCAACCTGGTGGCCCTGCTGCAGAACCTCAGCTCCCTCCCAGGTGACCTCTGTAACACTGCTGGCTCACAGTCCTGCACACTGGGGAGCCTATATGACGCTTTTATGGACTTCTCGTGATGCTTAAAGTATATAGTCCTGCCATGGGAGAGGACTGGCAAGGATCCTCAAGTTGAGGGAATGAAAGCACAGAGGAGCAGGCAATTGGCCTAAGGACACACAGTACACCAAGCCCGTCTTCGGTTGTCTCTATCTGCCCCCTAGCTCCCTTCCCACCTCTCTTTCTTGGGGCTAGAGCTGGCTGTTTCCGAACACCAGACTCTTGTCTTCCTCTTAAGGAGCTGGGCCTTTGTAGAAAACCTGACCTTCTCCTAGAGTCACCAGAGGTCTGTAGCACTGGCCTTGGCCAGAGGGCAACTGAGTGACCAGCAGCAGGCTCCTCCTTTCCGTGGGGACCCTAATCTCACCCCCTCCCTGTCTGAGAGCCCCCACCTTGCATGGACACCCTGCTGGGGTGGTGGGGATGAGAGTGAGGGTGAGGGAGCAGTGTTGGGGGGTGTCCTCCGGAAACCACAGTGCAGGTGCTGCTGGCTGGAGTGAGTGGCAGTAGCAGGCCCCGGCAGTGACACTGAAGATAACGGCTCCTGACAGATGAAGACACAGCCTGGGCAAAATCTACATCCTATTTGGCTTTTAATTTGGAGCCCCAGGAGTGAATTGGGAAGCTCCTGCTCTTGTCCTCATGTGCAAAGTGGATCTGACTTTCAGGAAATGACCTGAAGGGAAACCACATTACTTATCAGGCGTCTCTCTCGGATTACCACGTCCAGCTCCCGCCCTCCTGGCTGGTGAAGGGATCAGGGCTGTACCCTCACACTACATACCTCTGTTAATAGAGGGAAGCCAGTGTGGCCAGGTGTCCTGGCCCTTAAGGGCATGAGGAGGCAGAGGGTAGCACTCAGCCGACGCTTGGAACTGGACATCTACTAATAATTGTACCCAAAGCAGGAATCTGCAGGCGACAGGCTACTCCCTGATTCCTTCATTTGGCCCTGGTTTTTTTTTTTTTTTTTTTTTTTTTTTTTTTTTTTTTTGGTCTGGCCACAAACTAAGAATGACTTTTTAAAAAGGCGGTGGTGGGGGTGGAGGAGAAATGCGAGAAGCCAGTGTGAAAATGGTACAGCACTCAAACACCAACGTCCCTAAGCCTTGATGACCTGCTCCTGGGACACAGCCACAGCCGTTCACTCAGGGCCCCTCCCAAGGCTACTTCTGAAATTCCACTGTGGGACTGAGCTGTAGAGGGAGAACTTGTGGCCTGCTGAGTCTGAAGTATTTGCCATCAGACCCTGCATAGAAAAAGCTTACTGACTCCGAACTCCATGCTCACTTTCTCTCATTTGGCAGTGTTTTGGGGAAAAAACAATAGTGGGGGCTAAAGGGCTAACTCACTAGCCAAGAGCATTGCTGCTCTCACAGAGAGGACTTAGTTCGGGTCTTAGCTCCCACAAGGAGGCTCACAACCATTGTAACTCCAGTGCTAGGGTGTCTGATGCTTCTCTCCTGCCATCCATGTGGTATTTTTATATACATGGAGGCAAAATATTTATGCATATACAATAACAATAAAAAAATATAAAAGTAGCGAAAGCATTGGGCTGAGCCAGGCTTAGAGGTTCACACTTGTAACCTAGAAGGCTGAGGCAGGAAAATCTTGAGTTTGAGGCTACCTATAAATCGAACTAATTAATTAAAATAAAAAAATAAAGCATTGGGGGCTGGGAAGATGACTTAGTCATTAAGAGTACTTCTTGTAAGACTGGAGGGATGGCTCAACAGCAAAGAGCACTGACTGCTCTTCCAAAAGACCTAAGTTCGATTCCAAGCACCAATATGGTGACCCACAACCGTCTATAACTCCAGTTCCAGAGGTTTTATCTGATGCCCTCTTCTGGCCTCTGTGGACAAACTTATACTCAGGCATACATAATACATACATACATACATACACATAAAATAATTTACTTTTTTTTTTAAAAAAAAAGAGCACTCTTGTTCTTACAGAGGGCCTGGGTTCAAATCCCAACACCCATATGTCAGCTCAAAACTGTCTATAGCTCTAGTTCAAGGACACACATGTTACACAGACAGACGTGCAATTTAGATAGATAGGAGTCACCCTACACTAGACAATATAAGAAGCCTTGTAACTCTTCCTCTGGCCCCATGTCTCAGAGCAGGGACACTGTCAGCATATAGTCCATACATGTTTATTGCATCCGCTCCAGTCAGTCAGGTAATGGAAATGCAAGGATGACTAAGCCTAGCTCCTGTCCACACCCTTCTTCCCTAAGGCTCTGGGCAGCCCACTGGGTGCAAGGCTAAGCCTTGGAGACAATGGTGAAGACCCTTGGCCCCTACACACCAGGCGTTCACAGCCTGGAGTGGAAGGTCTAGACAGAAGGGTCAACAGAAGTTGAAGAAGCCTTGTGGGAGGTATGGCTGTGGAGATAGCCCTGGTGTTGAGGGGAGACACAAGGGGACTGGACGCTTCTTGTAGACTCTCCAGAGGGCTTCTGAACCCCTGCCCATCTGATCTTAGCCCTTTGAGTTTTGAAGTTTCTGGGTAATAGGTGATTTGCTTGTTTTACCATAGCCATGAGACCTCCAGAGCCATGCAGGAGGTGGTCCAGGAAGAGTGGGAGGGGGGGAGTAGGAAGGGGGGAGCCATTTTAGCCACAGGCCACTTACAGGACCCTCCCTTTTAACACAGCCCCCACCAGAGGCCTCAGACAGCCTTTCTCCCAGCCGCTTTTCCCAGAGGAAGTCTCTCCGCCCCCACTCCACTGATAACCCCCTTATCTCTTCAGGAAAGTGCTGATCCCATCAGACTCATTCACAAATGGAGCCAATTCCCAGCTCAGGAAAAAGAATGTCCCTGGTGTTCTGATAAGGAAGGAAACAATAATCTCAAATCATTAGGTCAAACGCCCCTCTCCACACCCAAATGTGCTGAGATTTAATCCTGGGGACTCAGAACTCTCCAGGTGCAGCTAGTAGATGCTGGGAGCCTTCTGGAGCCCTTGGGGAAAACTCTGGGACTGGGGGAGGGGTAGCACAGGCCTATTCTGCCTGTCCAGCCTCTTTGGCCTCTGGGGCTGACTGAGAAGGCTCCTGACTACTGCCCTATCTTTGATCACTCAGGTAATGGTCTGGCCTGCTCACAGAGCAGGCGGAATAGAGTTAGCACCCACGCTCCGGGAGCCCTGACAGCCCGTTTAACAAGGTGTCCAACATCCCATTTCCTCTGCACTTCCTCTTTCGTTAATCCTTTTATGTGAGACTCACTCAGGAGCAAGCCCTGTGAAATTGAGGCCTCTCTGTACACATGGCCTGGCCCTGCTCCCTGCTCCTGCCAAACACAGCCCCTCCCACCCATGGTGCCCAGGGAGAAGCAGGGCTGGGACATGAGGAGGGGTCCAAGTGTCCCAAAGGGTCACCCCATAAACTCTCAAGGGTAGGTACACAGAAGACACTGCAAAGATGGTTTGGAATTGATGGTCCAGTTTGAAGCATCTGGCCTGACACCCAGGCCATCAAATGCCTCTACTCTCTCCATAGGTCTTAGCCTCTTCTAGGCAGGATGACTGGCCTGGAGCCAGAGCTAGGGAGCAGGAAGCTCCTACGAAACTTCCCATCCCAAGCTTTCTGCCTCTAGCCATGTTCTCTCCTAGAAATCCAAACTACGGACACCTCTGCTGCCCTTGAAGGGATAAAAATGAACATCCCCTGCTGGCCACCCGAGTGAGCATCATCACAAGGTGAACACGAAATGCTATATAATCCAAAGGGAGATTTCTAGAAAAGGCAAGTTGTTCAGCCTTTTGTTTGGGCTAATGCAACTTCCTTGTGCCCTTCAAGCCAGCCTTATTCCTGGTGTCAGTTCTGTCTGGATGAGACTTAGTTCTTGAGGGACTTGGGAAAAACGCCTGGCCCGGTGGGAGCACTCGCTCACCAGCCTTTCCCAGCTCCCCAGTCCCTCCATTTCATCTAGACCAAATCTTGCTGGGTCTCTTCCAGGCCCAGAGGAAAAACAGAGGCAGGATCCAGAACAAAGAAGAAGAGGGGAGATAGGGAGGCAAGATAGATGGAGGAAGATAGAGTGGCCTCTAAAGCAGCCAGATCTTCAAGGCTGATGGATGGAAAGCTTGTTCCAGGGACAAATTCTTTCAACCCAGCAGCTCCAATGAGAATTCCCGTCACTCTCCCTGCCATGTCTGTCTGGGAAGATGAAGGCACATCTTCATTTTGTCTCCTCCTCCACACCCCCTGCAGCAGCTTGGACCCTTCAGCCTCTCTCATTGATATTCTCTGCACCCCCATCCACTCCCTCAGCACCCACCTCCTATCTCACTCCCTCTCCTGCCTTTCCTGTCTCTGCCCCTCTTTCCTCTTCCCCTTTCCAGCCTTTCCCACTCTGTGCTGACCCTGACCCTCGCTCTGAAGAAGGCCCAGAAGGTTTTCTCCTTGGATTTCCAAAGCAATCCCACCTGCCAACCTTCTTGGCTGGGGGAAACTGAGGTCCTGAGGGCCCTTCCTTAGTTCCTCCTCCTTCTCCTCCTCCTCCTCCTCCTCCTCCTCCTCCTCCTCCTCCTCCTCCTCCTCCTCCTCCTCCTCCTCCTCCTCCTCCTCCTCCTCCACACTTGCTCTCTTGGCTTCCAGAAACTAGGAGGCTTCATCCCCGCCAGGTTTCAGGTACCCTGACAGGGGATGGGGAGTGGGGGGAGGTGAACAGGTGGACATTCTTTCTGTGCCCTGCTTTTTTTTTTTTCGAGACAGGGTTTTTCTGTAGCTTTGGTGCCTGTCCCGGAACTAGCTCTTGTAGACCAGGATGGCCTCAAACTCCCAGAGATCCGCCTGCCTCTGTTGGGATTAAAGGCATGTGCCACCACCACCAGGCCCTGAGCCCTGCTTTCTGCCCTCCCCCACTCACCTCACTCTCTCACGAAGTTCCATTTGCCTAGTGCTCATTTGGAAAGGCAGACCCCAAGTGAGTCCCATCCCACCTCTCCCTGAGAGAACACCTCCATCCGAGACCCATCCTTTTCTGTTTCCATTATCCACTGGCCCCTTCCACATCTCTCCCTCTTCCTCTGGGACAGCTGTAATCTTCAAGGTCCCACTGAATGCCATTTCCTCCAGGAAGCCCCCCCTCCACCTCCACCTCCCCCAGCTGTCTCGTCAATGCTCTTTTCTTGCACACAGTAGCAGGCAGCACTCCCACACCTCCATCCTTCAGGGGATCAGGTCCTCCCGAAAGCATCAACTGCATCCTGGTCCTTCACAAACATGTGTGCACCTACTGTGCACCAGGTATTAGTTATATGGGGATTCGTTCATTCAACAGATATCTGCCGAGCACCTACTGTGTACCAGGCTGGGGATCAGAGTGGTGGCCAAGACAACACAGAGCCTCTTGTTCTGGGGCTGGCACGGTGGTCGGAAAGATGGAAATACAAGTTCCCAGATGGAAATACAAAGTTCCCTGTCTGGCTGTCAGTGGTTGGTAGAAGGAAGCTAAGCAGGTCATAGGGTCTGGAGAAGGCACTGAATTCACTGGGTGGGATGGATTCAGATGAGGAAGAGGGCTAAGGAGGTCCTACACTTAGAGCTTGGAAGTATGGGTTACATGGCTTACCCAGAGGCCACAAGGAGTAGGTGTCTCAGGAGCCTTTGTAGGAACACTGGATGAACAGAGATGAGGAAGCTGTACCTCGGGGATCATCTGTCCCCAGCACACAGCGGGCCATTGAATGGATGGAGTCAGCTAATCCACACTGACAAAGAGTTGGCTGTGTGCGGTGAACAGGTGTTTGGAACAGAAGAGCAGACTCCCAAGGAGAAACAGTAACTGATGTGTGTCGAGGTGATCGCCTGCTGTGTGCCAAGCTCCGGTGCCCGCCATTTGCAGGTGACATTGGGTTTACTCTCACACGGCCCTGTGTGGGATGACTATGATGTCCCCACGGCTGGCTGGGCGTGTTTAGGCTCAGAGAAGTGAGGAGGTTCCCAGAACCACCCTGGAGCCCAGGTCTGGACACTGAGTGCCTCAGTCGTGTGCTCAGCTGCCCCTCCCTGTTCCTCAGAGTCAGCCTTCCCAAACAGCCCACCACCTCCTCCTTCTGCTCCCTTTCCTCTGCCCCACAGTCTGGATGCTCCATCTCCTTCCTGTCCTGTCCCCTCCCCTTAAAGAGAGAAAAAATGGAGAGGAAATGGATCTTTAAAGATACATGTATCCATCACTGTTATTTACATTCTAATGTGCGTCTGTAGCTCCGCTCCAATGGGAGAAATGTAAATCAGGTGGACACCGCTCCCGAAAGCCCCGAAGAGCTTGGCTTCCCCAAATTAGAATAGAAAATGCTCTTTTAAAATGCACCTTTAATATGGAAAAGCTCGCCAACCTGGGCTCTAAATAAACCAAACTTGAACCGGATGCCAAATAGAGGAGATGAAGGACAGGCACAAAGAGGGTCCCGGGCCGGGGAAGGAGGCCTAAACAGCTATTTATATTAATGCAAAGAAAGTTCAACATTCTTCCCTTGATATATGCTGCAGTGGGAGGTGGTTTTTGTCCCACCAGCGAGAATAAAACGCGCCGCTGGTGATGGGCAGGGTCACATGTGCGAGATAAAAAGCTCGCTGTGTAATATATGTCTGCCCTGAGTATTCTCTGCAGGCTTTGCGTTCTGCGGATGACAACAGGAAAACACTCACTCAAGGTTAGACTGCTTGCTCTCCAGTCACGGTTCCCTGTCCTGAGGGAGTAACACTGCCTCAGAATGGGCCCAGGGAGTCCCAGGGCCCTGTTGAGAAGCCAAGTGGCCTTGGCTGTGACAGCTCTAAGGGGCTATAGACTTGCCTGTAACCTCTCATCCTGGGGACACCCTGTTTGTCCAGAATCTGCAGAAAGGCTCGCGCTTGTCTGGGTGCTTTGCTTTTCGTATTATTATTGTGTATGATATGTATGACGTGTGTGAGAGTACAGACGTGCTACCCAGAGTGTGCGGAGGCCAAAGGACAGCTTCTTCTTAGCAGTCAACTCTTCCAGTCTACTTTGTTTGGAGGCAGGGTCTTTCTTGATGTTCCTGCCAAGCTGTGTACTCCAGGCTAGCTGGCCCTTAAGCTTCCATGGACTTCTTAGCCATGCTACCATATCCAGGTGTTTTATGTGGGTGCCAGGGGTCTAACTCAGATTGTTAGACTTGCATGGCAAGCTCTTTTAGTGGCTGAGCCATCTTGATGGCTCCCACTTTGCGTGTTTATTTATTATTTGTTTGTTTACTTACTTATTTACCTATTTGTCTCCAAAGCTGTCCTCAAATTCATGGTCCTCTTGCCTCTGCCTCCCAAGTGTTGGGTTTATAGGTCTGTACCTCTTTGCTCCTGGCTGCCTGGGTACTTTCTTTATACAGAGGTGGCCTATAAACCTAGGACATGGGTAATTTAGGTCTTTCGTGGCTGTGTTCCATCAGTTCTGGGACTCCTGGTTGTGTGTGTTACAATTCATACTCACAGGAGGTGGGGAGACGGCTAAGTCTTAGAGCTCTTGCTGTGCGACATGAGGACTAGAATATCCCAGGTCCCCCAGAAAGCCACAGAAGTTCTGGGTGGGCACGGAAACCCTCCTGTAATTCCAGTTCCAGAAGGCAAGCATAGGGAATCCCAGTATCCATTTACACCTAGGGCCATGAGGGGCATACATCAGGGTTGACCAGTGAATATACCCTTTACTGGGACTTTAGAAGTCAGTAAACTCTCATGGGGGGGGGGGAGGTAAGTAGAACAGCGTTTCAGAGGAAGGGGGCAGCATATTAAAGAGATGGCTGTACCTGAGCTTAATGCGACAAAGAGAAGCTCAAAGATGTGAAACTAGTTAGAAGCAAGCAATAACAGCACTGGAGCGAGGTCACACTGGCCTTGCAGGCCAAAATGAGAAGTTAAAAACTTATTCTAAGCCAGGCACGGTGGCACATGCCTTTCCCAGTACTTGGGAAGCAGAGGCATGCAGTTCTCTGAATTTGGGGCCAGCCTGAGAAACCCTGTCTCAAAACAACAAAACCAAAAGTTATTCCAAACTTTGATGTGTGGTTTAAGTTTGTAAGCCTGTACTGGGGCAATAGAGACAGGAGGATCTTTGTGATGGTCGCCAGCCTAGCTTTATTTGAGACCCGGCTAGTGAGAGACCCTGTTTCAAAAATCAAGGTGAGGGTGCCTGAAGAATGGCACCTGAAGTAGTCCTCTGACCTCCACAAGCAGGGGTGCCCATGTACACAAGCGCCTGCACACACACACACACACACACACACACACTTAACCTGTTAAACATGGAAAATTTACAAATTAAAGAACCATTCTTCCTTATTGAGGACAGGCAGGCCCTTCACCTGAAGGCAGCTAAACCCTAGGCCAATTCACATGATGGTCGTTTCTTGCTGGCTTCATCAGTATAGTTGGGGTGACAATGTGATAACGAACATCAGCAGAAGTTGTTGGCTACCGGTGGCTGGTCTTACAGCTGACCTCCACTTTGGTGATATTCCTTGAAGATCACCATGTTTTTTCAGAAGTGACTTCCAGAAGTGGGGTGGAGGCTAATGGTGAAGACGAAGGGAATGGAAGCCCCAAATGGGAGGAAGCCTCCCCTTCCCTGAGTTTCAGCAAACCATGAGGAGGGCTTGGATATATGCCAGTGGCTGTGGGGCTCATGACTCTTGGTCCCCTACTGAGCTCTTTAAGATTATTACGTTACTTCTAAGTGGGAGGAAAGGCATGGGAGATGCAGGGGGAGGGCCAGGACAGAAGGCTGAACTCAAAGACCTAATGCTCCTAAGTTCTGAGACTTGTAAGGGCCACCATTGGGATGGCATGAGGATACGGGGCGGGATTAGCTAACTCCCTTGGGTCCCCGAGTGGTTCTGGCAGTGCCCTGCTATCACAGGTTCCCTTCAGGACGTTTGACCAGCTAGGCAAACACAACAGGCTTTCTCTTTACCCCACTGTCCTTTCTACAGAAGAGGCTTGGTAGTGGGAGTAGGGTAGGTTCGTAACCCCTGCCCTTCATTCCTTCTGACACCTCTAGGGAGCTGGATCAGGCTTGGCTCCCAGTGAGTGTAACTGATGCCACAAATCAAAGAGGTCAGGCTAGATGGCCTCTGTGGTCCTTCACAAGGCAGATGAATGGTGAATGGAGGGACCAGGGACTGGAACCAGTGGGAGGGTGGAGGAGGGGCAGTGGTGTGAGCCTAGCTCAGTCCTAAGGGGTCATGGGAAGGGCAAGGAGGAAGAGTCCAGGGTGGGGAGAAGGGTAAAGCAGAGCACAAAAATGGAAGGGAGAAAGGAGGTGAAGGTGATGGAGAAGAAGAAAGAGGGGAAGTAAAGAACTTTCCAGGAAAGGAGAAGAAAAGAGGAAAAGAAGAAACAGGAAAGAGGCAGAGAAAGGAGAAATAAAAGTGGGGAGAAGAAAATAAATACAGAGGCCAGAGAGCCAAGAGGGAAGAGTTGGGTATGGTGCACATCTGTAATGCCAGCACCCAGAGACTGAGGCAGGAGGATCGCTTTGAGTTTGAGACAAGCCTGGGCTACAATGTGTGGCCCTATCAAAAGAAAGAAAGATAAAAAAGAAAAAGTTGGGGTGGGGGAAGAAGAAAGGTTGTGTTTGGGAGGAAGGAGAGCAGGGTAAGGGGAATGAGCTCAGGGGAATAAAGAAGGGAGAAGCTGAGGTAATGGAAAGTAGAGAGAGTCAAAGAGAGGGAGAAAGGGGAGGAGGAGGAGGGGGAGGAGGAGGAGGAGGAGGAGGAGGAGGAGGAGGAAGAGAGAGGGTAGACGAGGAGGAGGGAGAGGAGGAGGGAGAGAGGAGGAAGAAAAGGAGGAAGGAGAGGAGGAAGAGGAGGAGAAGGAGAAAGAAGGATAGGAGGAGAGAGAGGGTAGACAAGGAGGAGGGAGAGGAGGAAGAGAAGAAGGAGGAGGAGAAGGAGAAAGGGATAGGAGGAGGAAGAGAGAGTGTAGATGAGGAGGAAGGAGAGGAGGGAGGGGGAGAGGAGGAAGAAGAGGAGGAAGAGGAGGAGAAGGGGGAGAATGGAAGTGAGAGTGAGGGCAGAAGGGAGAAGCCAGAGCTGTCGCACTTCCTGAGCCCTATGAGCTGCAGTGGGCACCAGGCTGGCGGGAGGCCTGGCAGGCAGGCGGGCACCATAAAGGCGAGCACAGTAGGCTGCTATGAAGATCTATTGGGCCCCGCAGTACCATTGTCTTCAGAAGGAATTAAAAACAAATTGCTGAGGGCCAGCACATAATTTAAAGACTCACGGCAATTTTATGACTTGCTAATGTTCCTAATTACATGCCCGTGAAAGGCTTAATTAATTGGGGGATGTAGCAAAAAGTGGAGCCTGTGTTTGTTATCATGGTTCCGGCGCATTGATTTTAGTGCCTATGGAGAATTTAGGGCCTCTTTATTTGCACAAAGAAAATGCAAGTCTCTCGAAAAAATGCACATTAAGATCAACCCCTCACTGCTATCTAATATACTTTCCTCTACTTAACCAAAGTGCTTGTAATCATATTTTGTAAATGTTGGTGCTGTTAATTGCATTGTGAGGGAAAATAGGTTCCGCTTGGCTGGTTGTAGAGAATTTTATAAAGTTCCTTCCAGGCACCCCATTCCAGGGGACTCTGCCCAGGAAACTTGTGGAGATGTTGGGGTGCTCAGCTGAGACACTGATTAAAATCCCCCCTGTTCTAGCAGCTCCTTGGCTTATCTCCATTTCTGTTCTGATGTTCCTAATGGTAAGTTGAGTCTAGCTGGGCCCAATCAGGTCGGGAGAGGCCAGTGGCAAGGAAGGAGGAAGGTCCCACCCAGGGGCTCCTCTCAAGAGCCTTGGAGTTGAAGAAGTCCTTCAGATTCAGGCGTGGCCACACACTTTCTGTGAAACCTGTGGTGAGAGGCACATGGCTTCACTGGGCTTGGAACAGACCAAAGGCCATGACCGTTTTGGGGGGCCACTTCTCTTCTTGTCCTTCCTTGGGGACTGTAGGGATAATCCCCTTTCCCCAACTGGGGACTCTTGGTGACAAATACACAACCGGTCTACTCTTTATCTTTGCAAGACCACATCTTTCCCTTTCCACAGGGAGACACTCAGGAGATTCAGGTAGAGATGGGGCTGTTCTGGCAGTAGATAAGGAGGGGGGCAGTTGCTTCCTTCCTGAGAATGGGTAACCACCCTCCTTCATTCTCCCAGGGCCCTGGGCTCTCCCTGACAAAGGACTTTTTCATGGGCTGTCAGGGGCTGTTGCTGCGAATTTCTCCAGAGTAGGCACCGGCCTCTCAGGGGTTCAGCCCTGGTGCTTACGTAGGCCCTGGCACGTAGGATAATCAGTAGCGGTTTATGAATGGATCCCAGGTTGTGAGACAGTGAGTAACTGGGGCAATGGGACTGAATGGAGGGAGCTGTGCGGGCTCTTAGCTCTACCTCTCATCTGATTCGCTGGGACCCACAGCCTCTCGCCATCCAGTCCTCCCCTATGCCACAGACACACTCTCCCAGGGACTTTCTCTGGATAAGGCTTTTCTCCTGTGGAACCCTAGGAAAGTTGGAAAGCAGGTCCTAACATAGGCCTACCATCATACTTCCTTCCCTTCAGGGTCAACAAAACAACATATATATGTTTGTTTGTTTTGACACTGGGTCTCTTTGTGATGCTTTGGGACTCACTTTGTAGACCAGGCTGGCTTCCAACTCACCTGCCTCTGTCTCTGAGTGCTGGGATTAAAGGTGTGTGTCTTTAAAGGTATGTGCCCAGCTAGGTCTTTTTTTTTTTAAAGACTTATTTTTAGTGTATGTATATGAGTATTTGCTTGCATCTGTGCATGTGTAGCCATGTGTGCCTGGTGCCTTCAGAGGCCAGAAGAGGATGTTGAGGTCTCTGGAACTGAAGTTATGAATTGTTGTGAGCCACCATGTGGGTGATGAGAACCTACAAGAGCAGCCAGTGCTCTTAACCACTGAGCAATATCTAAAGGAATCATTTGAAAATGCTGATCAGGGGCTGGGACTGTGGCCTAACAAGCGGAGAACCCTGGGTTTGATCCCTAGCAGTGCATTAAATAGCATGGTGGCAAAAGCCTGCAATCCCAGTTCTCAGGAGGTGGAGTCAAGAGGATCAGCTGTTGAAGGGTATTCTCCGTTACAGAGGAAATTCTGAACCAATGTGGACTGTAAGAAACCTTGTCTCAAAACACAGAGGACTTTCTAAAAATCCTGAAGGCTTCTCCTGGCACTTAGACTAAAAGCCAGACCTCATGGGACCCACAGAACCCCTTTTCCCATCTCTCTGATGCTGTACAGCACTCACTCAGCCCTACAAAGCACTGGTCTCTTGTTCCTGCAGACAAGTTCTTCTGGCCTCAGCAGTGCCTCTTCCTCTACCAAGCCCTTTCCTCTTATTTTGCAGGGTCGGTTCTTTCTCTATTTTTAAGTCTTGCTTCTAAAACCTTTTCCTAGAAAGCTCTTCTGTAGTGACCATCTATAGTCACCTCCAATCACAAGCCTTTCCTCTTTATGTATGCTAAACAGATACATTTGCTTTGCTCTGTTTCATATTGGTCTCCAGCTCTTGTTTTGCAGACTCTCCTGGTGGCTTGTCCGTCCGTCCATGTCCAGTCCCCCCACCATACCGGCATGCCCTGTGGTTTTAGAATTTGGGCTCCTGTTTAAAGAGCTTTATCTGTGAAGATCTGGGAGGGCAGGCTTGGAGGGTTGCCCCCAGATAGCGTCTGTGCTCTCTCAGTTTGGGGGCTGGTACTGGCTTGGTTCCATGTCTGTGGATGGCTTTGCATTTTCTGGCCCCATGGGATGGGTGATCAGCCTCAGAAGAAGGAGGCCTGGGGTTCTAGATTTCTCACAAGAAGACTAAAGGCCTTTTCATTTCCTCTTGGAGGTCAGGTGAACATAGGAGAGGCACTATTTGTCTGCTGCTCTCCTTTATGTGAGTACATTCTCTCCCCATCATCCTCTCACAGAGACTCTCAAGGACCCTTTTTTCCTGTGGTGAGTGTGTGTGTGTGTTGTATATGTGTGGGTGTATACGTGTGTGTGTTTTCTGGCCATCTGCTCACCTTTCTTTCCATACCTCTTAAGGCCTTTACAACTCAGAGTCACATTGCTGAGCCTAGCTGTGACTTCTGGCTTTATTTCAGCGCTAGGCAGCAAAGCTCATATGAGCTGAGCACATACTCTGCCCCAAACCTCATTCCCAGCCCCTCCTCTTTGGTTTGAATCCAGGGAATTTGTTTTTCAATGTTTTTCCTTTTAGCTGTACTCTTAATGGGTGTTTTTCTATTTCCCCCAGCATTTTTAGGGCCAAACCTGGGTCCTCTGCAAGAGCAGTTCAAGTCCTTAACCACTAACCCATCTCTCCAGCCCCTTTGATGCCTGATTTTGAGATAGGGTCTGATGTAGCCCAGGCTGGCCTTGAGCTCACTACTTAGCTGAGGATAACCTTGAACCTCATATCCACCTCAAAAGTGCTTAGATTGAAGGCAGGTACATACCATCATACACAGCTCAAGAACTTAGCATCTTTTCTGGGTACTCAATAAATGGAAGCTGATATGACCAATAAAGTCTTATAGGCTCATATTATCCTGTTTTATCCACATCTCTGGCCCCTCCCACACCAGGCTCTGCCAATTGGGAATCACAGAGCCTTCCCTAGCCTCACAGACACAAGGGTGTTCTTTCCTCCAGCGCATGGCAGCACCGCGTGAGTCTGGAGTGGCCTATAGTTCCTCAGCCTGGCCTCAAGAAAATGCCTCTGGAAACCGGCTGTATTAGTTAGTGTACACCTGCACTTCCAGCATTTAGAGGCAGGAAGATTGCAAATTCAAAGCTAATCTGGGCTACACCAGAAGGTCCTGGCTTAGAAAAATCAAAACCAAACAACAAAAACAACATGGTCCAACATTTTAAAACCAGGCATGGTAGCTCACACCTCAAACTTGTGATCCTTTTGCCTCGGTCTACTGAACTCTGGTATCATAGATGTTTACCACCATGACCCGCTTCTTTGCCCGCTCACTATCAGGCTGAAGCAGCCCAATGATCTGAAGTCCCCCCCCCCATAGATAGGAGCCTCTGTGCGGGGCTACAGGGAGGATGTAAGAGGTTTACAGGCAGACTGTGGCTGGCAAGGGAGGGGCTGCTGGGACCAGGCCCCAGAGGGTCAGAATCTTCTCTCTGTATCGGTCTCATCTTAAATTACCCTTTGCCATTCATGGCCTCCCATCCCATTCTTATTTTTCTAAATTAGATTTTTTATTATGAAATATTTCACACGGAGAGAAGACTATAAACCACAACATAATGAATGCCCTGCCTTTTCCGCTTGGCTTTGTTAAATCTGAACATTTTGTCATGTTTGCTTTGGATACATATTTTTTTTTAAGGAAATAAAACAACATGCAAGGCACAATGAAAACTCTTTCTCCAGAGATGCATCCTCCTTGCTCCTTGAGGGCAACCACTCTCCTGAACTCAGGGTATGGCCTCTCCATGCAAACTTCAGATTATAATTGCATGATCCCTGCGTTCTATGGGCTTGCAGGTCTCCAAGCATCAATTTTTTTTAATTAATTTATTTATTTATTAAAGATTTCTGTCTCTTCCCCTCCGCCGCCTCCCCTTTCCCTCCCCCTCCCCCAATCAAGTCCCCCTCCCTCGTCAGCCCAAAAAGCAATCAGGGTTCTCTGCCCTGTGGGAAGTCCAGGGACCACCCACCTCCATCCAGGTTTAGTAAGGTGAGCATCCACGAAACTGCCTAGGCTCCCACGAAACCAATAGGTCCAGTAGAATCAAAAACCCATTGCCACTGTTCTTGAGGTCTCAGTAGTCC
Organism: Alexandromys fortis; assembly: GCF_014885135.2. NCBI lineage: Eukaryota > Metazoa > Chordata > Mammalia > Rodentia > Cricetidae > Alexandromys > Alexandromys fortis. The sequence continues at coordinate 2,770,519 of NW_026068051.1, read as the reverse complement.
TCCTTGTCCGCTATGTTCAGCGAGACCGGTTTTGACCCAGGCTTTTTCAGACCCAGGCCAACTGGCCTTGGTGAGTTCCTGATAGAACATTCCCATTGTCTTAGTGTATGGGTGCACCCCTCGCGGTCCTGAGTTCCTTGTCCAAGCATCAATTTAAAGGCATCCTATCTGTAAACTTCTGCCCCTGAGGTGCTTGAGTCTCACCCTTGCTGTTGAGGTAGTTCTGGGTCATGTGCATTGACTATGCCCCCATTTATCCTTCACTGTTGTAAGCACCCCGTATATCTCTCCTTGTGCATACATACAAGGGTTTCTCCAGGGCGTGTAACTTGGAATGGAATTGCTGGATGACAGGCCCATCTGTTATCTATTGTAGCATCATAAACCATCCCCCAAAACCTGTAGCTTAAAACAACATTCTTTTCATTTGTTCACAATTCTGTGGGTTAGGAATTCTAGGCTGGAGAGGTGGCTCAGCAGTTAAGAGCACTGACTGTTCTTCCAGAGGACCTGGGTTCGATTCCCATAATCGACATGGTGGGTAACAACCCTCTCTAATTCCAGTTCCAGGAGATCTAACAGAGGCGCCAGGCATGCAAGCGGTACACAGACATACATGCAAGCAAGACACCAATACACATAAAATAAAAATAAATAAATCTTTTTTAAAAATAGAAAAGAAGCCGGTGGCGCACACCTTCAATCCCAGCATTCGGGAGGCAGAGACAGATGGATCTCTGTGAGTTGGAGGCCAACCTGGTCTAAAGAGTGAGTTCCAGCACAGCCAGGGCTACACAATGAATCCCTGTCTCATAAAAACAAAAACAAGCATGCAAACAAACAAAAAAGAAAGAAAGAAAAAGAAAAGAAAGAAAAATTTCAAGCAGGCAGGCTGGAGAGACGGCTCAGTTGGTAAAGCACTTGTCGTGCAATCATGAAGATGTGAGTTGGGAACCCAGCAACCACATTAGAAAAAGCCAAGTGCAGCAACAGCAGCAAGCACCTGTGACCCCAGAACCAGGGATGCAGAGACAAGAGGATCCTGGGGCTCGCTGGCCAGCTGGTGTAGTCAGGTTCAGTGAGATACTGACTGTCAAAAAAACTAAGACGAGGAGTGAGTGGGGAAGACACAGTATCAACCTCTGACTGCCACATGCGTGTGCACATAGAATGAGTGGATGTGCACACATAAACACAAGCACACATGTACACATAAAATAATTCCAGGAGAAAGAAATCAAGCAGGGCACAGTGAGGCAACTTGTGGCTTTGCTACAAAGTCTGAGGCGCATCCCGAGCAGCTTCCATGTCTGGGTAAGGCATCTGGGTCGAATCAGGCAGCCTCATATCTCCTAAGGGGGCACATGCTCCAGGGCTCAAATCACTCTGTGTAAGTGGTTACTAAAACTCTTTTTGCAATAAGCAGAGTGGCGCACACTAAGAATCCCAGCACTTAGAAGTAGAGGCAGGAGGATTGGGAGTTCAAAGTCATCTTCAGCTGCCTACTGAATTTGAGGCTAGCCTGGGCAATGTAAAACCTGTCCTTAAAAAAAAAAAAAAAAGCAAAACAATCAGGCACTAGTGGCGCACACATTTAATCCCAGCACTCGGGAAGCAGAGGCAGGTGGATCTCTGTGAGTTCAAGCCCAGTCTGGTCTACAGAGCGAGTTCTAGGACAGCAGGAAACCCTGTCTCGAAAAACAAAAACAAAGAAAGAAATAAACAAAAAGCAAAACAGAAAACTTTAGTCCAGCTGAGCTACTGAGTTATACACTGTATGATAAACAAAATTCTAAACAACAGGAGATTGGCAGATTCCTGGAACTTGCTGGCCAGAGTTCAATCAGCAAATGCCAGGTTCAGGAAGAGATCTACCTCCAAAGATAAGATGGGGAGCAACCAAGGGAGACACACATCACTGACACCCGACCCCCCATACTTGCGTGCACACTCACAAGCATCCATACACATTCAATTATGTACACAAATGAGTAAAAACAACACAACATGCTTCATTCTCGCTAATCACCCGTTAGCCAAAGCAAGTCCCGTGGCCAGGTCTAGGGAATGCCCACCATGGCAGTCCACAACGCCAACGGTTCTATGAGATATGGGCAAATGGCCCCTTCTGGGCTTGGTGACGTAGGCCTGCTGTCTCAGACACGCAGGAAGCTGAGGTAGGCAGAATTTGAAGGCTTGCCTGGGCTACCGAGTGAATGTAAGCCAAACTACCTGGCTAACTTAGTGAGGCTCTGCCTCAAAATTTTAAAACAAAATCAACAAACAAAAAGAAAATGAGAGCCCAGAGATGGTACACAATAGTAAAGTGCTTACCTACCATGTACGAGAGCTTAGAGTCAATCCCAGATAGAGGGAAATAAACAAACAAACAAACTAATAATAAAATGAGTCGTATCAATTGAGTTTACTCTCTCCTTGCCTGTGAATGGCCCTTTCTTAATAATGGTGTTGGGTTGTTCTACGTCCCCTCAATATATGGCTTTGCCAGAATTTAATTTCTGCCAGTCTACCAGATGGAAAGCAATGTCTCCTCTTGTCTAAATTATGTTATCTTGATTACAGGTAGGGGTGATCATCTTTTCCTATTCTTTGATAATTCACTTGAATTTCTGTTTTTTGCAACATCCTGTGTCGAGTTGGAAGATCCCCTCAGTCACCCTCCTCCCTCTCCAACTCTGCCCCTCTCAGAAAACCTGCCAAGCCTGGACTCCTCCGGCTCCTCCCGGGGAGCTACTCAAGACTGCACCTACAGGGTACTTAGGCTCTGGCCTCTAGACCTGCCATATGATTTCTCCTCCTCCCTCCCCCGCCTCACTTCTGGGGGGCTTGAGGGTCACCCTAGGTGCTTTGCTCATTAAACCTGGGCTTTAAATTTGGCTTGATCTGGTTTATTGTGTCAGCAGAGGAATCTGTTACTGGGGAGCCAAAAATACTTATTAACTTGTTCCCATCTTCTATCCTTTTTGTCAAGTTACTACTATTATTGTTGTTACTATTATCAATTAGTATTATTATTTTAAAGCATTAATTTTTCTGGATTTATTTATTTTGTTTCATGGATATGCATATTTTGCCCGCATGTATGTATATGTACCACATGTGTGCCTAATGCCTGCAGAAGCCAGAAGAGGGCATTGAATCCCCATGGAACTGAAGTTAGGAATGGTTGTAGGCTCATGTGTGGATGCTGGGAACTAAATCCTGGTACTCTGTCACAGCAACAAGTGCCATTGACCACTGGGCCATCTCACCATCCCAGTAATAATATATATATTTATAAACAATAATATATTAATATAAACACGATTACTTATTATTATTATTTTGTTTTGTTCATGACAGGGTAGCCCTGGCTATCTTGGAACTTGCTCTGTACAGTGGCCTCCAACTCAGAAATCTGTCTGCTTTTTGCCTCCCAAGTACTGGGATTAAAGGTGTGCACCACCACTACCCACTTTTAAAAAAATTTGCTATTGCACTTATTATTCATGTATATGTGTGTGGGTGAGCACATGCCAAGGCGCACATGTGGGGTCAGAGGACAACTTTCAGGAGCTGGTCTTGGGGTTTTCTTGTGAGGCTTGGTGGAAAGCGCCTTTCTAAGCCATTTTGCTGTCCTCTCAAATAATTTTTTTATTCATCATGTTAATCTGCAGCTGTTTGTGTTTTCTGGATTTTTAGCTCCCAAATGATTAACACAGCACTGAAACAGACGGGTTTAAGGGATGGCATTGGGCAAATCTTTTCCTTCTTTCCTTCCTTCCTTCCTTCCTTCCTTCCTTCCTTCCTTCCTTCCTTCCTTCCTTCCTTTCTTTTTTTGAGACAGGGTTTCTTGGTAGCTTTGGAGCCTGTCTTGGAACTTGCTTTGTAGACTAGGCTGACCTCGAACTCACAGAGATCCACCTGCCTCTGCTTCCCGAGTGCTGGGATTAACGGCGTGTGCCACTGCTGCCCAGCTATGGCAAATCTTTTGAGGAAGACTTTGAGACACTAAGGTTCCTTGGGTTTGGTAATAAATGGCCTCAGTATCTGTCCCACCCTTTAGGTGTCTCTGCCAGAGAGGTTACCAAAGGGGAAGCCCGGGGCTGTTACAGCACAGTTCTCACGGCTCAGAGGCATTTGGCCACCTTCCTCGCTTGCCCTCCCATTGCTTCAGACAGGCCTCCTCCTTCAGGAGGAGGACATGGTGCCCCAGCAAAAACTAGACAATAGCTAGAGTACGGCAAAGAAAAAGAGACTGCTGCTCGCCGGCGCGGGGCATCCTTCGCTGCTGCTAGGCCTACAACCATTCTGCACCCTGGATTTGGGTCGGGAACGGGCCCAACATCTCCTTCTCTGACTCCCAGATTGTACTGTTCTCACTGCCCGGGACGTCCCTCACTAACTCCATCGGTGAAGATCCTCAAGATCAGCTCAGTGTCCCTCCATATCCCCCCAGCCTCGAACCAGAAGCAACCTACCCACTGGATTCTTTTGCGTTGATTTGTTACTTCACAGACTCACGCAAACACTAAATGGGATAAACTTACTCAACAGTCTGCTCTGTGCTGTAGGGCACCCCTAAAACAAAATCGAAGTCAAAGCTAAAATGGGACCTTGAATACAGTTCAGTCTGAGGGACCTTGGCTGGGAATTTGAAAGTGGCAAAACCTGAAAGAAGCTATGCTGCTTTAGCCGAGACCCCGGGCTGTGAAGCAGGGCAGCTACTGATCACAGGTGGCTCACATGCTTGGCTTAAAATGGCTTAAAATGGGACCGGAAGTTTATCTCGTCGATCGCACCGACCTTTGTGTAAGACCTTAATAGTCACGGCTCCTGGTGCTGCTTTAGACAGCTCAAAATATACCAAGTTCTAGTCAACGGTGCTAATTTGCGTGAGTACTGGTTGCTTTTTCCAGAGACTTATGCTGGGGGAGAAAGTAAAATCTCTTTGAAGTTTAGAGGTGCAGAGCTCTAAGGAATGCCCTTGCCCCAACTTAGCTGTAACCCTTTCTCTGGACCTTAGCTTTCCCGGTAAGTAGCTTTCCCGGTAAGCCCGGGGAACTGATGCAGGACCTTCCGGCTCCCACCCATCCTGGCTCCCCCTGGGGAAAGTGTTATTTATGGCCTGGCAGGAAGGGCAGAGGAATAGGTGGAGAGGGAGCGAGGAGAAGGGGGCCATTAATGGCTCCCAGAGTCTTGCCTTTGATCAGGTAGTTTGGAGCGAGGTAAGGGGCCAGGAGATGAGGTGAGGTGGTGGGAGGAAGAGAGGAAGCAGAGGGCCTGTGAGGGGTCAGGTGAGAGGCAGGGAGTGGGGGAGGGAAGGAGCTGAGTTGGTTGCCTAGGGGTGCTCTCCTACCTGTCCATCATCTGAGGGAGTCCAGTGTAAGACTGACATATTCCTTGCCACCAGCTCACCGAGGCTTAGAAAACTGGGTTCTGGTAGATCCCTGGCTGCCTGTCCATCCTTCAGCGGGTGTGGAGAGGAGGGAGGCAAGAGACCCAAGGTCATTAGGTCACTTGAAAGAAGAAAGGAGCAGTTTCTTATGAAGTAGTAAAGCACCTCCATCCCGCGTGTGTGCATGCATGCGTGTGTGCATGTGTGTTGTGTGTGCGCGTGTGTGTAGTATTGAGGGTAGAACCTAGGGCCTCCCATATGCAAGGCAAATGTTCTACCACTGAGCTATATACGAATCCTTGTCTATTCGTTGCTCAAATTGACCTTGACTTCTCTTTTTAGCCTATTTTGAACTTAAACCTCCTATCTCTCCTGCCTTGGTCCCGAGTAGTTGGGATTCCAGACCTACATCATCAGGTCCAGCTTCTAGAAATGGCCTCCTAGACCCCTGGTTGGGAATCAGAAGGCTTTCCATTCTCCAGTTTTATTTTATCTCTTTAAACCTGGGTTTCATCACCTGTAAAATGGGAGTCTGGATACAGTACTGTCTGTGTGGAAGGGAGAACACAGCGGTGATTAATAGAAGCCCAGTGTAAACTTAGGAGCCTGCATTTTGCTTTTTCTCTGAAGTCTCAGTTTGCACCCTCTCTGCCGAGGACCCTTGGTTTCGGAGCCCTGGCTCTGAATCACTGCAACTTGGGGACTAGAAAGATTTTATGGGAGGAGGGGCTGGGACCCTTTGATCTCAAGTGGTGCCCCAGCTTCCCAGAGGCTGACTGGGGGGTAAGGGTTGTGCTTGGCACAGACCCAGCAATGCAGGTTTCAAAGGCAAGCTTCAAAGGCAGACTGTGTTCATGTGGCTTCTTTTGTACCTGCTTAAGGAAGAAAAGCCAGCCAGTACCCCTCCTGCCCCAGGATGGCAGCTCAGAACCCAAGGGACATTTCCAGATTCTCAGTCCCTCTGTGTGTCCAGTCAGTTTGGAGTTTGCCTCAGCGGGAATCTTGTCTTGTCAGAATAAGGAGGATGGTGACCTGGAGTGGTCCTGCTCATTCTCACCTATGGCAGGGCACGATGGGGTGAGGAGAGTCTGTGTTGAGGTTAGGGTGACATAAACGAGAAAGGAAAGAAGGCCAGGAATGCAGATTTTTTTTTTTTTTTTTGGGTTTTCAAGACTGGGCTTCTTTGTATAGTCCTGGTTGTTCTGGAACTCACTCTGTATGCCAGGCTGGCCTCGAACTAACAGAGATCCACTTGCACGTGCAGCTATGAAGTGCAGCCTTACAGCTAGGAAGTGCAGCCTTAATAAAAGCCCTATGGGTGAGCAGGTAGAAGGCTAGGAGCCCGAAAATTGCCTGGGATGGCAGAAGGAGGGGGCTTTCTGGAGTCTGTAGGCACAGGGAGACACTGAGAAATTTCCTCTCGACGCCCTTAGCTCCCATTGCTGGATAGATTCATTCTGACCATGCAGCGTTTCTGTGACCCCACAGGGACCCTGGTTGGCCTCAGTGAGAGAAAGGGGGACAGGAAAGATGAGTGTCCCAGCCCCTGCCTCCGTGAGGTCAGGGTCGCCGCAGTGGAACAGCAAGATGGATGACAAGCTGATTCTTCTGTCAAGTCAGTCACACCGCGGCTGAAATCCTAGATTTCACCTGTGTGGATAGACGCTGACAGGAGAAGAGGCCTCCCTGCCTCCACCCCTCCCAGCAGGTCCTGAATCTCGGGTGAACAAGACTCTCTTAGGATTGGTTTGTAGATCTTCAGACTTCCAAATGGAGCAACCCATATCCCTTCCAGGAAATAGCTCAAGTGTCTGTCTGTCCATCTATCCATCTATTCATCCATCCACCCGTCTATCTGTTCATCCATTCGTTCATTCATCCATCCATCTGTTCACCCACTCATCCTCCCTTCTACCCATCATTCTATCCATTTATCCATCTAGTTGTCCTTCCTTCCGTCATTACATCTACCCACCCGTCGGTACAGCAGCATTGTGCTAAACACCCACCTATCCGCATCAGACATTCTCCCACAAATCTGTGATTTAGGCATCGCTATCCCTGACTTAAAGGTGAGGAAACTGAGTACCATGGAGATTACCCAAGGCGAAACAGCCTCAGAAAGGCAGAGCTCTTTGTGTTAGACGTTGTCCACCTCAGCCCGTAGGTAAGAGAAAGGGAGTCTGTTGATATCCGGGGCCCTTTGGGTAGCCAAGTCTATGCTTGTCAGTCCAGTGGAGGCCTCCAGCAAAGACTTTTCATGGGAAGCAGCTATGGCATTAGCATTAACTGTACAGACCATACCTCCTAGCTGGCAAAGTGAGGTGAATGGGCTGCCTTGCTGGTTCTTTGTCCTTGTGTGGAGTCAGTGTTTAAGAAATAAGGATGGCTGGGCGGTGGTGGCACACACCTTTATTTCCAGCACTTGGGAGGCAGAGACAGGAGGATCTCTGTGAGTTCGAGGCCAGCCTGCTCCAAAGTCACAGAAAAATCCTGTCTCAAAAAATAGATGATAATAATAATAATAATAATAAATAATAATAATGTATTAGGCTTGGGAGGTGGCTCCATTAGCAGAGTGCTTCTCTAGCTTGTGGAAACCTTGGGTTTGACCCTCAGCACCACATAAACCAGGCATTACAGCGCATGCCCATAATACCATCAATCAGGAGGTAGAGACGGGAGAACCAGCCGTTCACTGCGTATCATTGGCTGTACAGTGAGTCTGAGGTCAGCCTAGACTACATGAGAACTTGTTTTCAAAAGAGAAAACACAACCAATGCCTCCTGTTCTCAGCAGGAAGCGCTGCCTTGGCTCTCCTGGCCTGGCTGCCTCGGCTCTCCTGGCAGGGGCCCCGGGCGTCAGGCTCTTACAGGCTCCCCGGCTGATGGAAGTGTGGCTGAGCTTAGCACCAGATGCTACTGAGTTCTCAGGAGCCAAGGCTGGAGAACACAGGCAGAGCTCTTGGCTAGCATGATGCCCACAGCCTGAATCTGTTCTCCAGGCAGCTACCCTGGGAGAAACACTGAGCAGGTGTCTTCTGAAGGAGACGGTGTGCTGGGAGGCCCAGAGGGCCAGAAGGCTGGGTCTGACGGTGGAAGGGCTGGTCCGAAGGACCAGGTGGCCAGGAGAAGGCCCCGGAGGAGCAGGTGCCTCCGCAGAAGTGGGAGGCCTCATGAGATGGAAAGATGGAGGACCTGATCTGGAGAGGAACAGCTCCTGGCTATGACCCTTTGGGCCAGCTCTGGGACGGTGAGGCTGGCGAGGGCGAAGGTGAACCTGATGCCCTTGGCCACCTGCCCTGCCATTCTGCCCTCAGCAATCTCACACTTGGTCCCCACGTGGGAGGGAAGGGAGCCAGGGACACCTTAACACTCCTTCCAGAACGATCTGCTGACAGAGACAAACTTCCCTGCCCCTACCCTCTCTGGCTGTGGCTGTCAGACTGCTCAAGAGGATCAGGTAGGGCTTCTGCCTCCCTGCTTCTTGTGCCCACCACACATGGCAAGCCTCAACTCGCAGGGTCCCCGTGCTGTTCAGACTGAGGGGGCCAAAATAGGGACAAAAAAACCTTGGGAGCTGATCCTTCCTCTGCTAGATCCCATACAGGCTCACTGGGTGTGCAGAACCCTCTGCACTCCTGACTGCCCCCAGCTGCTATGGCCAGCATTCAGGGGCCACATCTAGGGCGGCAAGGAGCTACAGAGATGCCCACATGGTGGTTTTGAGAGCCTCAGCCCTCTGAGGGACCACAAGCAGCTGGCATTCACCAGTGCAGGGCCAGGCTGACCAGCACAGGCAGACAACTACCAACCCCTGATGTCCCTAACAAACAAGTGGCCTTCAGCAGCCTGGCACGTGGCACCATTGATGGCCTTGTGCCCAGAAAAGGGAAACATAAAATCTCATTTCAAGCCCCAATGCTGCTTTGGTTCAGCTTTCCTGGCTTTGTAGGAACGTAATTCCATGCATTTTTCTTAAATGCAAGGCACCTGCTCAAAATGACCCTCCCAACCCCACTTTCCACTTGAGTAAACAGGCAGAGGGAAGCCAGTAACTTTTCCACCGTTTCTCTGGGCTCTGATGTTTCTGAGTCTCTACTAGGCTTGTCTTGACTCTCTGTTATAGGGCAGTATATAAACTGGGCCTGATGATATGTGCTTATAATCCCAGCTCCTTGGGAGGTTGAGGGAGGAGGACCTCATGTTCAAAGGCATCTTGGGCAATTTAGGAAGACCCCAAATCAAAGAAAAAAGAAGAAAGAAAGAAAGAAAGAAAGAAAGAAAGAAAGAAAGAAAGAAAGGAAGGAAGAAAGAAAGAAGAGCCAGTGCAACCTAGCCTACGTGGCAGGTCCCGGTTCTCAGGGAGAGACACTGTTTCACAGAACGAAATGGGGCCTGGCAAACAGTTCAGTGTGTAGAGACACTGCTGCCATGTCTGAGGGTCCTGATGCGGGTCTTAGGGAGCCACACTGTAGATGGCAAGAACTGATCTCCTCATGTGGGCATGTCTCGCCTCAAATAAATAAATAAATGCAAAAGGCAAGATGGATGAGTCCTAAAGAATGACATCCAAGATTTAACTTTATCCGTACACTCACACTTGTGTATGCACACACACACACACACCCTGGGGATAGAGCTCAGTAGTAGAGTGCTTGCCTAGAAGTGTGAATCCCTACACTCAATCTCTAGTACAGCAAAAATAGAAGATGAAAACAGCTAAAGCAACAGTTAAAAGCCCAGGTATCGGAGCAGCAGTGCTGAGCAGAATTCTGGCTTTCCCACACCTCGGCTGGGTGGCCTCGAGGAAGTTACCTAAGTGCTCCGAGCCCCGTCTCTAAGCAAAGACTAACAGTGTTTTCACTCCACAGGGCTGTGGTTAGAAGTTAACAAGGTGACTTTTAGGTTCTACTCAGCGCAGGTCAGATACACGTACACGCACATGCACACAGTTCACACTGGATTTGTATCCCTTTAACAATTATTACAACCATGTCCCTACATTGTTACAGTGTTGGTAGCTACCCAGTGGTCTACCAGATAAACAAAGGCAGCTCACAGACCATTCTTTGTTGTTGGTTATTATGGTGGCTGGACTGCGGTCCGGGAATAAAGGTTTACATGGGAGAGAAGGAGGTCCAATAACCGTTTCCTTTCCTTCTTTTTAGACGAAGGAAGTCTCCTTGGCCCAGGAATAGTCAGAGTCAACAAGAACCCAACCTGCTGGCCTCTCCTCTCTTAGCACACATTTGGGTTGTGACAAAGCTGAGAATCCTTTTCTTTCCTGGGGTTGGGGGAAGCTGCACTTCTGGGATTGGCGGTAAGGTCTGCAATTGCTGTCTGAACTGGCAGAGGCCCGCCAGGAATGCCTGGGAAACACAGGTGGGGGCAGGGGGTGTCTCCTGGACACCTATAAGAGTAGTAGAGTGTGGCATTGGAGACAGGCTCCCCTCTAGAAGGAGAAGGCTCTGGGGCAAGAGAGGGAGCCCAGCAATGCTCTCAAGCCCTTCCTCTCAGAAGTGCCACCACTTCCTGGTGTGGAACCTCCAAATCTTGCTTTGTCATGAAAAAGCACCCATTTTGTTCAGCTTTTAAAGTTTCCTTGAGTGGTTCATGCCCCTTGGTGAGGCTCAAGGAATAAAGAACTGAAACTTTATGCCCCATTCCCAGCTTCACCTACCTCCCCTCCTTCTGCCCTGCCTTCCTTTCCGAGCATCTTAAGGGTATCTATAGTCTAAGACACTCCACCCCTTTACCTCTTCCCAAGCAGTAAAGCCGACAGCTAGAGTTGAATAGAAAGTCTGCAATTCCAGTACAGGAGGTGGAAGCAGGAGGGTCAGAAGTTCAAGGTCAGGATGAGGGTGTGGTCTCTCAGCAAAGTACTTCCCTAGCACAAGCAAGGTCCTGGGGTTCAATCTCAAGCATCACAAACCCCAAACATAAACAGCCTTTTAGCAGTCTGATAGCACAAGCCTGTTCTTGGCAGGTGGATCAGGAGTTCAAGGCTAGCCTTGGCTACAATAGACCTTGTCTTTAAGACAAAAGCTTTGAGTCCAGTGTAGTGTCACCTGCCTTTAGCACTAGGGAGGCAGACGCAGGTGGGTATCTGGGAGTTCAAAGCCAGCCTGGTTTGTATAAGGCGTTCCCATGCCAACCAGAGCTACATAATAGAGAGAGCCTGTCTCAAAACAAAACAACAAAAAGTTTTTGACATAATGAATTTGAGGCTATTTGTCTCAAAACACAACACAACAAAACAAAACAGAAAAGCCTTTAATCCTAGCACTTGGGCAGAGAGGCAAGTGGATCTTTGTGTATTCAAGGACAGCCTTGTCTACAGAATAAGTTCCAGGACAGCCAGAGCTATACAGAGAAACCCTGGGGGGGGGGGCAGCTACAGAAATAGATAAGAAGTTTTGGGAATATGGGGATGTAGCTCGGCGGTAGAGAGAGAGGGAGGGAGGGAGAGAGGGGAGGAGTTGAGTTTCAACGTCATCTTCGGCTGTACAGTGAGTTTAGGGCTAGCCTGAATCCAAAACAAAGAGTGTGATTCCACAAAGCACTGTGCCCAGCAGCCTTCCACACCCTCAAAAGACCCAGTTGGAGTCTGTGAGTTACTTGAAGGCAGCTGGGGTTTGAGTGAGCTACTAGGAGACACCTGGGACAGGGCACAAGCCAGGCCTGGAGGAGAGACTGCTGCCTGACCACCCTGAGGAGGCTAGTTCTGCTCTGTGGGAATGCTAGTCACGTGGACAAACAGGAGTCGGAAGGTGGACTGCCTCGCCTCCTCTAGTCTGGAACCACCCATTTAATCTTGTCATGATACCTGCATTTCCTAAATGACGTGTGAGCTGAATGTGGCATCCAGCAAAGGGCTCCACCACCGCCCTCACTTCCTCCCCATGCATCCTAAAGGCACGTTTAGATGCTAGACAAAGTTGGGGAAACCTAACTGTCGATAAAGCCACTCTCTGCAATCAGGCAGAATTAATTGTGTGAACACCATTGATCAAACCACTTAATACTTACAGGGGCTGAGAAGGAGCCGAGATGTAATTTCATTCCCCACCTGCTCACCCCTAATGAAACTCCTAATAATGCTCTAATTTTTCTTTCAGATAAGGGCTGATAGGTGGGGATGGGGTGGAAGGCTGGGGGAAGGACGGAGAAACTTATTTTCTCTCCTTCGCTAGACTCTATCGGATAGATTCAAGTGAAATACCCACTTCTGGAGCATCTTGTCAAAAGCCACTTGGAGGGTTGTAGCTGCCTGGAGTGGAGTGGGAAGGGAGCTGGAGGACCAGCACAGATGATTTCAACCTTGCAAGCGAGGTGAAGCAGAGGGTGATTATTCAGGGACTCAAGAGCAGCTGATGCCTTTTTAGGCTGAAAAGACTCCCTGTTCCTGCAGCAAGAGGTTAGGGTGGGGAGTGTGCAGGTTACCAGCTCCAAGAGGGGAATCCGTCCTCCTTCCACGGCCTCTCTCCACCCTGGGCAGGATGAAGGAATGCCCTCCTGGTGTGGACACTCACACATGTGTGGACACGGGGCACAGACACGCACCATGTACATACGCACACAGCCACACATACACACTGGTTTCTATGAATTCCGTGAGGCCAGAAACCCTTTCTGTCATGTTCACTGCTTTATTTTATGCCCCAGGGAGAGTTTGAAATGTAAAATTCATTCAACAGATACTTGGAGAATATCCATGTGTCAAGAGATCGCGGTGTGCACAGCTATGACTCACACATGCACACACACATATGCACATACACTCAAACACACACATTCTCTCTCACTTTCTTTTCTGAGAGGCAAACAAGGATGAGAGTAAATTTTTTCTTTCTTTTTTTGGTGCTGGGGAGTCCAATCCAAAGCCTTGCTCATTCAAGGCAAGTGTTCTACCTCCATACCCAGCCGCGTCCCTGCCACCAATCCTATTTGTTATTCTGTCCCCAACAACATACATTAGACACATGGACAAATGTGTGTGGGCTCCAGGCCAGCTCATTTGCTCTGGAGTCAAAGCTCTGGCCTGAAACCCCACCTGGCTCTCTCAGGAAGGGGTCAGTGGCTTTCTTGGGGATCATTGCTACCTGTGTGACATCTGTTTGTGTTGTTTTCTATGGGTATACCTCCCTCATCAGGCTTCCCAGACCACACCCTGCCCCCACCCCTAAACTGATCAGGAGTTTTCAGATGAAGCACCTACCCTAATGAACTAGAAATTACCCCGTAGACCAAGAATTCCTTATTACACCACCTCCTCATTCTTTCCACACCCCCATCTTTGATCAAAAAGTGCTGAAGACTGAACTCATGACTGAATGAATGAATCCATTCGATAATAGTTTTATCACTGAGTCAGTTACATCCTCACTGCCTCTTTTTACTTTAATTTTTAAAATTCGAGATGGGAGGTCTCACTGAGTTGCCTAGGCTAGCCTTAAACTTCTTGTCCTCCCAGGAGGCTGGGATTACAAGTGGGCATCACTGGGCCTGGTCCTTTATTAGAGGCTCATAAAAGCTGCATTCTTCCGGTTTCTGAGTTGGTGAGAAGACTCCACTTAGTCCTCTGCTTGACCCCCCACTCGACTAGGCTGCACCAGGGTGTGCTAGGCTGCACCAGGGTGTGGACATGCAAGCAGCTAGGAGCAAATGGCATGAGCCACCTCACCTGGAGAGGCATCTGTGTGAGTGTACCAGTGCACACGTGAGCACACGTACGCACCAATGTTCATATGGGGCAGCCCTTCCAGGTTCCTGACTCTTCCATCCCACCTCGGGACAGACATCGCCCACATCTTTGCCACATCCTAAGCCTTCACTGCCACCTCCCATAGCCTGTCTATAGTGTCAGCTCCTTTACTGGTTCCTAAGATCTGGGAATGAGGAGAATGGGCAGGGAGGGCGGGGTGAGAACTGGGGGCAGCGGAGGGTAGTTATTTACAAAGCCTGTGCCCTGGGGACCCTTGTCCTGGACAACAATTACAGCCCCTTAATTAACTGAATGCAGTTGGCCTGTCGATGGAGGCATGTCCCCCACCGAAGTTTGCTATGCCTGCTGCTGTCTAGTACTGGTTAATGAATATAAATCAGATAGTTTATAGTTAGTGAGCAGGGAACAGGCTGGCAAGGGCCTGAATTCCAATGCAGATGCCTGAGGATAGGAACATGCCCTCCATCATGGAGGCCAGGGCACTCACGGGGGCAGTGCTGGTGTGAGGTTGGTAAACTTTCCCACCATGCACTTGGGCTCTGACTGAACACAAGGTTCGGCTGTGAGCAGGGGAAACACTCACCACTTGAGTTCCCACACACATACTAGAGTGAGAAGAAAGCGGCTCCTTCGTGGAAGCACTGAGCAAACGCAGCACCCAGGAAAGTCTGATTCCTCTTTCATTCTGACCCACAGAGCTAGCTAGCTGGGCACGGGGCTCATGCCTGTCATTCCATCCCTCGGAAGGCTGAGGCAGGAGGGAGGATTTGCGGCCAGTCTCAAATGCAATGAGTTTGAGGTCATCTTGGACTACAAAGTAAGACCCAGTCTCAAAAAAAAAAAAATTAGGGAAGGGAGAGAGAGAGAGAGAGAGAGAGAGAGAGAGAGAGAGAGAGAGAGAGAGAGAGAGAGAGAACATATATCAATATATCACAGATCCTCTGGGCAGTTCCTCCCTTGGTTGCCAGAGCCTGTGTTCCCTACCCCTGCAAACAACTTTAAAGAAAAAAAAAGCCATATCCAATCTGATCCCTGATCCCTGCCAGCTCCCAACAGATGCTGGGCAGCCTGTACACAGGATGCTAAGCTGGTTTTCCTTCTCCAAACTGGAGAACTACTGACTGCTCCTAGAAGGGATTACAGAGGGGATAGCTGTGTTTATGGCACCCTGACTCCAAACAGGAAGACTTCTAGAATGTGTGTGAGGTTCTTTGGCTATAGAGGAAGCAGACATGACCCCATGACCAGGGTTGGATTCATAGGCCATCTGTGCACAGGGCCCTGGGCTTAGAAGGTTGAGTGCTTTAATGCTCTTCTTAATACTTTTTAAACTAAGGTCCCTGAACTTCTGTTTTGCACTGGGAGGTCCAAATTATGCGACTGGTCCCGTTCTTGCCCTTGACTTAGAGTCAGTGAGATGATGTTTAGGGTTCTGGGATCAGTGTGTCCTTAAAGTGAGTTCTAGCCACAGGGGCTCACATGTGGGAAAGACATGTGACCAGACTTGGAGCTCCGCTATGCTGGCTTTGCCACCTGAGCAATTTACCTTCTCTGAGTTCCAGGCTCAGCTCCTTGCTAACTCAGCCACATCCAGGCCTCCGAGCAGTGTTGGTTCTCTCTGTCTTTCTCTCTCTGTCTTTCTCTCTCTGTCTTTCTCTCTCTGTCTTTCTCTCTCTGTCTCTCTCTGTCTCTCTCTCNTCTCTCTCTCTCTCTCTCTCTCTCTCTCTCTCTCTCTCTCTCTCTCTCTCTTCCTCACGCACGCACGCACGCACACATGCATGCACCTCCCCCAGTCTCATGGCAAACCCTATAGGCAAGTCTGGACAGGCTAACTCTAAACTCCAGGGCTCAGCCAACACCTCTCTGGCCTGTTTACTGCCCTCTGAGGAGGTGGGAGCCCCTGCTGAGGGAAGTGGGGGGGGGAGGTTGGCTTGGTAGGGGCAGACAAAGTAATTGGCATCCAGGGTTTGATGTCACCCCACATTCTACCCTGCTGGTCCAGACTGGGAGGGGCGACAATTATTTACTCCTCCCGGGCTTCCCTGCTGGGAGACCTGCAGGAAGCAAGGCAAGGTTCTGGGGACAAAGGAAAATGATCCTATGACTGCAGAGTGAGTGGTGGCAAAGGGTACAGGAGCCAGTCAGCTGAGTTACACATTCAGGATCCTCCAGCCCAACCCAGCGAGGTCTAGGAAGGCTAGGTCATCTCAGCTAGGTCCTCCAATTTCACCCCCTACCCTGCCTCCCTCACTCCAGTCCTGTCTCTTTTGTTGCCTCGGAGGCTCCAATAGGGAGCTCTGTACAAGGAAAAGGCTTCAAGCCATGGAGCAGACTGGGGGGGGGGGGACGTGTGGAATCACAGATAGATGCCCTGCCAACTGGTCTTTCATAAAAGTACCCCACAATCCTGCTTAAGGTAACACAAACACACCTATTTTGCAGACCACAAGGTAGAGAGGGTGGAGATAAAAATCTCTGGTTCGCCCTCCAATGGCAGATCAGCATGGGACAGGGAGTCGCCTTGCCTCCGCTCTCATCCCTCCCTTGCAAAGGTGGGCCACAACTCCACGGGTCTCTCAGACCTGAGAGAGAGCCACTCTGATGATGTCTGTGCTCTGGCAGAGCAGCTCAACACTGTTCTAATAGCCCCACCAATGGATCTTCATGGCCCCTTGAGTGGGGTGGGGGTTGGTGAAGGCGCTGAATTCTCGAAGACGAAGCTAGGTAAGGGCTTGTAGGGAGCTTACCCCATGGCTCATCTGGAACCCCATTCCACCTCCACACCTAGTGCAGAGCACCCCCCAAAACACGCATTTGAGCTACTTCAAAGATTTCTCACCTTGGAAGTTCAGCTCCCAGAGACTGGGGCAGGGCTGTGCACACAGGGTTAGGGAGTTCTGCTTGGGTTTAGATTGGGAGAAATGTGTCCAAGCTCTTCCGCCCTTCTTCTGTGATAGACAGACCCAGTCTTCAGGATGGGGACACTCTCAGACACCAAGGACTCTAGTCAGTCAGGGAAGGTGTCCTGGGAAGGCATGTTGAGGGTTGCTTTGTGTGGGGTAAAGAGGAGTCTGGACAGAGATGGAAGCCTAGGAGAGGACCACTCCCTCATTCTTTAGGTTTGGCAGGCAGGGAGCAGCCAGGTCTCAGCCTTGACGTAAAAGGAGCAGCAGTTCTCCTGACAGAAGGTCACTGACACCAGCCTGTGGACGCTAAGACAGATGGGAGGGGAGGCCGTCCCAGGAACACCCCTCCTGTCTCAGAACCAGCAATTAGAACACCTCAGAGAGGTACAGTCCTGGGCATCCAGACATTGGAGGACACGGCTCCGCCTGACCTCGAGGGAAGGAGTCAGATACCATCTTTGCCTCAACTCTTTCTGTTCCTCATAGGAACCTCACTTGGGGAGTACCTCTACTCAGAGGCTCCGTGGAAAGACCCCAGTGTAGTCCCAGTGCCTCACACACCTCCTCCCCCAGGGCACACAGAACTGCAAGTTCTCTGTGCATCATGGGAAAGGAAGGAAGGGCTGTCATCACTCCTGGTATGCTGTAATCGTTGTCAATACCACTCTTGACTCATGGGGCTGAACAGAGCGGCTGAGGCTAGGCTCTTCAGGGCTCCAGCCCGTCCACCATGACCTGAGAAAGCACCCTGACTCGTGGGACCCTCACGTGGCCTTTGTGCCACGCTCCCTTTATAGGTGCACTGAGGAGGCATCAAGATCATCTAGGTGGCCAGCTTGACCACAGGCCCTGGGTTATTATTATGAGTTCTAATTATATGTGCCCACTATCTACAATGAGGAGAGGCCCTCCTGGGTCCCCCACCTAGGCCCAAACTCCAGTTTCTCTCCCTACTTGCCAGAAATGACCACCCTCTATCCTGCCAGGCCTACCCAGCCCACACTGGGACCCGCATGCACGTGCATGCCTGTGCATTAGGAGACAGACAAGGAAAGCCAGGGAAAGGTTGACTGCTTTTTTTTCCCACCCCCTCCTTCCCTGCAGTGTGGGTGACACTGGCAAGAAGCGAGCAGCTGACCCGGGTTTGAATTTAGAGTGTTCATTAATACGATATTATGCCATATGCTCCCGCACACTGTCTCCCTCTAATGCTGCCGCCAATTTGCTGAGCAGCCCTAATTAGTAATGGTATAATGAGAGTATTCAGAGGGTAATGTGGTGGGTGGAGACCAAAGAGGGGATTGCTCTTGGCCAGTGGGGGAAGGGCGGGATCTGGCTGCAGAAGGCCAGGGGCTGGGGGTGGAGGGACCGGAAGAGGGGTCATTTCGTTGGGGCTGAGGCCCAGGAAGAGAGACACTTCCCTCCCACCCCATTCAGCAGGGAGCAGAGCTGCTAGGTGTAGGATAGAGGAAGTAACTTTGTTGTCTAACCTGAGGCGGATGGTAGATGAACTGTGATAGTGGCCTGTGGTGATGACGGTGATGTTTGTGGTGGGGCAGGAGGATGTGTGTGGTGGTGACACTCAGATGTTCTGGCCACCTGACCTACTAGGTACCCTGATGTCCCCTCAGAATGACCTTGATAGTGTGACCCATATCATTTCCAGGTAGGGAAAGCGGGCCTTAGGGAGGTTCAAATACTGCTCGACTAGAGAAGGAGCAGAGGTGTAGTAGCCGGTATGCTCAGACTCTAGAACTGCAAGCAATTGTTTGGCCAAGGTCCTGGGAACAGATCAAAATGGAGGCACTAAGGATGGGCATGAAGAATCGGCACCCCCTCACCTTTCCTCCATCTGAAGCCCCTGCCTTAGCCCCTGGGGTGACAGCTCACAGGATTCCTAGTTGGAAGCCTCTACAGATGAGGATGAGGATACACTTATACCTGTGCCAGAAGAATCTTTGGTGTGCACAGCTGGAGCCCCTGATCCTAAAGCAGCAGAGTCCTCCCCTGGCTGCAGCTGGAACCCAGTGAAAGGTTAGGGGTCCCAGGGAGCAGGAATTATTGGTGCCTGACCCTCTCCAAGTCCAAGTCTCCCATAGCATGGTCAGCAGGAGCCTTCTCGGATGGATTGTCAGCGGCCTTCTCAGCCCCTCCTTCCCAGGCACGGCTGGGCAGCGCTCCCTCCCCGGGTGATCACAGCTCTCCCGCCAACCCACACGCAGGAGATGAAATATTCATCACGTACATATTGGCTCCTCCAGCGGCTTTTAGGGAAAGTAAATGAGACTGGCTGGGGGAAGGAAATGAGTGTGAGGCCGCGGTGGTGGGGTGGGAGCCGAGGGCAAGGATGGGCAGCGACTTCCAGCTGGGCCTCTCTTGGATTCAGCTCCTGGAAGTCCACTGCTCCTTCAGTTCTTGGTGCCCCCAACAACCTGCACCTCCTCACCAACTGTAGGACCTCCAGGTCTTCAGGAAGATGGAGACCCGGTAGTTTCACTTTCCAATTCCTAGGCAGCACTGCAAAGTCCAAATCCATCCAACCTACAGCCTCTCTGAGCCTGTGCTGTCCCAGAGGCCTGACCGGGCAAGCAGGGCAGTGGTAACTCCACCCTTATACAGGGCGCAGGCAAGAAACAGGCCAACGTTGTACAAAGCCACGGGAGGCGATGCACGTGGGACACAAAATGCTTCTATTTAAGCCGTGGAGAACAAAGAAAGACACCTCAGATGAGAAGGTGACAGTGGCATTGAAGCCTGGATGGTAGAGGGGCCAGCAAGTCGAAGGGTCGGGAAGAGGGAATGGAGGTGGTATAGGCCTATAATTCCAGCTACCCAGGAGGCTGAGGCAGGAGGACAGCAAATTCCAGGTCAACTAGGACCATATAGGGAGTTCAAGGCTAACCTGGGCAACTTAATGTTAACCTATCTCAAAATTTGAAAAAGAAAGTTAAAAGGGTTAAGAACGTATCGCTGTGATAGAGCACCTGCTTAGCATGTGGGAAGATTTAGGTTAAACCTCTAGGATTCAGGGAGAATAACTAAATGGGAAGAAGCTCAGAGTTTCAGGAGTCACATGGTTCTGATGTGGGGACATTGAATTTTAGAGGGACTCAATATCTCAATCCCATAGGTCCTTGCAAAGAAAGCTTTGGGACACATTGGGAGAGCACTGGGATTAGAGATGAGAGAGAACCTGGGTGTGAGGTTAAAGCCGTTCAGCCTCTTAGCCTCACCTTCTTCAGATAGGCACCATGGATGGGTCAGTCCAGCTCATGTAGGTAGAAGAGCAGCCCCTGCCCCCAGCAGTACCTGTGTGATCCCCAAAGTCTATTATAGACCCATAACCCTGGCATGCAGCAGACCATCAAAGGTCTGCTGTTCAGTGGGTATTTATTGGGCAGTTCCCATATGGCCAGCACAGTCATCCAAGGGATGCACAGGACAGACTCGGAACGGGGGCTTGGACAGAACTGCACCACACCATTGCATAGATAGGATGGTGAAGGCCACGCGGTGCTGATCCCTAGCTATGATGGTCCCAAGGATGAAGGACATGGGTACCCCTGCTTTCATCCTGTAGTCAGGCTTTCCCCCCCAAGCCCTGGATGGAAGAACGGTAACTCCCTGACAAGTGGCCTGCCGAGGAAAAGGGTGGGGGAAGCTCAATGGAATGACTTAGATCAGTTGAAAGGACAGAGGGGATTTCACGATGTAGCATGGACAGTGGGAAGCTCCAGGTGGATGGGAGACCAGAGGCTTGGAGATGGACATGTATGTTAAACAGTGGGGGCAGGGGGTCTGTGAGAGACAGGGTGAGGGTAGCTGATGACCTCAAAGGGTCTCTGGAGCTTTTGACCCAGGGGAGTGGCTTCCCAGTAAAGCCCTGAGCATCTCTGGCCTATGTCAAAGGAGAGAAACTGAGACAAAAAATACCCGAGAGAGCATGCTACTGCCGCGGTCCAAGTAAGCATCATGGAGGATCAGCAGGGGAGAGTGGAACAGAAAGAAAGCACAGGAGGATGGCAGACTAGGCCACTGAGGCAGCTCCGAAGGGGGGGGGGGAGGCAAGAAGGGCGGATACAGAACTTTCAGAGGTGGGAGATTTAGCATCCTTTATTGATTCCAAGAACATTTCCTGAGCACCTGCAGAGGGTCAGACAGTGCCATTCAGGCAGGAAATTGAGCAAAATTGTGCAAAACTCCAAGGCTGCTGGTTTGTCTTTTGTTGGTTTTGGGGGATGAGGGAGAGGGCTCCATAGGCAACTGGTACCCATCGCAGGTCCTTGACTTTGCTTTCTGAAAAGTGGCGGCATTTCAAAGACGATTCCCCCCCCCATGCCCCCCAGCTAGCTGCTAGGGCGAAAGAGACACCAGGAAGTGTGACAGTGACAACAGGCAGGTAGCATCAGCCAGTGCTCTCTGCATCCCTTCCTGCTAAGACCTCTCTGAGGCATTGGGAGCAGTGGCTGGGAGTGTCCTGTGGTCCAGATGGGGTCCTTTGGACCATTCCCGGGAAGAGTCTTTCCCTGTGGCTGCCTGGGACCTGGAGCTAACCACTTTCCGCCCTCCTGATGGTAGAGTGAGGGAGGGGGAGGCAGAACTCAGGACTCCTCCTGGGGGTGGGAACCTTTGTGAGATTGGCGGAAGGAAAGCAGAATATTCTAAAAGTAGCCGTGTGCCACCGGATCCAAAGGGGGGTGGTCCCTCCTGTGGGCTCTGGGGCTGGGGGGGACAAGCCTGGGACCCTGTCATCAGTTTTCCAGGAAGTTTGGAGTCTCCCCCCTGTTCTCCCCCACTCACCAGGATGGAGGTTTGTGGGGAATGTTCTCCCGCAGAACTCGGCATGAAATAAATTCCATTCTTACTCTGCCAATGACACTGCACATAAATATTCAGTAAATTAGCAGCACGCTTTTATAGATTTATCAGTCATTGCAGGCACAAAATGACAGGCAATGTTGTAGCTGAAATATTAATGCTGACAAATTAATGATTTCTGAGTAAATGATGTCATTTTTGCACCGTTTCATTAAAATTTACTCACTTCTGCTTCATTTCTGGACCTAAAAAAAATTAAAATCATTTCTTTTTCTCTTTCTTCTTTCTTTTTAGTGTGGGATTGGTTCCCAAACCTGAGAGGGACATAAATTTTCCCCCAGCAGCACCCCGGAAATAGAGGTAGGGAAGCAGACAGGCTACTGTTCCCACTATGGCTTCTGGGGAGGGCCTGGGCACACACTCACCCCGTCCCCACCATCCCAGCCAGGGGTCCTGGGCTTCTGCCATCAGTCCTAGCTAGTCTAGCAGGGACAGATAAAGGACTCTTTCTTTGGATCAGTCCTGGAGAGAGGGTGTGGATGCAGGGGCAAGCGGGGAGGACTGAGGGAGGTGTTATGGAGGAAGTCACACTGGAGAAGTGATTCCCTCTTTTGAGGCTCTAAGGCCTCCTCCGTTGCCCTGCCTTGACTGTTGCAATACATTTAAGGAATAATTATTGCTCAACTCCTGTAGCAGGTAAGAGAGTCACACAACAATTGCTAAACACTCTCAACTATCCCCTCCACCAAGGTTCTGGGGAGTGAACAGAGTTCAGATCCTGGACCCCGAGACTGATCACTAAGATCCTAGGTACTAGGCTGTGGCACAGCGTGACTTTGGGCAGCTTGTATCTCCACAGTTCCCTTCTTTATCTCATTTCACAAGGTTCTTGGGAGGATTAAGAAGGATGGTGTGTAAAAGTCGAGTTAGACTTCTCCGATATTGTCCCCAGTGGTAGCAGCTTCTCCCTGGTGCTGCCTCGGGTAACCAGAAGCGCTGCGGTGACACAGCATCGATGCCAGGTGACCTACCCCTCCATTCCACCCCACATCCCTCGCCACCCTTGCTGGGTTGCGAGCCCGGGGAGCACGCCGGTCTCAGTTTGATGGAGACGCCCGAAGCGAAATATCTCGGCTGCCGGGCAGGCGCCGCGGGAATCCAAGGCTGTGAGGCCAAGCGGACACAAAGGAGAGGCGAGGGCGGCGTGCGCGCGGGAGCCGGGCCGGGCTGTATCGGGCAATCTGCGGGCTAATTCGTGTCAGGGCCGGTCTCCTATCTCCAGCCTGGCTCCCCAGCCGCTGATAAAATTGAAGTGGAAATGAAGTTGGATGGTCCGGAGCGTCCGCGCGGGGCTGAATGGGGGGTGGCGCTGCGCCCGCCCTGGGCAGCTGAGCCCTCCGCGGTCGCCCTTGGCGCTGCCCTTGGCCAAGCCAGAGCGTTGGAGCGCGAGGTGGGGAGGGCAGATCGGGCCCGCTCCGGCCTTTGGCCAGCGGCCACCTCCTATGCTGTCCTGGTCCTGGCTACCATTTCTCCAGTAATGGTAGTAGGATGGAGCTGGAGGCGGGGGTTGGGGGCTGGATACCCAGCACCGGCACCATATAACACTCACGCTTATTGAGCGCTCGCTCGTGTGCCAGGCTCCGGGCCAGGTGCTTAAAGTGAGTTATTGTCTCATCTAACAGGCGGTGGGTCGAGTTATTGTGCCCATTTTTACTGGTGCAGAAACGGAGTCATCCAAAGTCTCAGCTGACCCTGGTCAGCTAACCTAACAGTGCCTCCTCCCCACCCCCCAGTGCACTGCAGCTGGAACAATTCACTTCCGCATTCAACCTGCAAGCAGGACCTAGGTGGGCGCTGACAGGTCTATGCACCTGTAATGTCCGTCTCCCCCACCCCTACCGCACCTCAGCGTCTCTGTGAAAGGTTGGTATTACCCTCAGGACCCTGGGCTGAGGAAAAGCAGAAAAGCAAACGGCTCCCCACTACTAGGAATCAAGGGTCCAAAGACTGGCCTTAGGAGTTGCTCTTCTGACCCCCCAAACTCCCAGCTCTCAGTTAGTTCTGGATGAACACTAGCAGGCTTTAGGGGGGACGGTGGTGGTTGGGTCTGGAAAAAACTGTTCGACTATTGTTCGTTTATGTTAATTTGTTCATTTATTTATGACTATTAAATAAAAATTAACTTATTTATAATCCGTCTTCTTCCTATCTTGCCCATCACTGTCTGCCTGCTCTCTCTCTCCAGTGACAGCCTTAATGTCAGCTACGGGCTCTCAATGCCTCCAAACTGCCCAAGGCCTTCATGTACTTTTTCCCTCGGCTTGTAATGCTCTTCTGAGCAACTTCTCCATATCTCAAGTCTCATGGTCTTTTCCATAATCCTTTTAATGGCATTGACATACCAAAATGTGGCGTGTTTTCTTTCAATTAGACAATTAGACCGACCCAGTGTAAACACTTACTAGGTCACAAGGGATGTCTTAAAAACATTCCAGGGAATTGCCACTGCACAGAACATGTGTTCAGATCACAAAGCAATGAGATTAGGAATCAACCACAGGAAGAGAGCTAGCAAAAGCCCCCACATGTTTTGAACTGGAGAACTTGACTTCTGCACTCTCTGTGGGCTAAAAGGAAATCAACAGAAATTATTGACTGTTTAGAGCTGAATGACAATGAATGTGCTTCATATTGGGGTGGGATGTGGCCTAAAGCAGAGCTTAAGGGGACGTTTATAGACTGCATTGGGCGTCAGCATCCTTAGAACTGCTCACCACATGTTCCTATCTCTGTGACTTCCGTGCAAAGCTAGAAGAGACCTCCTCTTTTATTTTCTCTTCTGTCGATGCACTTACTACATATATGTGTGTGTGTGTTTGTGTTCGCGCGCATGTGTATAATGTTTATACTTTTTAAAAATAGCACCGGGGATGGAACCCAGGTCCTTGAGCATGCCAGGCACGTGCTCTACCACCAAGTAGCATTCCCAGCCATGAGTTTACTTCTTAGCATCTGCCCAACATATACCCCACAATAGGAGCTGTTTCCGCTATCATTTGTATTTCCAGCCTCTAACACAGCGCTTGGCACACCGTGCTAGAAGGTTTCAACAACTAATTATTGAGACAGTGACTACATTACTAAATAAAATAAAATAAATAATAATAAAAGCACATCCAACCCTCCTTCTTTTTTAAAAAAATATTTATTTTATACATATAAGTGTTTTTTTCTGCATGTTCACTCTGTGTGTGTGTGTGTGTGTGTGTGTGTGTGTGTGTGTGTGTGTGTGGTGCCCATGGAAGCTAAAAGAGGGCACTGGATCCCCTGGAACTGGAATTATAGGCGGTTGTGAGACACCATGTGGGTACTGGGAGTCAAACCAGGGTCCCCTGCAAGAGCAACAAGTGCTCTAAACTTATGAACCATCTCTCCAGTTCCCTCTAATCCTCTTTCAGAATGGATTTGAGATGGCCTGTGATACAAACAGTCTGCCAGTTAAAGGCACAGCTTGGCAGAGAGACCACAAACCCCAAGGTATTGAGTATGGTGGGAAGTGGGGGAGCAACAAAGGTTTGGGAGCTCAGTGGCCTCCATTCTTCTCAGAGCCAGACTAGCAGATACTGGGCAGGAGGAAGGGGTGAGAATCAGACTGAAGAGACAGAGAGGGGACCCTGCAGATACCGAGGGAGGAATGTCTGGGTTTGACCCTTGGGAATGGAGAACAGGGTTTCCGTGACAACTAGATGAAGGTCAGAGCCAGAATGTTTGTTCATTAATTCATCCTGCAAGTCTGATGAACTCTGGAAGTCAGATCTACAGAGCTGAAGCCAGCATGGGCTGTGGTGGTACTGAATCCCCAGTGCTGAGGTCTGGGGCTGCCTGGGATAGCTGAACGGGCTCCCTCTGAGGTCAGCAAAAGGTTGGAGACCAGTTCCCTGAAGGCCCCAGCTAGGTTTTAGGGTCTTAGCTTAACTTTCTGCTCCTGTGTTTCCCACTCCCCCAGACTCCTGTGAGGGGCACTCACTGAGCCACTTCCCCAGCCCCTAGCGCCTCCTAGAAAGAACACTTATCCTAGCCCTTCCGGCGTGGCTCAGACATTCTGTGCTTCTTTCTAACTGCATTTTAAAACAATTATTTTCTGCAAGAATTAAACAAAAAAAAAAAAAAAAACCTCCAACCTTTCCACCAGCAAATGGGCTAAGGAATGGAGCAGGCAGTTCTGAAAAGGAAAAACACAAAAAGCAGATGCATATTTTTTAAAAATTCAGAACAGAACAGCGACCACAAACAACAACAAATACTGGTGAGGATGTGGGGGGGGCACTTAGTCACAACTGGTACAGTGGAAACAGGGGCCACCACTAGGAAAATCAGTGTGAAGGTTTCTGAAGACTAAAGCCAGCACAACCACGTGACTCGGATCTACCACTCCTGGGGACACACCCAAAGGACTCTGTAGCTACTGAGATATTCACATATCCATGCTCACTGCTGCTCTATTCCCAACAGCAAGGAAGTAGAATCAGCCTAGATGTCAATCAATAGACACACGGATAAAGAAAATGAGCTACATATATATAATGAATTTTTTAAGCATTTATATATTTTATGTATATGAGTCCTTTGTATTTATGCATGCATACCTCATATGTGCTCGTTATGTGTATGTTGGGGGGCGTGCACACCACAGCATGGATAACTTTGTGGAGCTGGCTCTTTCCTCTACCTTTATGTTGGTTCTGGGGCTCGAACTCAGGTCTTCAGGCTTGTGGGAATAGTACCTTTACCTACTGAGCCACCTCACCAGCCCCCGTTTCCAACTCCTGGTGGGTGTGAAAATAGTATTATCTTCCTCACAGTGCACACAGTATAGATAGAGTAGACAGCAATGAGACTGTGTGTGTTTAAAGATCTGCGAACTATAAAATCATAAACATCAAATTTTAGTATTACCAGTATCCTCTTGATTATCATCCTTCTTCCTGAGTCCACTCCTGGAGATCTCCTATGGGCCCACCAAGGAACCTGTCACACCCCTGTTCCCTTGCTAAGTTTAAATTCATTTCTCCCACTCAAGTCTCCCGGCCTCACCATGCATGGAAATCCATGAGGCCTCCCCAACCTACTGTGCTGTAGGGTTTCTGTGCTTGTCCTGCCTCTTTTAAATGAGGAATCCCTGGAGAAAGCGGCCTTGACTTCTCAACCTTGAACCCACAAAGTGTAGCACACTCCCAACCATGACAGGGGCTCCAGGCCTGTCTGTTAAAGACTTTGATCCAGGGGCTGGAGAGATGGCTCAGCAGTTAATAGCACTGGCTGTTCTTCCAGAAGACCCAGGTTCAAATCCCAGCACCCACATGGCAGCTCACAACTGTTTGTAACTCCAGTTCTAGGGGATCTGATACCTTCACACCAATGCACATAAAATAAAGTTAAATAAATAATTTTAAAAAAAGACTTTGATCCATCATTGATTTATCAAACCAGTATGTCCAGGATCACTTTTTTTGTTTATAATTTATGGAAACATTAAATACATTTTTAAATTTGTTTCTTTTTATTTTATGTGTATGTGCAAGTGCCTGCACATATGCGTACCATATCCATGCCTCCTTGCTGTGAGTCCAGCAGAGGGCCTTGGATCCACCTGAGGTGAGCGCTGGGAATTGAACCTGGATCTTCTGGAAGAGCAGCAAGCGCTCTTAACTGCTAAGACATCTCTCCAGCCCCTGAGCACTATTCTGAGAAGAGGGAAAAATCACCTAGTCCTACCACTGGTACCCAGTGTTTCTTTTCATTTTTGCTTATTCCTTTCCAGTCTTTGCTTTTTATGCTGGAGAAGTGTCCGTTCCAGAAGTACTGCTTGCATTTAATGTTTTCTTCATTGTGTGTTGCCTCAGACATTATTTTGCATATTTTCAAGTGATTTTTAAATGGTAAACCATAACTGTACTGAAATCCATGACTTCTCCAGTTACATATGGAACTCATGCAAGAAATACATGTGCATATTAGGCATAAAGGAAACCCCAAAGCATTCCAGAGGAAGCATACCAGACACTAGACTGGTCATTGGTTGCTTTTGTTATTATTTTTAATTGGGTTTTTTTTTTTTTTGTCTTTAGGTGTATGTGTCTTCCCAGCAAGTCTGTCTTATGCACCACTTCAGTGCAGCGCTAACAGAGGCCAGAAGAAGACGCGGGATTTCCTGGTGTTACAGAGCATTGTGACCACTATGTGGGCACTGGACATCAAACCATGTTCCTCTTCAAAAGCAGCCAGCATTTTTAACCACCGACCCATCCCTTCACCCCCTGTTGCTTTTGACAGTCTTGTTCTGTAACCTAGGCTGGCCTAGAACTCAGGACCCTGCGGCCTGGCCTCCACATCTGCTGGGATCCAGGGTTAGTCAGAACATGTTCTTAGATCACAATGTGAGAAAAGAGAGCTAGCAAACCTCTCTGTGGCTTAAAATTAAAAACCAGATTTCTAAATAATTCATGGCTAATGAGTAAATCAGTGACAATTAATTAAATATTTAGAATTGCATGAAAGGGTAAATGGCCCAACTATAGGACTCATGGGTGTTTACCAAAGGACTGCAAGTTAACTTCCCACAGAGATACTTGCACTACCATATTTATAGCTGCTTCATTTGCTGCCTCTAGGAAACCAGCCTAGATACCCATCACAGATGCATGGGTAAAGAAAATGCGGTGCATGCACACAATGGAATTTTATGCAACTACTAAGGAAAATGAAATAGTGTTTCCACAAAAATGGATGCCGCAAAAACTCATTGTGGACTCAGAAAGACTAACACTGCATGGTTTCTCTCTCTCTCTCTCTCTCTCTCTCTCTCTCTCTCTCTCTCTCTCCCTCCCTCCCTCCCTCTCTCTGAGTTAAGCTTAGGTTTAAATTGCTACATTTGTGTGCATGCATATAAGTGTGTATTACACTTAGAGGTCAAGAAACTAGAAAGGGGATGGTAAGAGAGGAGAAAGAGATCTTAGGAGGTGGAAAGAGCCGAGAGCAATGGATACATGGAGTGGACAGCAGAAGGACTAACTGGGAGAAGAAACTGAACCAGATGGAGGACAGAAAATCATGATAGGGACAGCGGGACGAATAAAAGAAATGTGACCCTGTCTCAAAAAAAATCACTTTGTATACCAACCTAAGTCATAACAATCATGAGAATGTCTACTGCAGTTGAACATGTGTGTTATGGCACAGGAGCCAAGGTCTTCATATAGTAGTGCTAAGCGACAGATAGGCAGGGCAATTGATTTGTGTGGTGATGAGTTAGATGTTTCCATATGGAATGTTCTAGGGTTGTGTGCATTGATGGTTAGAAGCAGTAACTCCAGCAACAACAACTCGAGCTAGCACTTAGAGTTGTTCTATTTCTAATACCACCCCTCCCCTAAAAGAACCCTAAGGAGTCTTTGGACGAGTGTTGGATTCTAGAATTGAGGCAGTGAGTACACAGAAAGAATCTTGAGCATCCTGTAGTATCCAAAATTACAAGTGTTCAAATATAGAAGGAGTCCGAGAGACTAGGGAGCCAACTGATGGAGCACCATATTGCCAAAGTTGGGATCATTTTGGCTCAGTGATGTCATCCTCCTGCTCCACTATCTTCACTCATTATTTAAGGCACCAAATCCGGGGTGATTTACAAGTCAGCAATAGATAACTGAAGCTGTATAAGGTAATAAACTTGAGCTATCAGAGCCATTTGCTGATGGCGGGGGCGGTTTGTAAGCATGACGTTGGCCAGTTTATCAGGAAGCTCCCTTCCATCCACCTACA
This sequence comes from Alexandromys fortis, assembly GCF_014885135.2. Taxonomy (NCBI): domain Eukaryota; kingdom Metazoa; phylum Chordata; class Mammalia; order Rodentia; family Cricetidae; genus Alexandromys; species Alexandromys fortis. Next base: position 2,740,851 of record NW_026068051.1, on the reverse strand, counting down.
CCTAGTATTCCAAGAAGGAATAGAGCCATGGCTCAGTACACGGCAGCCTAGCTGGCTATGCATTCCAAGGCCCTGCTGGGGGAGGTGAGACTATGAGAATGTGTTCTTGCTAATAGAATCTAACAAGTGGGGGACTTGCCCTTCTGAGTGACATCCTTGAAGCAGCAGGACTAATGTCTCTGGAGTTCTTTCTTCTCTCCCAGCAGTCTGAACTCAAACGTGTCGGTGTGTGGGTTTCCAGGGATGACCGAGTCTGAGGATGGAAGGAACATGCGTCCTTGAATGCACCCCCAGGGGACAGCTTCCTTCAGAAATTATAGGCATGAACATAAGCTTTTGTTTAAGTCACAGGAATGCTGGAACTCTTGTTGGAACTTTTCAGCCCTAACTCATATGGGTGCAGATAATAGACCAACAGAACAGAGAGCCCAGGAACACATTCATATCTACATAGGGGACCGCAGCATAGTTAGAGATGTCACCACTAGTCACGGGGAAAAAGAAATACTACTTAATAACAGAACTATGACTCATCAGTCACAAAAATAAAATGCAGATGTTTTGGTGTCTTAAATATAAAAAATAATTAGAAGAAATATTGGAAAGATTGCTCACAGCCCAAGACGATGACTTCATAATCAAAAGAAATACTGAGACCCTATAAAATAAAAAGCATATTTAACATTATTAAAATTAAGTCTTATCTAAGGCAATATTATGTAAGCAAGATTAAAATGTGGGCAATTTACTAGGAGGTATTTGCAGCATATAACGGACCTATTGCCACAGTAAAGGAATGCCCATAATCTGTAGGAAAAAGATGAACAACACAGCAGGAAAGGGAAAAACGATTTGGAGAGATAAGTTTTACAGGGGAAGGATGCTGTGGTGATCACTAAAGCCATGGCTTGTTCAACTGTGGGTGGACAATGTGCAGTGTGGGGAAGGCTGGAGGAGTACTACCCGATGGACTTGGCTAGAGGAAGTACCAACATCGCCACGGAGAAGAACAAGCGGCAGTTATGATTTCCAAACATCTATCGTCTATGTCTTACTCAGATGATTCTGTTTCTAGGCGTCTCCCCTGGAGGAATCCTGCTGTGTGTGTTCAGCGGATGTGAACTAGACCGCTACTTACAAATAGCCAAGTCCTACAAATCGCCTCACTGACCACCTACGGGGAATGAACTGATGATGTACGGAATTCTCCTTTGACAGGGTTTGACAGGGCAGTTTTAAAGGGGTGAACCAGGTCTTCCTATATTCATGTGAATAGGCTTTTACTTTACAGTGCTGACTATACAGCTCAGAAGCTTAGGGATGCTAGTAGACACTCTGCTACTGAACCACATCCCAGCCCCAACATGGGCAGCTTTAAATAATATCATAGTGGGTGAGACCAAAACCTAGCACATGGCTGCCCAGCATGGGAGCATCTGCCTGCACACTCCAGCACTCAGGAGGCTGAGGCAGGAGGATTGTAAGTACAAGGCCAACCTGGACTATAGAGCAAGACCTTTGTCAAAAGCAGAATCCACTCCTCCAAATAAAACAACCAAGACTGTCAGTTAGTATACAATGTCCCTAGTAGACAGCAACAGCAAGCAAATATGACGTAAAAGAAAAACAAACATTAGTTAGCCTAGGCTGACCTTCTGCCCCAGCCTCTTGAGTACTGCAATGATAAGCATATGCCACCATGCCCTGCAGAAATACCAAGTTTAATAGATTTATCAGTCAGATCTAATCAAGAAGCAGAAACCTGGAAAAATCCAACACCCAGAAGAAGTTTCGTAAGGGGCTACAAGTGTTGCTCGGTGGCAGAACTCTTGCCTTGCATGCACAGATCCCAGGTTAAATACTCATTGCAGGGTGGAAGTCTTGCCTTGCATGCTCAGATCCCAGGGTTAGATACCCATTGTGGGTATGGGGGTAGTGGGTGGAGATTAGCTAGTGAAAGGTGGTTAAGGGCTTTCCTGGGGAGGGAAAGAAGGGTGGAAAAGAAAGAAGGAATGGAAGGAGGGAGAGAGGGGATAAAAATTGGGGTACAGTTACTACTTCCAGGGCTCAGAACACTTGAATGCAGCCCCATTCTGAAAAGAGACATTCGGGTCTTTGTGGCGTGTTACTGTGCTACAGGTGATTCAAGTCAGACATTCAAGCGATTGGGCTCAGGGGAGCCCTTGTAAGTTACTGTAGCAACAACGCCAGGGCCTCTCCCGGTGCTGCTGTCTGGGACGCCATGGAGACAGGCGGTATTCCTCTAGCACCCTCTGTCTTCAACTCCTAGCACAGCGTGTAAAGGAGATTTACAGGTTGGGGGTGGGCTTAGTATGGCAAATGGGGGTAACTGTAGGACCTACGATGTAGGTGAATTTGAACTAAAGGGCAGTGAATTGGTTACTGGCACATCAATGAGGGATGGTAAGGACATGCGTGTTTTTTATGCTTTATTTAGGGCTCAAAGATTTCAAAAATGAAAAATGATTAAAAGATATAAAACTTTTTAAATTAAGTTCATCAGTAAGAGTAAAAAAAAATTTCTTCCTAAAAACTAGGGAAGCAAAGGAAAAGAGTAAATATTAGAGAACCGAGTCCGTGACAGAAAGAATTAAGACTCTGCCATGAAACAAAATTACAGACAGTGGTTTCTCTCTATAAGAAAACCAAATCAGTTAAATAAAAAATGTAAATGGGTAAAATCTGTTTATTAAAAAAGAAAGACTTAAAAATTGAATCAAAACTAAAATTATGTGAAGCTTATAAGAATTACCCTAAAAAAGAGAGACAGAAAATGTACAGGTATAAGTCTCTTCCCAGACAACTGGATCCTTCCTGTCCTTTCTTTTCTCTCTCTATACCCTTCTAATAGGTGTATGTGCTTCTATGACCCTCAGATTTCTCCTGAGAATAAACAAGAAGCCTATAGTATAAAACACTTCTAGAGAAGTGAACTGGAGACTTAGGAATAGGGATGGAGGAGACCTCAAAGAGACTACTGCATCTCTGAATTATGAGTCATGTGTACTTATTACTCATTTAAAGCAACATTAACAAATCAATCAAAGCAAACAACTAAAACTAGATCATGGAGAATTTTTACATGACCCAATATGTAGGTGTATAAGGTAGACAAATCAAACATGTAATAATAATAAACCATAAATAAATCAATTTAAAAATGTCTTGGTATATATGCGATTTGTACTGTTTATTGAAAATTCTCCTCCTCCTCCTTCTCCTCTTCTTCCTCTTCTTCCTCCTCTTCCTTCTCCTCCTCCTTCTTTGTTTTTTTGAGACAGGGTTTCTCTGTGTATCCCTGGCTGTCCTGGAACTCATTCTGTAGACCAGGCTGCCCTTGAACTCACAGAGATCCACTTGCCTCTGCCTCCCAAGTGCTGAGATTAAAGACATGCACCACTGGCTTATGCCATATAATTCTTAAGACATCTTAGCTACCCCTTTCCTCAGATTACTAAAAATAAACTCAGCACATAATTCAGCAATTCTAAATAACTGATCTTGGAAGAACATGATGGTGCACTTCTTCAGTCCCAGCACTCAGGAGGCAGAGGCAGGCAGGTTTCAGTAAGTTTGAAGCCAGCCTGCTCAACATAGTAAGTTCCCAACTAACCAGAGATAGGTAATATATTGAGACCCACCAACCTGCAAAGAATTTATATCAATGTTCTAAAAATTTATCTGTTTATCCATACTTAGAGCAGCGTTGGGCACAGGGTGAAAACAGACACAATCCAAGTATTGATCACAGATGAATGGATAAAACAAAATGTGTGTGTAGGAGGAGGCCGCTTATTATTATTATTATTATTCGTCCTGTCTGCCCAGAACCAAAAAAACACAGAGAAACTATATTATTTAAAACAGTGCTTGGCCCATCTAGCTTCTTATTGGCTAATTCTTACATATTAATTTAACCCGTGTATCGCCATGTGGCAGTGGCTTACTGGCAAAGTTTTAGTGTCTGTCTCTAGCAGGGCTACATGGCTTCTCTCTGACTCCACCTTTTTCTCCAAGCATTCAGCTTAGTTTTCCCTGCCTACCTAAATTCTGCCCTGCTATAGGTCCAAAGCAGTTTCTTTATTCATTAATGGTAATCACAGAATACAGAGGGAAATCCCACATCAATAATGGAATACTATTCAGTCTTTAAAAGCAAGGACATCCTTTTGTTCATATGTTACAACATGGATGAACCATGAGGACAATATGCTAAGTGGAACAACTGGGGATAGATACTATAAGATTCCACTTAGCTGGGCAGTGGTGGCGCACGCCTTTAATCCCAGCACTTGAGAGGCAGAGGCAGGTGGATCACTGTGAGTTCAAGGCTAGCCTGGTCCACAAAGAGAGTTCCAGGGCAGCCAGGGTTGTTATACAGAGAACCCATTTTGAAAAACAACAACAACAATAAAAAAAGATTCTAGTTCTATGAGATTCCACAGAACTATATACATGGGGGATGGGAAGATGGCTCGGGGGGTTAAGTGCTTTGCCGTGCAGGCATGAGCACCCAAGCTTGGATCCCTACAACCCATGTAAAATAGATGTCTCCAATCCCAGTGTTCCTACAGTGATGTCAGAGGTAAAGACAGAAGAGTCTCCAGAAGTTCACGGGCCAGCTAGGGCAAACACGAGACCCCATCTCAACCCAGGTAGAAGACGAGGACTGACACCCGAGGCTGTCAGCTGACCCCCACGTGTACACTGTGGCACACATGCATCTGCACTCACACACGCAGACACTTACACACTTGACACACACACACAGATTGGACAGAGTTACAGTGGTGCAATCGCTAATATTGATTGTCAAATTGATAGGATCTGAAGTCATCCAGGAGACAAGCCTGTGAGTGATTTTATCCAGAGCAGGTTCACTGAGGCAGGAAGACCCACCTTAAGAATGGGTGACCCCATTCTATTAATAAAGAGGAGAAAGGAGCTGCTGCTTCCTTCCTGTGGATGCACCGCCTGCCACCAGGGCTTCCCCAACATGACCGACAACATTGCTCTTCCTTCCTTAAGTTGCATTGGTTGTGGCATTTTGTCACAGACACACGGAAGTACAAATGGGAAATTCTGTATTTGCTGTAGTGTGTTACAAGCAGAATTAAAAAGGGAATGGTCTCGGTACTCAGAAGGCTAAGGCAAGAGTCTAGCTCATGACTTCTAGGCTACATAGGAAGACTTTGCCTTAACAAAACAAGCAAACAAAAAAGTCTGCCATGGTGGCACATGCCTTTAATTGAAGCTCTCAGGCTGGTTGACACAGTGAGTTCCAGCACTACATAGTTAGACCCTGTCTCAAAGAAAAACAAATAAAATTAAAAAAAAAGAGGGAAAAGATGAAGAAGAAAAAAGGACACGGTTTCATTCTCTTTCCAAAAGATGCTCTGCCCCGCCCCTAAATCTCTGCCCCACCCCTAAAGCCCTGTCCCTCCCCTAGATTTCTGCCCTGCCCCTAAATCTCTGCCCCACCCCTAAAGCCTAAAGCCCTGCCCCTTCCCTTGAGCTCTGCCCCGCCCCTAAAGCTCTGCCCCGCCCCTAGAGCTCTGCCCTGGGTAACCCTGCCCAGTTTCTGTGACGTGTCACCCACTTCCAACCATTTTCCTCTTAGCTTGACCACAGACTCATGTTCTTGAGACAAGGACCTTGATACATATATGTGTGTTTAACTTTTAAAATATTTGTATTTATTATTTTAAATTGTATGTGTCTGTGTAAGGGTATGTTCACATGAGTGCAGAATCCTTGGGGGTCAGACATATCAAATTCTCCTGGAGCTGGAGTTGTAGTTGTGAGATGGCTAATATGGATGCTGGGAAAGGAAGACAGGTACTCTGTAGGAGTAGTGCGTAGTGTGCCATCTCTCCAGACCCACATATATGCTATGTACGTATGAACGATTCTGGTGATCTTATATTCAAGTCTTGGTCTTCCTTTCTGAAAACGTAGCATACACTTGTCTCAAAGATTAAGCCATGCATGTCTAAGTATGTATGATCAGTACAGTGAAACTGCAAAAGACTCATTAAATCAATTATGGTTCCTTTGGTTGCTGGTGCAAATGGTCTTTTGTAGTCCCAGTCTAATTAAAAATTAAAGCTGGCTTTGGAGTTAGAATGTGGTTCTCTCCTTCTCTAAACCCAAGCATGCTTATTAAAGTGAAATCCAAAATCTCTGTCTCATGTCAGAAAGGCCACCTGATATGGGACAGAGGAAAAACAAATATCTAAGGACTACTTTATCGCCACTAATCTCTTAATCCTTTGGTTTTATATTGACCGTTTAACAGCTTTTCTTAGGGTATAAGATTTATAAGATTAAATATATATATTAAACTTTTGTCTAGATATTAATGGCCATATAGAGTACTAACTAATTCTAGAAAAAGGTTTCATCTGCCTTCCTGTACATGATTTGGGGTTTGAGTCTCTATCAGTTTTCTGCAGTGAACCATGAGCTACCGTAGGAACCTAACAGCGACCTTAGGAAGTCTCCATAAAGAGGATGGAGCCCCACAAAGACTCCTCCAGGACTATGATAACACCACTAAGTTGAAAAACACCAGCTAAAGATCAGCTTTGAACTACAAACTGCTCAGAACAATTTCAAGGTGCCTAGCCGAGATGACAGCCTCACAGACTACTCTAGCCAGGACTTGAGACAAGCTCTTCACTTTCCCATTACACAGAGACTAGACAACAAATGATACACCTGCCTCTCTCAGGACTTGAAAATTTAGGATCCCCTAAAGATGCCATGGCTCCCAGACTGCAAAATGTAAATTTAAGAATAGGACACCTACATTTCCAAGAGGTGGGGTAGGTGGTTTTTGGTCACTCCATGTATTATAGATATTTGTCATTGTTTGGGGGGGGTGTTGGTTACAAGTTGTCATTGGTTACAGTCAGGAGGAAAGTTGAACAAAGGAGATTAGATCAGAGTTCTTGTTTTGAAAAGAAAAAGGGGAAAATATATGATAGGATAAAAGGGTAAAATCTACTTTGAATAAAGGGATGATATAGAAATAATAAAATAAAAAAGTATATTATTGAATCTACTTTTAGAAAGCAACTACTAGTTTTGAATGTTTTACACTGGATTGGAATTTTGTATATTGTATACAAATTTTGTATATAGATACAAATTTGAGATTAATTTTGTTAAAACAGACTGTACATACATTTCTAATCTTGTTCAAGGTATTGTACCTATACAGCTCATTTAACAGTGTAATGCAAATTTCTAGTCCTTGTAAGTATTATTACCAAGTGTTTAGGATACTAAGGAAGTGCAGGATAGTAATTAGTCACCTATTACAATCAAACTTACAGTTACATTAAGTATGTTTTCAAGATCAAACAGATATATTTTAGAGAGACAGGTCATCTTCGAACACCAGAGATCTACAGAATATGGCATTTAAGATGTTTTAATAACATAGGTTCTTTTTTCTTTTTCTTATGACAATTAGACATGTCTGCTCCTGCAGCACCAATCTACTTCAGAGAAGACTATGGGCATCAAAGAAATGCCACATAGAGTTTACTTTCTTTGTGGCAAAAGTAAACAACAGGGCAAGAAAATGCCCTTGCCCCAATTGCTGACAGTGTGCTGTCCTAATGGGACAAGCAGGACACAAAAGAGAGTGACTGCCAAACCTTGCCCAGACAAAGCAGGAAAGTCCTTCAAAAACCTTGCTTCATAGAAAAGTCTGTCAGATATTCTAGCCCTGTAGGCTGAAGATAGATGCCCCAATATTTGCAGAGAAACTTCTGGTGACTGTCCAGGCAGCCAGCTGTTTCTGTCACTTCTCACATTTTTTTGGAAGTCTCTTGCTTACACTTCCTGATTACTCAGTTAATATTATTTCCTTCTTGAGTCTCTGAGGTAGCTGAAGACTAGACAGTTTAGTTAAGTTTTTATTGTTAGGAGACTCAGAAAAGAAATTCACTAAAGAAATGAAAAGTATATAAGGTTGAGAGACATCAAAAGATAGTTTTGGGTATTAATGCAAGCTATAATAGAAAGTGAATTAGGAACAAGACTTTGGACTCACCAGCACAAGGTAGATGTGGCATATCTTCTCTAAATTTGCCAAATGCAAATGGACTAGACATTGTTGGTGTGTTTATTGCCTGTGCATGTTATATATAGTTATTGTACTTATTGTATATAACTTTCTTATACTAGTTATAGCCTTCCTTTTTTACTTTAGACAAAAAAGGTAAATGTAGTGATATTTCATTTGTATTCTAATAAATAAAGATTGCCTTGAAGACCAGTAGGTAAGACTAAGCAGCTAAAGGCCAGGCAGTGGTGTCTCACACCTTTAATAACAGCGCTAGAGGAATAGAAGGTGGGATGCGAAAGGAACTCATTCTCTTTCAGGGTGAGGATTTCTTAGAGGTAAGAGCTCTCTAGTGGGTTGTCTGCTTTGCTTTTCTGATCTTCAGATTGAACCCCAGTATCTGTCTCTGGCTTTTATTAATCATGTACAAGTCTTCACAGGGTTTTGAAGGATACATAGGTGTGCTCGCCTCTGCCCCAGTCCCTCCCTGGTTAGTATGCTGAGTGCTCACCCAAGACTCATGAATGTCACCACCACTTTTGCCGTGTTGTGACCTGCTGTGTGTGTCCCTCCACTGCTGCTGGATCTGCCACTTCTCCCTTCCAGAACTTTCTCTAGATCCACTGTCCCTGAGCTGGTCTCATCCTGAGGGTGGGAGGTAAAACCAAATCAGGTGGCATGCAGCCAGGGACTTGAAATGACTCAACTGTAACCCTAGTGTCCCTGGCCATCTAAGCCACTTCCGGTTTTACAGGATTAAATAAATGCTTCGATTAAAACAAAACAAAACAAAACAAAAAAACACCCAGTGTGCTTGTAGCCCCCCCCCCTTCCTCTCTCCTCCCCAAACAGAATAACTCAGTTTCCCCCAGGAGAGCATGACCAGTTAGCAAGAGGCAGAGCTCCAATCTTGCTCCTTTTCTTTTCTGTCCCTGCACCCACCCCAGCCTCGCTGTCATCCCTTGAAACCTGGCACCCTGGGGTGTCCCTGGGGGAGGTGGCCCATCTCTCTTTACAAAGAGGCAGGATTGGGCTAATAAGAACCAGCTGTGTTGGTGGTGGGTTTCACCTCACCCCTCCCCTGCCCTTGCTCTGATAGCTGTGAGAAACTGATGACAACCTGTTTGACCTCTGACCTCCGAACTTGACCCGTTGCTAATACCTCCAGCTGCTGATTGCTGCTGCAGCCCTTTGTCTCGGGCTGTTTGGGAGCCTGGACAGACAAATGATTTCTATTTGTCCTCTGGTGCCGCGGATGGAGCTGATCGATAGAACCCGCGAATGATGTCAAGGATTTGTCACCGTGGCTTATGAATGACAAAAACGTTCCTCGACCCCCCCCCCCACTCCACCTTTCTCCCCTCCCCAAAGAAACACCTTTTGGGGGAAAAAGGCTGAAAGCCAGAAAAGGCATATTGATTTTTTTTTTCGCTTTCTTAAATAGCCGCTCGAGCCACAAAAGAGAGAAAGACAACACTTTTCTGTGCTAAAATGCAGCAAAAGCCTCCCAGAAAACAAGACTGGTGATTAGATCGGCTAGTGCAGTTAAGCACCACAGGCCGCGCACACCACAACTGCTCAATTTGGTCTGCCGAAGGCTGGACCAATTTCTTACCGGTTCCCAGCAGCTCAGACATGAGGGGGCTCTAGAGAAGGCTTTACTCTCCTCTTCCTTCCCCCATCTACCCCCAGCTCAGGAACAATTTCTGCCTCCCTGCCCCGCCCCTTCCTCTTCTTCTTTCCCTGATTAGGCATGAGGGGGAACCCTGGAATATGCTCCCGAACCAGCACCAGCCTGTCATTGGAAATATATAAGCATCCTTTGTACGGTGGATTTGCATCTTTAAGAGATACCTTCACAGAGAGCAAAAACCTGCTTGCCAGTCCCTGAAAGCCCAGCCTCCAGCAAGATGCTCTGGGGAAGATGTGGAGGGGGAGGGGGGTTGAGATGGTTATTTGAAGGGATGCATTTGTTGAGTATTGACAGAGGTCACAGGCCTCAGTGGAAATGAAATCTCCAGGTGACTCAGAGGCACCAGGGCAGGCGGCTTTGCAGACAGGAAGCAGAGACTCAGTTTTCCCATCTGTGAGAGGAAAATGCAATTGAATCTGCCTCACAAAGGTGATGAGATTATTCGTTGGGGGTAATCCAGGTAAAGCAGCTGAATTCTCTTGCTGTGTGTGAGGTCAGGTCTTGTTTTAAAGATAACTTTAACCACTAGTGTTTGAAGACTTGCTACTCTCTGGAGATGCCCCAACAGATTGATGGCACCAGGCTGAATAGAGACACACCTCTACCCAAACCAGGACCTGGGTGGGGAGGGGGTCACAAAGCTGAGAGAAGGGAGCTCTGGCAGGATGCTACTCTCTCTCTCCAACGTATCCTTGGGCATAGACTGCAGGGGCACCTGCTCTTAGGTAGGTTCAGTCACAGAAGTCACACAGAAGGATACAGGGCAGTTCAGGTCCTTCTTAAACAGTTGAACTATCGCATAGTTACCGCCTGCCTCAGGTTTCTCCCACCTATCCTCCACATCATCACCAGAGTTGCCTTCCCATCTCAAATCCACCCTGACATCCCTATTTAGATCCCTCTCATCACGGCTCCTCGCTGTCTTCCGGATGAAGCCTAACTCCTTATCCTGGCCTTCCAGGCCCTCCCAGAGGTAGAGTCTCACCCGGCGCTTCAGTATCCCCTCAGGCTATGGTCCTTATCTTGGGGCCACCTGTTTGGGATCATGTCAAGCACATCTCTTGTGTGGCCCCTTGCCTAGAAAACCCCTTTACTTCTATTTTAGTAATAATTCTCACTCCATTCCCCAGCCCCCAGCCTATGGGACTGTATTTCCAACAGAATGAATCTGCCCACATTTGCCTTCTGCCTTGATTAGGGTCTTCTGGTGCAGAAACCAGACTGTGCTGGAGACACCATAGCTGAGAAGTGTTTGAACTTTCTATAATCAATCAAAAAATAATCACCACCAATCAAAAAATAATAATAATGTTATTAAAGTCCTGGCTATTGCAGTTGGTGACTTATATTACTGTGAACTTAGGGTTTTGCCCATGCCATGCAGAGTTACCTGACAACCTTTCTTTTTTATTTTTGGGATGGGACTCATGAGGTTACTTAGGCAGGCCTTGAACTTATAACCCTCCTATTTCAGGCTCTTGAGTAGTCAGGTGTGATGGTTAACCTTGATTATAACTTGGTTAGATTTAGGCTCACGACGGAAACACACTTTGGGGTATGTCTAGGAGGGGTTCTAGACTGAATAAAGAGGAGAAAGTGAGCTGAGCAGTAATATTTGCTTCTCTCTGCTTTCTGACTACTAATGCTATGTGACCAATTGCCTCATGTTCCTGCCACCATGCCTTCCTTGCCATACTGGACTACACCCTTGAGTTGTGAGCTGAAATATACCCTTCCGTCATTCTGTCACTTTTTGTTAGGTATTCTGTTCCAATAATAAGAAAAGAAACTAATATAGGAAATTGGTACCAGGAGTGGGGTATCGGTGATCAACCTATGTGGCTTGTAGGCATCAGGTCTGCAGAAAGAACATGGAAGGATTTAGAGATGAATGGTAAAGAAGCCTTAGAATGCAGTCAACTTAGCTTAATGTTTTGGGTGAGCTTTGAAGACCAGAATGCTGAGAGAAATGTGGACATTAGAGACCTGACTCATGAGGTTTCAGAAGAGAAGAAAGACTCTTGAGAACTGGGCTAGAGGTCATTCCTGTTATAGTCTGGAAAATAATTAAATTATATTTTGTCCTTGTCTTGAGATTGTAAGGATGAATTCAACAGTAATGGACTAAATCTTCTGCCTGAAGGAAATTTCAAGCCAAGGTAGCATTCAGATGTGGTATAGTTATTGACCACCAAGGTTATTCAGGTTTACAGTGAGAGAGAGAGAGAGAGAGAGAGAGAGAGAGAGAGAGAGAGAGAGAGCGCACAAAGACGAAAAATAGTCAGTTTGGTATGGAAGAGAGTGTACATGAGTATAAAGTTAGAGGTTAGAAAGAAGGGGCCTGAGAATATAGCTGTAATTGTCAAGGAACTTAGTGTCATTAATGAGAAACTTTTCACTCTTCACTGGGGTAATAGGAAAGATGCTCTGAGGGCAAGACCCCACCCAATCAGAAGGCTCCAAATTTGGAAAATGCAAATTTGTTTGGAAAGAGAGATCTTGGAATAAGAAGTTCATACTTCAAGAGTATACAGAGACCTCTGTAGCTGTGGTCTAAGGGAGCTCCAGGCTACATCTTGGGCTGGTGGCAGAATTTGGCATCATCCACATGGTATTGGCTTGGGAGGCATGAAAGATGTGGATAATGGATGCTTGCACTAAGGTTCCAGAAGGAGACTGAGATGGTGAAACCTCACTTGCAATTAAGAGCCCAGTATGCTGGAAGATGCCAGGACCATGGGATGTGTGACAAGGAAAGCTGCAGGCATAGAATACAGTCAGCACAAGCTGAGGGCCTGGAGCTGCTGCAAACGGATGGTTAGCTTTGTCCTGCTGATTTGCATCTTGCTTTGGTGCAATCTTTTCTTACTCTGCACCCCTTGCTCCCTTCTGGAATAGGGGTGTTTATTCCACACCACTGTGTACTGGACATATGTAACCTGTGTTCTGATTTCACAGAGACTCACAATTAAAAGGTTGCCATGAGTCTCAGAAGCCCTTCTGGATTTAGGGATTTTGAAGAGGGTTAGAACTGTTAATGTTACAAAGTCTTTTAGAGATGGTATAACTTCATGGGATAGTGAGGAAATGACACAATTTAAAAGGGACATGCTTGACACGGGGCAGATTTGTGACAGTTAATCTTCACAATTCAAGTAGACCCAGAATCATTATGGAATCCCATACATGTATGGTTATTAGAGTTATTATTTTTGGAAAGGTGTTTTTGCTTTTGTTTTTTCAAGACAGGGTTTCTCTGTGTAGCCCTGCTGTCCTGGAACTCACTCTGTAGACCAGGCTAGCCTTGAACTCACAGATCCACCTGCCTCTGCCTTCCAAATGCTGGGATTAAAGGCGGGTGTTACCCGCTCGACTACTTCCAGGAAGGTTTAACTGAAGAGGGAAGTTTCACCCTGGATGTGGGTTTTAATATCCCATGGGGTATTGAATATCCTTGACTGAATTAAAAGGAAAAGTGAACTGAGAACTAACATTCACCCCTCCGCGTTTCCTGACTATGGATACACATTTATCAACTGCCTCAAGCTCCTTTCACCCCACCTTCACCATGATGAACTGTACCCTCAAACAGTGAATCAAAGTAACCTTTCTCTCTGTAGGTTCCTTTTGGAAGTATTTTGTCAAGATAAGAAAAATTAACTGATTCACCAGAACTATGGATCTTAGCTACCAAATCTGGCTAGATGGTGACAATGGCAATGATGATGATGATGATGATGATGATGATGATGATGGGGATAACAATGATGATGATGATGGTGGTGGTGATGATGATGATAATGATGAAGAAGGAGGAGGAGGAGGAGGAGGAGGAGGAGGAGGAGGAGGAGGAGGAGGAGGACAGGGTTTCCTATCTCCCAGACTTGTCTGGAACTTACTACACAGCTGTGGATGACTTTGGGCTTCTTCCTCCCTCTACTTCTCAAGTGCTGGGACCACAAAAGTATATCACCATATCCAATTTATGGGGTTTGGGGAAATCAAAGCCCAGACTTCACGCTTGCTTTGTGAGTATTCTACAAACTGGGCTATATCCCTAGCCCTGCTCAGCCTTTTTAAACACTGTAAATACAGCAAACTCATTGCAGAAATATTATGCAATATGGCAGAGCATTTTAAAAGGAGGAAACTACTTACAAAACTCCTTTGTATTGATGAGGGTATTTCTTCAAGTGACTAAAAAACAAAAAGAAAATCCAGGCATGGTGACACATGCCTTTAACCACGGCACTTGAGAGACAGAAGCAGGAAGATCAGGAATTCAAGCTCAACCTTGGCTACACGGAAAGTTCTAGGCCAGCCTGGGATACAGGAGACCCTGCCTCAAGAAACAAAAAAAACAGTTCAAACTGGCTTCAGCTAAAGGAGATTGTAGGACATTAGGACAGATAAGGAAGGGGTGAAGTTGGTTTCAAATGAGGCCTGAGCCATCTCAAATGATATGGTCTAGACTGGAACTTCCTTCCCTTCCTTTCCCTCCCTTCTCCGTCTCCTTCCTTCTGTTCTGCCTCTCTTGGTATCCTTCTAAGTAGTTTTATACATGGGTTTTTCCTTTGTGGTTCCAGGCAGGTCAAGCACTTTTGAGTTTCACCCCCACCCCCAGCTCCCAGTTCAGCATGGAAGACTATGGCACTGTCCTCCGCAGTCTTATCACAGACTCAAGAGGTAGAGCCTCACTTGGCTGCTCTGGGTCTGAGCAGGTCTTAGTGACCACATATACCCATTAGAACGTGAAGCCTTGCAGCTTCTGCCATGGTCTATTGCATAGTCTGTCTCCAGGTCTTTCTGTTTGATATCCCTGCTCCCTAGAACCTAGCTGCTGCCTGTCAAAAGCTTGCATCACACACCAACCGTGTCTATGCGCTGTGGCCAACAGTTTCAGGCTCCTGGGGATGGCAGGTGTCCACTATATTGTTTTAATCTTACACTGAACCTGGCTGGAGCTTGACAATTTTGCATAGATTGGCTCGTCAGCAAGCCGGTCTCCTTTCCCAGGACGGACATTACAGGCACGTGCTGCTGTGCCTGGCTTTCATATGGCTGCTGGGTACTGAACTCGGGACCTCATGCTCTCATGGCAAGTATTCTACCCACCGAGTCGTCTCTCCCTCTCCATATTTTCCTTTTAACTGTAGCTCCTAAGGTCATGTACATTTGTTATAAGGCCTCTTACGATTTTTAAACCAACTTCCAGAAACTTCTTGAGATTCCTGCTATCCACATGTGGTGGGCCTTTTCTCACACTGTCATCAGCATGGAAGAGTTTCCAACCACAAGGTGAAAAAATGATTGCCGGTTACTGCTTTAATTTGAATTTCTTCGATTACTAGTGAGGTCAGGGACCTTCTCATATCTACATCGACTACCATTATTTCTTCTTTTGCAATATTGCCTAATCATACCCTTTGACCAATTTTTATATTGCAGCGTTTGTATATTTTATTATTGATCTATGGAACCCTTTTATATATGAGAGGGCCAATCTTTTGCTGGCCACACACCTTACAAGCATCTTTTGTATCTATGTTTTCATAGGGGGCACTCAAATCAGATAAGCAAAGGCCTCGAGAAGACAATGTGAGCCTTCAAATGCAGCTGGCACCTGCAAGATAATTTAATTAGAATTTAGCTAGAGTAGCTGCAGAGAGAGAGAGAGAGAGGGCCCAGGCTCAGAGAAAAGAGAGGCCAAAAGACTGACGGTAGCTGGGAAGAGGCTATGAATGGTAGCTGCTAATGGCTCCCAGCAGTCCATGTCTGGAGAATTATCCTTGAGGAGCAGGCTCCCTTCCCTGTAGATTCCACACTCCTAGGAGGCCTGCCACCAGTGGCTAAGTGGCAGGAGGGGATGAAAAGCCCAGCCCCTCAACTCAAGGAAAGATGGACACTTGGGTGCAGGTGGTGTTGCTGGGACGTCCTGAGATCTCACTGAGTCTCCCAGAGGCCTTCTTTGTTTAGTTCCTCTGCGTCTGCCTCTTCACTCTCCGCCTCCCCCATTGCTGTTCTTGCTCTGCTGCTAAGGACCTTATGTCTGAGTCAGAACTGTACAGTCAGGAGCAGGATGGGAAGAGACCAAAGAGGAGGGCAGGGAGGATGGTTCCCCCAAAGCCAGCATGGACTCTGACCCTTTTGAACGCTAAAATGAACACTTTTTTTTTTTTACAAGTTGCCTTGGTCAAGGTGTTTTTACAACAATGGAAAAGTAACTAAGACAACCTTGGATCAGTCACTATGGCTGTAGGCAAGGATGGGTGACAAGTCAAAGCCAGGCTGTGAATGGGGACAGTGTTCCCTTTGCTGAGGGAGATGGGAAGGGGTGTTGCCCTTGGCTGCCCTTCTGCCACAGACTGATACCCTGATTCCCTTAAGGACACTGCTTGTACATTCCTGGGGGCTGTATATGATTCACTCACAACTCCAGAGATGTGCTCCGGATATATTCTGACTATGTGACTTGTCACCCATCCTTGCCTACAGCCATAGTGACTGATCCAAGGTTGTCTTAGTTACTTTTCCATTGTTGTAAAAACACCTTGACCAAGGCAACTTGTAAAAAAAAAAAAAGTGTTCATTTTAGCGTTCCAAAGGGTCAGAGTCCATGCTGGCAGAGTACGGAGGAGAACACCTTGATCGGCAAGTAGGTGGCAGAGAGGAGCATACTGGGAATGGACTTTTGAAACTTCAAAGCCCACGCCCCAGTGCCAGAGCTGCTCCAACAAAGCAATACCTCCTAATCCTTCCCAAACTGGATCATCAATAGGGGACGGAGTGTGTGTGTGGGGGGGGGGTGTCTGTTCTCATTCAAAGCACCACAAAAGTATAGAGGTCAGACAGAGCCAATGAAATGCTGGGGCTTCTGGGAGGGGAAGCCGATCTTTCCCACCAAGCGTGTGGGTATTAGTGTAGCACAGTTGTCACCTGCGGAGCTGGAAGCTGGTGGCACCAGGAGCAAGTGAACTGAGGAGGACTCTGCTGACACCTGGAACGGCATGTGAGAAGAACCAGCTTTGGGAATTTACTGCTTCCCAAAGACATCTGAAGAGGCCGTTCCTGCCCTCTATACCGTGACTCTCAGCAGATACATGTGTTATGAGCTCAGCGATTTGCACAGAGGCATGGAGGAGCCAAATGTGTACCCCACTATGTCTTCCTGCCATGCTAAGTATTCCCCAACTATGCCTTGCTACCAGGGGACTCTGTCAGAGTGAGGTGGTCACTGTGGGAACAAACTCATATTGCTGTGAACATCTGGGTAAGTGGCCAATTCTCTGTGCTCTTCAGGTGTTCCCAACCCTTCGCAGCCCTTGGGAATTCATTTCCTTGTCTCCTTTCTGGAGGATGGAGTAAAGGCATCCAGGTCTTGCCTTGCTGTCCCTCAAGGGTTGGAGGACAGGTAAGAATTCGGGTCTTGGGGGCTGGAGAGATGGCTCAGTGGTTAAGAGCATTGCCTGCTCTTCCAAAGGTCCTGAGTTCAATTCCCAGCAACCACATGGTGGTTCACAACCATCTGTAATAAGGTCTGGTGCCCTCTTCTGGCCTGCAGGCATATACACAGATAGACTATTGTATACATAACAAATAAATAAATAAATATTAAAAAAAAGAATTCAGGTCTTGAAAAAAGACATCTCGATATTTGCAACTGGGTGGCCTGAACCTCTGTCTCCCTGAGATGCCAGCCCTCCGTCCATACTGTGGACAAGCCTGTTGTCTTCCAGGAACCCCAGTGCACAAAGTCTATAAGGCAAGCCTCAGAGCCTGGCCCATCTCCCCAAGGGGCTTTGTGGGGGACTGGGAGACTTCTGTCCCGCCCTCCTCCTATGCCATTGCTGCCTTTTGTGCTTGACCCAGAAGCAAGTGTCACACTGGGACCAGAGGGAACCAGGGAGACACCAGAGGAGCTTGCTTTCCTCATCAGGAGACAAAATAGACAGAAACCCAGGCCCTGCCTAGCCTGAATCCCCAAGGAGTGTCAGTTAACTCCCCCAATGCAGGTGTGCACCAAGTTCTGAGTGGCAATGGTGGGGGAGGGGGTGCAGTGCACCAGGAAACAACAACCGTTGTCATCTCTTGGCCAAGATCCCAGCCTGCCCACTGTGAGCCTCAGACAGGGAGCTTACCCTTGTCAGGTGCAAAGGGGTTGAATACCCCAAGAGAAAACCGGTTGTATGTTGAGGACAGATCAATGTTAGAGAGAGGGGATGGTTCCACACAAGAGGAACAAACTGTACAGAAGAGCCTGTGCTCAGGATTGTAAAGGTGAATCAGGCTGTAAAGAAAGCCAGTTCAGCTTTGGTGGTGGTGGTAGGGGGTAATTCTTTGGCAAGAAGTGGCCGGAGCAGGCTTCTGTGTGCAGTGGAACTCTGCCAGCGCTGAGGAAGCCGGGACAGGAGACCCTTGTGAAGCAGGTGGTCTGAGGGAGTGCCCACTGGGATCTGGGGACCGTGGGATAAGTTCACAGCTCTGTCTCCCTAGGGAGAGTGTGAGTAAGGAGCTGCCTCCGCATGAGCCTCGGAGGGCGCCTCCCCACTCGGCCAGCTCCATGTTGGCCACCTGTTCCCACCACTGGGTGATCGGGGCAGCAGGGATCATTAACCCGAGCCATGAACTCACTCTGCCTCCCATGCATCTGGCCGGATAGAAGCCTCTCCTCCACTTCCACTCCCCAACCTCCAGGCCTCTGCTC
Organism: Alexandromys fortis; assembly: GCF_014885135.2. Lineage (NCBI taxonomy): Eukaryota > Metazoa > Chordata > Mammalia > Rodentia > Cricetidae > Alexandromys > Alexandromys fortis. The sequence continues at coordinate 2,722,356 of NW_026068051.1, read as the reverse complement.
AGCTAGATATTTCTCTCCCTTGGAAGAACACGCCTGCTACTGCCATTTCTGGTCCCATCCCTCAGCACATATGGAAGCACCCAAATCACATGACCTCTCTGAGAAATATATGGAGGCACCCAAATCACATGACCTCTCTGAGAAATAGGGAGTTCTGAGACCTGACGGTAGCTTCCATTTTTGCTGCTCACAGGCCCCGTGCCCTTAGGCAACTTGTATCTTCAGACCCTCAGCTTTCTCTTCTGTGAATTGAGGATAAATCACTTCCCAGAAACACACACAGAAAAAGAGAGAGAGAGAGAGAGAGAGAGAGAGAGAGAGAGAGAGAGAGAGAGAGAAAGGAAATAGAGTATATAAGGACACCTATAACCCTTGAAGTACTGCTTGAACTCTGTGTTTCCCTTCACCCACTTAGCTCTCTGTTGACGGCTGACAAAATCCTAGAGTGTGAACACACCTCTGGACTCCCACACCCATGACCCTTTGCCAGGCCTCTCGCACCCTGGGATGGGGAGAGCTTCGCCGGAAGCACAAGCTGGCTGCACTCACATCCCCTGTGACCAATGCGGAAATGAATCAAAGGAGGAAGGAATCTATCAGGACTGACTTCCCAATATGGTAGGCCCCTTGGTTCCTGGAAGCCTTCCCAGAAGATAATCCATTAAGTACTCTGCTCAGATACATTGTTGCATGGAATTGATGCGTCTCTGCCATACAGTTTGTCAGGAGATGGGGACCGGATATGATGGCTTGCTAAGATAACCCTCATCCGTCTGACTTCCTACACACCATACATATAGATTGTCATGTGCCCTGTGGGGGACAGGGTCTGGGGTTTGTAACACTTCAAACCAGCTATGCAACCTTGGAGGTGGGCACTGTTTGGGCTGAGGAGAAAATGTCTTTCGTGCCCTCTCCGAGCCTCTCATTTCCTCCTGAATGGCAATCTGAATGAAAACTATTGTAAATCCCAAGGATAACGGCTGTGCCCAGCACTGCACCTGTTTGTTGGATGGATGAATGAACTCAGTAAGAGCCCCAGTTCGGGCTAACTCTTCTTTTCCTCTCTGGGTCTGAGTTTATTTCCTGTCAAATGCATGTGCTGGAGAGCCTGGCTCTTGGCTCCCTGTCAGGTCAGGCTTCTATGAGCTGTCTCGGGGCTGAAGTTGAGGGTTAGAGTAGGGTAGCAGGGAATGTGGGTCTGCGTCTTCATGCCCCGAGGCTCAGGCTGCCCTCTGCGTTTCAGGGCATGGATGGCAGGTATGCATTCCTGTTCCCACGGGGCTGCCTGGCTTGGGAGAGTGACCCGAGCTGCAGCCCCACACTGACCTGCTCTTAACCCCCAGCAAAGTTACACAAACTCGTCCACGCTCTGCTGACAGCTGGGCCACCATGGCTACACCAGGCGAAGGAGGGAACAATGCTTCTCCTTGTGCCCTCCATCCTTCCGTCTCCTCACACCAGGCAGAGGAACACAGGGGCATGTGGGAGGGGCACCTGGCTCAGATTTCAATGGGGCCTGGAAACTGAATCTTCCTCCCTTTCAGAACTGTGGGATACAGAGGAGGCTGGAGCCTGGGTCTCAGCAGGGTCTCACTTTCTCTTCTTCATCCCTTCAGCAATACACTGGACCTCATGGTGATGATGGAAAGGAAGGAGCCACATGGGAGTCAGGAAGCCTGGGTCTGGTTGTGCTGCGGTCAAGGAAGATATCAAGGGGTGGACTCCCTGGGGCTTAGAAGGCAGGATGCAGAACCAGAATACCTACTCCAATTCTCGTCTCTGACAGGCCCCTACAGTCTGACACTCCATTTCCTCATCAATCGAAGTAGTCCCTACCTCCAGGATCATGGTGAGAAAAAAAAAAAATAAGCCCTTATACTTACAGGCTTAGTGGGAAGGAAGGTACGTGTGGCCCTTCTTCAGCTTCCATAGGAAAAGCAAATTGTTTGAATTGTCTAACACAGACCAGAACTACTTAAAGTACATGAAACTAGCTGTCAAAATTGTGAAACATAATCACAGTTTTGATTGCTTTTTGGCGGCATAAAAATTTGCAAATTTTTCATCAGGCAAGAAAAGAAAAACAAAGAATAACGATCGTCAACCCATCACTCCTCCCATTGTGTTTGCATGCCCGTCTGAATTAGTTTGCTCGTGTTGACACACGCTCAGCCCTGCCTCGCTCGAGACACACATTTCTTATTCTTCTTCACTCATTTTGTATTTAGGCTCGAGTTGTATGGTGGTTGGTTCTTTTCCAGATAACTGCCTTTGTTTGAAAACAATGTCAAAGATTCTTTTCTCTCTGGCAGGCTGCCACCGCCACGTCTCTCTGAAGCCTCTGTCCCTATGCCCTTCTCCTTTGGTGACCTCTCTTCTGCCTCAGGATCTGCCCCTCCGTTTGCTTGGTTAAGAATTCCAGATAGAGAACAAACAGGAAATCCTCAGTGTTTCAGATTGAGACAAAGCACCATGACCTGGCTGAGATGTTTCAGCACCAGGGACAGCGACATCCACGGGGCGGGAATTGTGACGTGTCACCTCTCAGATACTCAAGATTCAAGGAACCTGCCGAGAGGACTAGAGGTGAACAAGGCCATCTTCGAAAGTTCTGACAGCCTGTGGTTTCAAGTTCACCTTCCTTTCATTTCCCTCTCTATTCCTCCCTTCCTCCTTTGTTTTCTTTCTTGATAAGGAAGGTCCATTCACATTAGTGGCTTGGTTGCCGCAGGCCAGACAGAAAGGTCTAAGATCGAGCTCCCAGTGCAAGGAGCAGCAAATAGCCCTGCAACTCTAGGAATCCGACTGTGACTAGTTGTTTGACCTGCTCCTTTGTTGCTGGCTACCTAGAGTCACTCAACAGGGTCTGACCCAAGGCTGAGCCGGTAGTGAAGAGCCTGGAGCTTTACATGATGGGCAGGGCTGCCCTGCTCCAGCAGCTGTAGAAGAACCAAGCTCCATCCAAGAACCTTGCTTACCATGTCCCCAAACATGACACCAGGTCGCAGATGGACCCATACTTAGAAAATCTTCAGGAAGGGTCAAGAGTTAGCAGGAGCACATGAGGAAGTAATATCACACCACTCCATGTGCCTCAGGTAGCCCAGGCTGCCCTCAATCTTGCTAGAGAGCCAAGGATGACCTCGAGCTCCTGATCTGCTTGTCCCTACCTTCTGAATGTTGAGATTTTATGTGATGCTAGGAATTGAACCCAAGGCTTTGTGCACTCTAAGCAAACGCTCTACCAACTGAGTCACATCCCCACACTAACTGGGCTTCATTTGCATTTTAAAATAAGTTTTTATTTTGGTGGGGAGGGATGGAGAGAGAGAGGATGGGGGTTTTGTAGATCCTGGTGCATGTGTGGAGGTCAGAGGGCAACTTTCATAAGTTGATTCTTAAATTGGTTTCTCTCCTTCTACCAAAGATTGTTCTAGGATTGAACCCAGACCTTCAGGTTTGCACAACAAGCATTCTCACCCGCAGACCACCTGGGCCCTAGCTGGACTGTAGTAATAGGAGAGAAGACTTGGGTTCGACTCATCTCTCATAAATGCTTTTCTCTATTTAGTGGGAGACGTACAGAACAGAAATGGAAAGCACCCCACACACATACACACACACAAAGGGAAGGAAATTTATTGACTTGAGCACATGCTAAATGCTTCCCTGTGTACTGCAAAGGTCCTGGGGTCTCATCTGCCCCTGCTCGGTCTCATCCAATCACCACCCCCGCCCCTCTGCTGCTATGCTCCTTTCTGAAGCACCTTAGTCTTTTGGATGGAGTCAGATGGGTGTTTCCTTCAAGCTTTGGAAACACGAGAGCCTCAAAGAAACCACAGAGGCTAATCACTCATGTTAGTTAAAGCCCAGAGAGAGAAAGACACATGTCCAGGGTCACTCAGTAATGGCTCTCCTTAGCCAGATAGCTCAGGAGTTAGGGATTGATGTCCAATGTTTAATCATAGCACTGAGAAATCTCTGCCTGACCCACAGGCTTTTGCTCTGTCTCTGGCAATCCTAGCCTCCAGATTCTTAGTCTATGAAATGAAGAGATTAAATCAGAGCATCCTAAGGCAGGCAGGTATGGTGGCACACACCCATAATCACAGAACTTGAAAAGGTATAGGCAGAAGGACCAGAGTTCAAAGCCATTCCCAAATGCATAGGGACTTTGGAGCTACCTTTGGCCACATGAGACAACTGTCTCCATAGAGGATTATTCTAAGTCCCTCTTTAGGATGTAAACTTAGCTTATTTATTGCAGAACCTCCAGCCTCTGAGATTATGGTTCCTTTTTAGCAATGCTGGGGTGCCAGGCAAGACTACAGAGCCCCTCCCACTCCCTTCCATGGTGAATACACAGGTGAGGAGCAGGCATGAGGCTCTGCGTCTGTGCCGGCCATTTTTATGTCAACTTGACACAAACTAAAGTCTTTTGAGAGGCGGGAACCTCAATTAAGCCTACAGACTGTGGACAAGCTTACAAGGCATTTTCTTAATTAGTGATCAATCGGGGAGGGCCCCATCCATTGTGGGTACTATGCCTAGGTTGGTGGTCCTAGGTTCTATAGAAACGCAGGCTGAGCAAGCCATGGGGAACAAGCCAGTAAGCAGCCTCTGTTTAATCCCAAATTCTGGGATTAAAGGGTTTCTCCTCACTTTTTTTTAAGATGAAGAAACTACTGAGGTAGATGGCCCTGCAGGACAAATGGGTTCTCTTTGATCCTAGGAGTCCCAAAGTGCGGAAGTGGGAATAAAGAAGAAAGAAGTTCTCAGGAGCTTTGGGTTTGATGCATTAGAGGGCTTCCCACCAGAACTGGTAGTGGGAGGGGGTATACTCACACTGGGTGGACGATCAAAGGGGTTTTTAATGGTGAATGAGAAAGGATGGGGCCAGTAGGTGAACCGTATCCCTGATGCCCGAAGATTCCTTTCGGAGATGCATTTACTCCGTAGAGAAACAAAATGTCTCAATTTATTTTTCACACTTTCTGGTTTTAACTAAAAGGAAGTCTCAGGGTGCCGGTCTGGAGGCCAGGGGACAACTTGTGGGATGGGTTCTTTCTCCTGTGTGGGTTCTGGAGATGTCAGGCTCGGTGGCAAGTGCCTTTACCCAGGGATCCTGCAGGGGACAAGACTCATTGAAGACAGAATAACACAAGCCTCTTACCTGTGTGTGCGTCTTTATGTGTGTTTGTTTTATGAGACAGGCTCGCACTATGTAGTCCAAGCTTCTGTTTCAGCTTCTTGAGAGCTGGGATTATGAGTATGTGACATCATACCCAGCTATTTTATTTTTATAGTTACCTTCTTTCATGACAAATTAATTTGTTTCCCCATATTGTTGTATGATATGAAATTTCAGTTTAGTGTACTTTTTTTTTCCCTCTTCAAAACAGTCCTGTGTAGTCCAGGCTAGTCTTGAACTCATTATGTATCTAAGGTTGACCCTGAACTCCTGATCCTCCTGCCTCTCTCTGTTCCCAAGTGTAAGAGAGAATTACTGAAAGAAAATGTTTGTAAGACACTAATCTATTAAAGGATTTGTCTCTAAATAACACGGAGCCCCAAAACTCAGCAATAAGTAAAAGCAACTCGATGAAAAAGTGAGCACAGGATTTGAACCGTCTTCTTCAGAGACCGCACAGATGGAGAGAGCCTCTGCCTCCTATGTCTTTCAAGACCTGCAAACCAAAAGCAACCAGGAGATGCCACATACCCCACAAGTGTGAGCAAAATAAAAACCACCAGCCACACTAAATGCTAAGGAGGGCATAGAATAACAGGACTCTGACCTCATTGCTGGGTGGAGTGTAGGGGGGATAGAGAATGACACCTGTTTTGGAGCAGCAAGCACTATCTTACAAAGGCAAATGGGGCCACACTACATCTAGAGGTGGCACTCCAGGGTGTTTATCCAAGGGAGCTGAGGCCTATGGCCACACTAAAACACCACACACGGGAGCTCTCAACAGCTGTTTTCAAAACTGTTCAGTCTCAAATGCAACCAAGATGCCTTTCACTCAAATGCAACCAAGATGCCTTTCACTCAAATGCATAAACTACGGAAAACCCGTACAATGGGATATTTACGCAGTGTGAAGAAAAAATGGGGAGTTCAGGCATGGTGGAGCACGCCTTTAATCCCAGCACCCAGGAGGTGGAGGCACGCTGATCTCTGTGACTTCAAGGCCAGCCTGGTCTACAGAGCGAGTTCCAGGACAGCCAGGGTTACACAGAGAAATCCTGTCCCCAAAACCAAACCAAAACACAAAAAGCTATATTGCCTGATTTCAAACTAGACAGCAGTCAGGAAAAGGCAGAAGTGTGGAGACAATAGAAAAGTCTGTGGAGGTTAGGGGTGGCAGAAGAGAGAAGAGTGGAGGCCAGGAGCTTTTAGAGCGATGAAGCGACTCTGTGTGGTGATGGACACATGAAGTGATGCGCTCGCCGAAAGTCGTAAGACTTCACAGTAAACTGAACTGAGCTACTAAGAGCATTTTAATACTGGCTCACTATCGCAGAGGATATATCACACCAACGCAAGCCTTGAGTAATGCAGACAGTGTGTGAAAACTGCCCCCTTTACTCAATTTTTCTGTAAACCCAAAAACTTCTCTAAAAAATAGTCTTTTAGTTAAAAACTGACCCAATGCATTTAAGTCTAAGAGGTTTGTCTGCAGCGAGGATGCTCTAAGAAGCACAGTCATGTTATGTCAAAGACACACGTGAAAGCTTTGGGAAAGCCCTGTGTGTAACAGCGGAACGGACACCAGTAGAAGAGCAGGCAGACTCAGTCACACATCCTAGAACACTGTGCAGCCCCAAAGAAGCACAAACTTGACCACACACACTTAGAACAAATCTCACAAACCCCACAATGAGTGTGACAAGTGTAAGTCAATCCTACGTGATTCCATTTTTATCAAGTTTGTAAAAAGCCAAGATGGAGCTAGTTTCTGAGAGCCAGGAAAACGGTTATCTGCGAAGGTATACTCACATTGACAAATAGGACATGGGGGCTTCAGGTAATGTTCTGCTTGCTCTTCTGGGTGCAGGACGTGCAGTGTGTTCATGCTGCGTAGGCTCATCTAGGTGTTTCCTCCTGTATACGTTTCTGTATGTGTAGAACACATTTCTTTTGCATGAAAGTTGGGCTGGGGGTGTGACTTGGCTGGTAGAGTGCTTGCTGAGAGTGCATGGGTCCCTGGGTCCCACCCCCAGTGATGCATAAAATGGGAATGCCGGTTTACATAAGCAGGAGTGTAGCCATGCAGTTCAAACCTACACAGCACATTAAGACAGCAAACCACTGCTTCCCCCTTGACTACAATAAAATGCACAGACACAACCCGTCCTGAAGGGTGTGAAACAGAGGGGACCTGCTGCAGGACTGTGTAAGATGCTTATGGCCGCTGTTGAGGGGGTGCTAGGGGAAGAATTATGAGGAAGTCTGGTGCTAGCCATGTTCCGTGCTGCAAGGAGGCTTGTGTAGTGGTGAGGGTACGTGTGCATGGGTGAGTGTGTATGTGAGGAGGTGCGATAACATGGGTGAACATGTGTGTGACCATGCATGGTGACCACATGGATTAATTTGCATGCAGAGGTTGGTGGCCCACGGGTGAATGAACATGTGTGTAGGGTGGTGTGTCCAGGTGGGTAAGTGTACTCATGACAACCCCTTTGTCTGTGTTCTTAAGATTCCTGCACTAAAGTTTTGAAATACAAGGGGTCTCTGGGCATGGTTGTATATATACATCTGTAATCCCAGGTTTTTGAGCCTGAGACAGTTCTAGGCCAGCCTGGATTGCATAGTGAGATTCTGTCTGAAAAACAAAATCAGAAGGAAAACAAAAGTAACTCAGACTTGACCACATTATGGAAACGAGCTGTAATGAGTCTCCTTTGGAAACTGCCAGGGAGGAGCTCTTTCCAGGGTCTCCTGCCCTAGAGGAAGCCTTCTGAGTGTCCTGAGGCCCTCAGGTCAGTTGCATTCTCCCCTGTATCTGGCCTTGGGATCAGGGGGCATCAGGCTCAAGGGGTCAGTTACCAAATGCCCCTCCATGTCCCCAGGGCAGCTCTGAGCCCTGCAACCTGAGGCCTCAGGATCAGGAGGGCAGATTCCTTCCAGAATCTCAACAAACAAACACAAGGCAAAGCTTAGGGAGACCACAGGGTGACTGTGTGACCTGACCCTGGCTGCTCACCCCCATGGTGTGGCAGATTTTCTTCTGGAGTGTCCCTTTGCTTGTACCTATCTTGGACCTGAGCACCACCAGTCACTTCTGCAAAGGTTTTGCAACAGTCACATCATTCACCTGGTCTTCACTGACTTTTCAGCAGATTCACCGACACAGACCCCCACCTCTCCACAGGGCATCCCTACCTCTGCACAGAGAGCACTCCTCGGCCTTGACGCACACATATGCAACCTTTATCCAAAACCCTCCTGGAATAGGGAGCTGGCACCACTGGTTCCAGCAAGAGCAGCTGGAGGGGGGATAGAGTATCTCAGGAGCAGAGCCCTTGCATGTGTGAGAGCCTCGGCTCAAGCCCAGCACTCCCATAGAAAGCAGAGGGAGGGAGGGAAGGCTGCCTGGGAGGACAGTACATCTACTCTACTCTACTCAGCTCGACTCGACTGGACTCGACCCGACCCGACCCTACTGGACTCTACTCTACCCTACCCTACTTGACTCGACCCTACCCGACCCAACTCTACTCTACCCTACCCTACCCGACTCCACTCAACTCAACTCTACTCTACTCTACCCTACCCTACCCGACCTGACTTGACTCTACTCTACTCTGCTGTCCTTTAGCTCCGCAGGCAAAGGTACCTGCAGCCAAGCCTGATGACCCATGTTCCATCCCTGGGACCCAGACGGTAGAAAAAAGAACTGACTCCCATTAGTTGTTCTCTGACCTCCATAGGTCAGCCATGACACACATATGAGCATATGAGTACATGTGCACACGTGCACGCACACATGCATGCAGGCATTTGCATGAGCTCATGCAAATAAATAAATGTTTAAAAAGACTTTGCACTGTCACCTACTAGTCTATCTAAACATTTGCAAATGTGTACATAATTACACATACACATACATGAACAACCCCCCAGCATACACATATAAGCTATCTCTGGAAGGTTCCATGGTAAGACAGCCCCTAGTCATTGCTCCCAGCAGGAGTGATGGGGACTGGCCATGGGGGTCTCTTAGCTCTCCACAGTCACCACCTCTGCCTTTTGAATTTGTTCCATGTGCACACCACGGCTGGTTAAATAGGTGGAACGCTGCTGAAAGTGAAATTCTAGTTCTCACGCCCCTCTGGCTCTGGAGACATCGGCAGGGAGGCTCCAACCTAAGGGAAGATGGTTCATCTAGACCACCTTGACCTCCAGCTCCAGAGGGCTCAGCAGACATCAGTCACACTCAGTAGCACCCAGACCAGGTAGAGTCTGGCACATGCAAGCCATCCACTAACTATCTGCCCTGATAGAGGTTTCTGCATGTTGTCCCATCCTCCCTCACTCACCTGTTCCTATGTAAGGGGACCATCCCAGTGTTTGGGAAGTTCTGGCTTGAGTCTAGCCTGCATCCTCCTCAGAGTCGCCTCACACCTGCTTTTGTTCTCAGAGGAGTGACACACTGTGTTGGGGAGAACAATGTTTACTAAGAGCCCCAGTGAAGCTCCTATACCCTCCCTCGACCTCCTAGCATGGAGGTCAATCTCCCGACCAGAGCCACACCCCACTTTTCCATCCAGATTCCAGGCCCTTAGCTGGTGATTTACAGGGACAGAAAAGCTCAGCTTCAGGACCATGGAGAGGATGCTCTACCCAGACCAGGGCAGGGACCCAGGCATCCACCAGCGCTCCTCTACCCCCAAGCATGGCTCTTCTGTCTCCCGACTGGCCTGATTCATATCACACTGTGGTCCTTTGCCTGCCCTATTCACCCCAGACTCCCTGCATCCTGAGACTCCAGGAAGTGTGGGCTCCACTCAGGACAGTGTCTGGGGAGGTGATGTGGGGGATGCTGAAGGAAAGCCGGCTCCTCTAGGACCCACTAGAACTGAGGAGAACAATCTAACTTCCATTCCTTTCTGACCACTGGCTGGCTTGAAGCTCATCCACTCCCTCATTCACAATAGCAGCTCCCAGGCTGCACAGGGGGCTTTCACAGAAGGCCCCAATGGAATAAACTGGAAATCCCAGATGTACCTGGCCTGGGCTTGGCCTCAACACTCTAGGCAGTGATGGAGGACAGCACTGAGCTGAGTTCAGAGGACTGGACTTGACCCTACTCCGCCAGTGACTCCTCATGTTCCCTTGGGTAAGAGTCTGGCTAGATCTGTCTGTCAGCCCCTTCATTTGTAAAACACGGGTCTGCATCAGGGTTTGGGGGAGAATGAGGGCATGCCTCTCCACCCTGGAATCAACTGCATGTCCTAAAATAGGCTCCCAGAGCTGGCCCTACAACCTCCCTGCACTATAAATCATGCTGCCCCACCCCAGAAACCCCACTCCAGAAGACGGGCCATGTGAGGGCGGCAGCTGCTTTCTGCAATCCCCTTGCCTCAGGGCTGTCTCTCAGCCAAAGGACCCTAGCACTACCACCAGCAGTGTAGGGGACTCCTCCTCCTTTCTAATCCACTGTCCCCCAGAGATTAAAGCTACCAATGATGGGGGCTTCTTATGTCCAGAGTCTTCCTAACCCAGCTGCCCAATTCAGGCTGCATGCTCGGTCCCAGTAGGACGAAGAAGCCAGAAGCTTCCAAGAGGGGCCGGCTGGGGACTGAACTTCTGGTCCACCCCACAGCACATAGGTGTCAGGTTGTCCCTTCATGCAGTGGGGAGCGTGAAGAAGCCCTGGGGCAGAAGGGACAGCTGTCATGGTTCCAAGAAAGTGCCCACAGAGCTGAAGTAGCTCATCTGGTCACCTGACTACGCCACTGTGGGCAGCACTCTGGAACCTATGTATCTGCTCGTGCCAAGAATGGTTTTTCTCAGGAGTCCCAGGGCCTCTGTTTTTCTAGTGATCCCACCATGAGATAACTGTGAAGGCTTAACTGCTGAGCCAGGCTCTGTCCAGGCCAAGCACTCTTCCCATAGCCCCTTGGTTCCTCACCACACCAACCACCAGAGCTGTGGTCCTCCCTCAAGCCCACAGAGAAGGAAGGGCAGTTCAAAGGGGCTGGATGGCTTAACCAAAAGATGGGGTGAAGCTTCCAGCCTCTATCCTTGCTGTTTCTTGGAATTAGGAGGGACTGAATCTTTGTTCTACTGCTCAAGAGGAAAAAGAGGCCCAGGAATAGGATGGAGACACTCCCACGGTCACACAGCAAGATGGAAGCCATCTTGTTGCTCCAGTTGGGCTTCCCAGAGGGAGGTTCTGCTGGACTCTAGTCCATATCTAGCTAGTCCCTGCAGAGCCACACAGCGGAACAGGGAGCTTGTCCTTTGCCCTACCTTGATCTCAACTCCATCTCGGAGAAGCCAGGGCTCCCCCACTCCAGTCAGCAGTTCAGTACTAGGATTCCAGAAAGTCGATGGCAGAGAACTGGGTTATCCAATGTTCTAAACCCCAGAAAACAAACAGGACTCAAACCCCAATCCCTCGAGCCATGAGTGGCTTTCCCTGCAGATGACAGTTCACCTTTGAAAATCCATGCTCTCCAGGACCAGCCTGGCTTCTTCTATTAGATTGTGAAGGGAGGACGGGCAGTTCCCCCAGGCCAGAACTGGATACCCCCACCTGACTACAAGTTTTCCAGGTCTGCAGACTGTGTTCTTCCATCTGACTGGGGCTCCCCAACACCAAAGCAGTGACTATGTTATGAAGGTGGCTATTTCCAAAAAAAAAAAAAAAAAAAAAAAAAAAAAAAAAAAAACCACCCCTCATCAGAATAGCTGCTCCCTAAGAACATGTCTCCCCATCAGATTGAGTTGGACTCCCAAATGCCCCTCCAGTCTGCCTCCATACTGGGCATGGAGTTTTGGGTAACGGGGAACTCCCTCTACCCGTTCACCCTATCCCCAACTGGGGGCTCGTCTCAGACCAACTAGGCCCACAGCTTCATCACTCTGCCACCCCCACTGGGCAGCCCAGCGCCCCCTGACCCCTCGGCCTTCCATCATAGAGGATCTATAACATTTACAATCCCAAAACAAAAGCCCCTGAGAGCCGAGGACAGAATTCATCTTCCCAACTGACAAGCCCCGTTAATTAACGACTTGGAAATCGATGACGAGGAGGGACAGGCAGCAAATGACACCTCATCGTGGGCCAGGAGGAGGGAGGAAATGTCCGGGGACTGGTGGACACGCACTGTGGGGCTGGCCCAGCGCCTGGGAGAGCCACCGCCCCCATCTGTCACTGTCACTTCAAAGGCCATCGACTACCTTCCAACCTAGAAATTCTCATTTCCCACTGTGGCAGACCCTCAAGAGAAAGGGGGTGAGAGTTCCACCCGAAGAGCGTAAGAAAAGTCCTTTAGGGAAGACCTACTATGTGCAGACACGGGCTGAATGCTCCTCATGTTCTGAAGGCCTGACGGCAGCAACTGCCAGGTAGATTTCTTCTCATCTTAGAGGTGAGACTATCACGGATTGGGGAGCAGCCAGCTTCAAGTTGACTAAAGTTGGGGTTGTTTTCCCATGACTACTCTGGGTGGGTGAAAGAAGGAAAGAATGCTAAGAGCAGAAGAGCTGTAACCAGGGTCAGTGAGGGGGCTCAGTGGGTAAAGGTGCTTGCAGCCAAGCCTGATGAGCTGAGTTCAATCCCCAGAACCCATGTTGTGGAAGGGACGAACCAACTCTCAAAAGTTGTCCAACCTCCACACATTCATGTGAGATACACATGCACACATATGCACGTGTGCGCGTACACACACACATACACACACACACGTGCGTGCGCACAGAGAGAGAGAAAGAGAGAGAGAGAGAGAGAACTGAGACCAATTTTTATTCCCCACCATCAGTGTGATATCAGACAAGTTGCCTGATTTATTTGAGCCTCCGTTTCCATGTCTGTAGTGAATGGAGACTGCTCCCCTTTCCCTCCCCTGCAGGGAAGGCTCCATCTCCCCATTCCTATAGATGAGTACAGGTGAAAGATGAGATGAGATTTTTCCCACCACCAACCCCGCCCCACCCAACTCCAGGCAATGGGGATGAAGTGGGATGAGGAGCCAGGCTGGAGAAGAGAAGCCTATGGGCAGGGCAAGGGCGGCCACCAAGGCTTCAAGAGCCCATCTGTGAGGAGTTCAGTATTTGTGTTCCAAAAACTGGAAGTAACAGTTCTAGGGGGTTATCCTCAGTTGTAGAGCATCTACTTAGAGTACTTGAGGCCTTGGGTTTGATTTTCAGAGAGAGGGGGAGGAGGGAGAGGAAGAAGGGGCAGAGGGGAACCGGGAGAGAGAGACGCCCTTTAATAATGAATATGGCTGGGATGTAGGGTCAGGGGTAGAACACTTGTTAGGCATGTGTGAATACCTGAGTTTGTCACACATGCGCACACAATACACACACACACATGTGCACGCATGCACACACACACACACACACACTCGCTTTCAAGTGAAGGGTGAGCATGGCAGCCTGGCACATAGTAAGATCTCAATCAGTGTTGGAAGTGCTGCTGTTTTCCTATCCCCTCAGCTCCGCCAATCAAATGGCTCCCGAGGAGGTACAGAAGAGGAAACACTTCCTCCACCCTCCTGACTCCTTGTTCTGGGCCCTTGAAGGGCATGGAAACCAGGCTCCTGTTCTTGGCAAGATTCTGGAGTTGAGTTTCGGCCAGTACTTCCTACCTGCCGCAGTGCTGGAGAGGGCACAGAGCTCCCCACGAGCCCCAAGGAGGCAGCTACAGCTCTGCTGGGCAGGCAGGCATGGTGCAGGGATCCACAGAGGCAGGGACAAAATGGTCCCAGTGCCTGCCCACAGTGGGCACAGCCCTAACTGCCCTCCACCAGGCAGAACTGAACTAGGGGTGACTGAGGACCTGGGAGTCACCTGTGGTGGCTGGAGGGCTAAGGGTAGGGAAGAGATTCTGAGCTGAATGGAGCCAGCTGGAATGCCACTTCATACCAGGGAGCATGGGGCCTCAGCTTACCTATCTGGGTCAAAGGAGATCTATCAGAGAATGGACAGGGCCCAGTGTTCACCATGAGTCCTTGGGAAATGCAGATCAAAATCGCAAGGAGACATCCTTTTTCCCTTCTGGGATGGCTGCAAACACAGCAAACCTACAAATCTGGCCAGGCTGGCAAAGTCAGAGCCCCGGACGCTCCTGCTGATGTGTAAAATGTGTATCTGGGGTAGAGACCAGTGTAGACACCCCTCAGAAAGTAAAGCCCAGCCCTGGCCTATGACACACACCCATAATCCCATCTCCCCAGAGGTAGGAGGATTTCTAGTTTGAGCAACCTGTACTAACAAACCACAAACAAACAAACAAACAAAGCTAGGTGTGGCAGTGAATATTTAAAAGGCAAGCATTTGGAAGCAGTGGCAAGAGAGTCAGGAGTTCAAGACCATCCTCAGCTACATCGTTCAGGGCCAACCTGGGCTACGTGAGACATCATCTCAAAGGGAACAAAACAAACAAACAAAAAAAAAAACAACTGAAATCAGACTCCAATAACAACAACAACAACAAAAAAAAAAAACTGAAATCAGACTCCAATAACAACAACAAAAATCAACTGAAATCTCCAATAGAAGCTTTTACCCGATGTTGCTCATCGAAACGTTATTCATAGTAACTAAAAGATGGAAATAACTCAAGTGTACATCAATAAAAAATAAATGGACACAAAGAGTGTGGCCTATACACATGATGGAATATTACTCGGCCACCAAAAGGAATGAAGTTATGACACATGCCTGAACATGGACAAACCTTGAAAACACTATCCCAAACAAAATAAGCCAGACACCAAAAAATACCTATTATGTTGATTCCAATTATGTTAAATATATAAAAGAGGCAAATTCATAGAGCCATAGAGCAGATTAGAAATTTCTTTTTTAAAAAAATTTTTGGATTTATTATTTTTTTTATTTAATGTACAATGTTATTTTGCCATGGGTGTGAGGTTCCCTGGAACTAGAATTATAGACAGTTGTGAACTGCCATGTAGGTGCTGGGAATTGAATCTGGGTCCTTTGAAAGAGCAATCGGTTCTCTTAACCCCGGAGCCATCTCTCCAGAAATTTCTAAAGGATTCTGAGAGAGAATGAGAGTTATCCCTTAGTTGGTAGAGTGTTTTGAAGTTGCAGAAACACAGTATAGTCAGGGCTGCGTGGCATTTGTGGCATCTGGCTAATGTCATTGAACTATACCCTTAACATTGTCAAACGGCAGATTGATGCTGTGTACTTTTATAACAACTAAGAAAATTGGCAATATGAAAATGAAAGGCAAGGGGGGACGAAGACTTTCCAGGGGATCAAGGAGTCCTGCCCTGAACTGAGGAGGGACAGCTCCCGGCCCACTCCCCAACCCCATCCCAGCCCCTTTGGCCCAGCCACCCACCCTCTTTCCAGTCCTCCTCTATTCATTGAGGGAAAGTGGTCAGCCTGGGCCAGCCTGGGCCTCCCTCCAGAGCAGATGGCTTAGCTCTTTCCCTCTGGGTCCTCCCTCACTCCAGGCCCCTTGAAGTAGAAGAGACCTTTCTAGAATACGTCATCTCACTGGAGCCCTAAATGTCGAATTTAAATTCATACTTTGTACCACCTTTGATTTCAAAGCGGATTACACCTCTCAATGAAAGGCGGGAGCGTGGGGCCTTCTCGGCCTCTTGGGTCTCCGCTGGACTCTAAGCATTGTTAACTCCTTCCAATTCATTAGGTCTAATCCCAGCCGCGCTGAGTAAGAGGCCCTGGCCACCCCGCACCGGGCCATATGTGCCATTGTGTTACTCCCTGGCTAATCCAGCACTTGAAAGGCCACCAGATCCTGAGGTGATCAAGTCCTAGCCTGCAGTGAGGGGGTAGGGCAGCCAAGATCCGAGGAGGAACACCGCGAGGCACCCCTATAGACCCTTTGGGGGTAGGGCTGCAGAGACCAAAGAGTGAGGAAGCTGGGAGGCAGAAGGACAGACAGACATCACTCTGCACTATCACGCCTCTCCTCCGTCAGCGTACACTCCCATCCCCACACCATCACTCGCACCAACGTGCAACAGACCATGGGCTCACAACCTCAAACACTCGCAGACACACTCACCTCAGGGCTCAGTCACAGCACACCCCTATGTCCACATTGGCACATCCTTGTTGTACTCCCGGGGTCCTGCATCCACACGTGCACTGGGTATCTCTCTGCACACACTCACACTCACACCCATGTACCCTTCATATGGTCAGGGTCACAACACCGCTCCCCGACGACAGCCTTCCACACAGCTCCATCGGTTTCCACATTCTGGATGGGAATGACTTAAAGAGAGAGAAGGTTCATTTTGGCTTACACTTTTGGCGGTTCCTGGCCGTGACTGTCGCTCTAGGCCTTTGTCAAGACAGCACATGGAAGCGTGTGACAGAGCACTGTATTCATGCATTGTAGTGATGGAAAGGAAGACAGAGAGGTGAGGAACTGGGGTCTCACAACTTTTTTTTTCCAACAGTAACTTGTAGGCACCCAGTAATCTGAGGGTTTCTCACCAGGCCCCGCCTCATAAAGGCTCCACCTTCCTAAAGCACCAAGCCAGGGAGTAAGCCTTCAGCACATGGGTCTGTGGATGGAATTCCGGTTCCAAGCGATAGCAGCCTCACTATCACACTGTAGACTTAGACTTGGGGAATCTCAGAGCCCTGTGGCTGCACTTCCACGTCAGACTGGGGGACCTCCAGCCCTGCAGGGGCTGATCCACCCACAGCATCTTCTTTTTTTGGAAATGTACTACATTTTATTTATTTATTCTTCCGTTGAGCACAGGCATGGTCTTAAGCGACACCAGGTCTCCGTCCTGGAATCTGAAGTAGGTAACACTGAGTTCCCTGGTCCTTCTGCGGGTCTGTCAGTAAGACTTTGACTCCTTCCTTCACCGAGCTCTCCTGGGCTGAGCTGGACAGAAGCTACTGCGATCACTCTCGGGTGGCAGAAAGGGACCCTCAGTCCAGGGAAGGGTCAACTTGAAGCCTGTCTTCTCCACTGACCTTGCTTACTACCCCCCCCCCACACACACAACACCTGTTCACAGTGCTACGTCAGCCCACCAAGGGAGCCCAGGACTCCCAGAGCCACAAAGCCACTGGCTAATTAATTGTGCTAATTAGCAGGGATGAAGCTGAACATCTGGACGCTCTCTCAGGGGAGCCTAGACCCTCAGGACTCACAGGCTGAGAACAGGTGTCCAAGGGACATCTCCATCCTTCCAGACCTGGGACACCTCCATCAATACACAGCACCCCACACACATTCTGAGGACCCTAAAGGGTGATGAGAAGTCTGGTCAGGAGACTCTGGACCCTTAACCTGAGCTCCTGCAGAAGATTCCCCCAGTCCCTTTTGCGATGAGAATGGGAAGAGAGGGTTGTTGTACCCGGGGCAGGTGGGGACCCCCGCTTCACACCCTTGCTTGTCTTCCTGTCACTCACCCACTCATCACCCCTTACCGCCCTCGTCCCTACTCACTGCTTTCACTGTGAGCGTCCCTCCAGGATCTCTCTCACAAAGCAGGACCAGAAAGACCCGCTTCCATCGTTAGGTCCATTCGTTCCGCAAACACGTTCATGGGGCTCTGCCTTCAGGCATTGCGCTGGGCACTGGGTATGCAGCTGTCACCAGAATGTGGCATCTACATAAAATGAAATACTATCTGGCCATAAAAAGGAATGAAATTTTGATATATACTACAACATGGAATTTGAATTCTAGGTAAAAAAAAAAAAATAAGCCAGACACAGATATTGTGTGCTTTGGTTTCTATAAGGTACCTAGAGTGACGAAATCAGAGGCAGGAAGCAGACCAGGGGCAGCAGCGGCTCGGAAGGACGGGGTGGGGAGTTATTGTCTAACGAGTGGGGAGTGTATCTGGGAGACAATGAAACAGTATAGAACATGGAGAGTAGTGACTGCCACACCCTTGGGAACGTTGGTTGTTTGGGTTAATTTTGTGACCAGTCTTTCTCTGCACCCAGACTGGTCTAGAACTTAACTTCATAGCCCAGGCTGGGCATGAACTCATGGTGAAACTCTTACCTCCTCCCAATTGGATGTGAACTGTTACGCCCTGCTCCTCATTTTTAAATGACTTATTTCCTTCTTCCTCTCCCTCCTCCTCGTCTTCTTCTGCAGTGCCGGGGAATTGAACTCACAACCTCGCACATACTAGGAAAGCACTTAGCCAGTGAGCTGTATTTCCAGGCTGCAAATGTGCTTAATGTCCCTGAATTGCACACCTACTGAAATGATGGGCATGTCTTCCCACGGTGAAAACAGAAGCGCAAACAGCATCACACACCCTTCTGGGGAGTGTTAATATAATAAATACAGTACACGAGGCAGCTGGAGGACCAGGTTCATGAGGATTGGCCAGGGACAAGCTCTCCCTGCAGAAGGAATGGCATGCAAAGGCTCTGAGGTAAGAGTACAGGAGGCTGGTGAGTGTGTGTGTGTGTGAGAGAGTGCGTGCGCGTGTGCATGTGTGTGTGCATGCATGCATGTGTGTGCATGTGTGTGTGTGCGCGTGCATGTGTGTGTGTGCGCGCGCGAGTGTGTGTGTGTGTGTGTCACCCAGCACACACCCCGCTGCACTCAGCACCTATCCACCAACACCTACCAAGTGCCCCCATCGTCTCCCCATCTCTCCCTCAGGCTCAAGGGGCATCCCTGCTGTGCTAACCATCATCCCATCTGCACACCAGGACCACCCCTCACCTCTCCCATACCAGCTGCCTCCTTGCCCCTTCCCCACCATTACTCATCCTCTGGAGGTCCCGCCCCTCTCCCAGCTTCACCGCGGCTACCACACACCCCGTCCTTGGGATGGCTAATATTGTCTACTCTACAGGGTCCAGAATCGCAGCAGAGACAAGCCTCCAGGTTTGTCTGGGAAGGAAGAGACCGATCATGTCAGCTGAGGTCGGAAGATGTGTGCTAAGTGTGGCTGGTCCCATTCCCTGGGCTGAGGTCCTGGGTTGGATATAAAGGAGGAAATGAGCTGAGCACCAGCGTGCATCTCTCTGCTTCCCGACTCCACATGCAGCTGCCTCGAGCTGGTGCCACCATGCCTTCCCTGCCAGGGTGGCCTGTGCCCTGCAACTGTGAACCAAAATGACCCCTTCCTTCCTTAAGTCATCTGCCTCTTCGGATTGGACTGCTCTTCTTTGGTCCACCCACTTTTGGGACTCTGCACCCAGAATCACAGCCAGTCATGACTGTCCCCTCAACTGCTTCCTTTAAAGTCTGTCTGTTACATGGGCCGTTGGGAGGACTGGATTCAGTTTTTCCATATAAAGCATTTGCCAGGAATCTTGGTCGTGGGGGAGGCTGGGGACATATGCTGGGGGAGGGGCTGTCCAAGGATACCTATCTTTTCTCCCTTTTTCTGGGCCTTGCAGGCTCATCAAGGGGCAGAGTCTAAAAAGTCAGGCCATTTGGGGAAGGAGAAACTGAAGAAGGACTGGGTTTGTGAGCAGTTATCATATGAAGAGCCTTTTCCTTTCGTACTCCCTGCACCCATGCCCCTGTGTGCCCCGTGTCTCGACTCCTATGTAAGGCCACTCCTACCCTGTGTGCCCTGTGTCTCAACCCCCATAATTGCAGGTATTTTCCATCTAACTTTTTTGCATTTGGGACTCTTTGGAGGAAGGTTCGAACCCGTTTGCCTCTGGTGCCCTAAGAGAATGAGGGGCTGATGAGGGGCTGGTGGCTTTACTACCACTTTCCAGGACAGGCAACAAAAACAGGAGAATAGTACTTTGCCCAGAGCCTTGCTGCAGAGAGGGTGTCTGCTGAACTGGCTTGTGTGGCACTGGGAGACCAGGGGCACAGGGGCACTTCCAGTCTCTTCGTGGTCCAGCAGCATGAGCAGCAGTGTTATCCCTAAGAGCTTGCTATGTACCCCACCCCCACCACAACTGCCACACCCATTACTCCAGTTCATCTTCCTGGCTTGCAGGGAGCAGGTTCTCTTACCAGCCCTACCTTATAGGTGAGAATACTGAGACCCAGGATGGCATAGTGACCAGCCACAGTCACACGGCTGCCAAGAGACCGGGTCAAGATTAGAATCCGTTCTTCCCATTACCGAGCTTATGTCTGCGTATACTGCCCTATCTGTAGACTTTAAGGCTGGCATGAGCCGCCCACTCCTCCCCAGCACCAGCTCTCACAGTCTGGGATTTGAGCCTCATCGATTGATTATTGATGGATGAATCTGCCGTCTGGCTCTGGCATCACTCAGTCAGGGCCTCGGGCAAGGGCAAGGATAGGAGTGAGGTGGGGGGTTACCCAACCCCAGAAAAAGTCCTCAGGCCGTGCCTGTCCCCAGATTCTGGCTTCTGGCGTCCACCACTGTCAACTTCACCGCCCCTGGATTTAAAGTCACAGTGACAATTAATCACCTGGTGACACGGAGGGCAGGCTGCAGGGGAGTTAATTAATTAGGGAAATTTCTCCCAGTCCTTTGAAGGTGAAATGCGTGGGGAGGGGATGGGGCTGGGGACAGTTATTAGTCAAGTTGAACAAGCTGACTCCGAGAGAAGACTCCAGAAGTATACAGGGCAGTTTAGGAAGGATGGAGACCTTACCACGGTTTATCTCAGAGCATCCCCAAGGCTACTTTCCTGAGCCCTGGCCCTGGCCTCCTACTTCACAGTGGCTGGGGCTAACCTCGACAGAGACCTCTGGGAGTCCAATGGAATCAGAAGGGCAAAGCCGGTGTCTGCAGCCCCTCCCCAAGTAAAAGTGGTCGGTCATCGATGATGCCTTCCAACCCTGTGGGAATGGTGTGGTGCCCTGCATCGCTCCAGCTTCTTCAGGCACGCAAATGGGAAGGAATTCTATCAGAGCAGTGCAGACTTAGATAGGGATGTTGATGGTGGCAGTACTGGGTATCGCTGGTTCCTTCAGTCCCCTGTCCTCCACCATTGTGGCTTTGTGGAGGTTGGGGAATGGTAATCTTGGGCTTCCTGGGACTCCAAGTGATCTGACAGACAAGGTAGCCAATCACAGGGGCCATCAGAGAACTGTCCATTTTCACCCATACATGGAACAGGCTGTCGTGGTCATGAGAGTGTGGGAACCAGAAGACCCCTCCTGCTGTACCCCATCTGGAAGGTTCCCACCCATCCAGATGTATCCAGTCTACAGTCCATAGTGTGCATGTGAGTAGCTACAAGTACAGCCCAACATGAAATCACAAACTTGCTGGAAATATTAAGACGTTTGCCTTTTGTGTGTGTGTGAGAGAGAGAGAGACTTTTCATAATTCAATCGCATGGTTCTTGAGTACAAATTTATAGATGGCAACATCGTATCACAACATCAAGAGGTTGGGACCCCCTGATTGTTTCCTGCAACATCTACAGATGGGAGAAAAATCCCACGGACAGCACAGAGGGCCAGGGGTCAGGAAGCCTTCAAGGAGGTGGTGTCCTCCTGAAGAAAGAAAACTGCCTTGTCTGATTGGGGGAGGGGGAGGGAAAGGGGAGGCGGCGGTGGGGAAGAGCCAGAAATCTTTAATAAATAAATAAATTTAAAAAAAAACTAAAAAAAAAAAAAAAAGAAAACTGCCTTGTCAATGGGCGTGCCATACAGCCTGGGCAAAGGAACACCCGGAGGAGGGTGAGATGCTGAGCAGGCAATTACAGTATGAACAGAAGGACGGAGGACCTGGGGAAGGCTGGATGAAACCAGAGAACAGAGGCGTGCTGGCAGCAGAGGGCCTTAAAGGGGGGGGGGGGACTGGACTTCGCTCTCACACAGGAGGCCGTCATCTGGGATTTGTGCCCTGGACTGTCGTGACTGGACACCTCTGGGCTTTTGGAAAGGCACCAGGGCAGCTGGGAATCGTGGATTTGCTGGGAGTAGATGGGAATTTTTTTTAACAGTATGAGAAAAGTGAAGGTGTCAGTCAAAACACGGAGCAAAGGGCAAGGGACGCTGGACACTCTGGACACGGCGCTGGACACTCCGGACATGGTGCTGGACACTGGACAAGGCGCTGAACACTCTGGACATGGCGCCGGAGACTCCAGACACGGCGCCGGACACTGTGGACGCAGCACTGGACACACCCTACAAGTCTGCTCTTTTCCAGCTCCTGAATTCCTGAGTGACCTGGGGCCATAAAGCCTAGGGGAGCAGATTTGGTACCCCACCACTAGCCGCCCTTGGCCCCTCCCCAACATCATCACCTTTTGAAATCTCCTCCCCTAAGGAAGGTCAGCATTCTGAGTATGCTGCTGTGCTCGACCCAGGGAAAATTAGGGAAAAGCTGTGAAAAGCAGCGCACAGCCTGCTCACACACACACACACACACACACACACACACACTCACACACACACGCCCTTGCATTTCCCCATCCCCGCCCCCATCCCTCATTTGTACTACAGGAAGAGAACCTAATCCCAAATCTGAAAAACTATGTGATGGAGGCTTTACAGTATTAGAAGGCAAACAGTGGCAGGTGTAATTAGGAGAAAAATTTGTCCTGCTCTCGACTTGGGGGAGAGAAGGGAAGATCTGGCATTGCAATCTCCCTGTGTTTACCCAGCGTGCGCACGCACGCCGGGGAGCGGGCACTGGCCACCGGCAGATTAATATTTGATGCAAGGAAGAGAAACGCATGCTGTTCATGTTTATTTAGGATATTGTGAAATACAGTGAAATTTGCAATTTTATTGGATTTGGGGGGGGGGACGGTGTTTTGGAGAAGTCTTAAGCCGCATGGTAGGACACGCGCATCTCTCTGGAGCATAGCGGCACCAGCTTTGGTGTCGAGTCCCCTCCACCCCCCTTCTCAAATCCAAACTTCTAGTTCTATTCCCCTCCTGAAATGAGAGAGGATTGGCCCCCGGGGTACTGGGGGGAATAAGACAGAAATCTCAGCTGGGCCTCTTAATTTGGAGTTTAGTGGCATGTGGCTGGCACAGAGAGTGGCCATCTCTGGGGGTTCTCGTCTTTTATGCCAGGGCTGGAAGCCAAAGTTGAGCAGCTTGAGGCACCAGTGACCCTGGCTGGGCTTTCGGGGTGAGGTGGGGTAGAAGAGAGATGAGGAGCATGGAATAAAGCAGTTCTCTTTGTAGCTCGGAAACTGGTTGGTGGAAAGAGCCTTGGAAGGCACAGATTAGCTTGCCTCCACCGGGCAGGACAAGCTTTCCTCTTTCCCTTTCCTCCGGTTCCAGCCAGTCTGCACATCGATCGTGGGGTGCTGTAAAGTCTTCAGCCTGCTCCAACCCCAGACACTGGCTGGTAGGAAACTCCTTAGACTTCCCAGGCTGCATAGACTAGGTGGAGAGCGGATGAAGACCAGGCCAGAGAGTAGGCTCACAGTGTGCTCAAAGAAAAGGTCTAGATAGGAAGACCGAGAGATAAAGGAGAGGTCCATAGCCCCATCACGAGGGAGGCTGAGGTAGGAGGGTCACCTCAAGTTCCAGGCCAGCCTAGTCTATACAATGAGACCCTGTCTCATAAAACAAACAGAGCCTCTAAGATGGCTTAGGGAATAAAGACACCTGCTGACAAGCCTGAGGACCTGAGTTCAATACCTGGGCCCTGCATGTATTCAAGGAGCGGAGTGACTCCCAGAAGCTGTTCCCTGACTGTGGAAGATGCTTGAAAGTAAATAAACACAACACATACACATTTTTAAAATAGACAAGAGGTGTAAGACGGACACTTCCGTGCACAGTGTATTTGAGAGGCTGTGTAAACATCCGTTACTGTGGTGTCTAGGTCTAGAAACTTGGTGTCGTGAACCCGAGGAGACCAGGGGGAGCCAGAGCTGATTTTCCCTGATCACAGCTTGTGTCCAGTTGAGTTCCTCATCGTGTCCATGCCCTGCTTTCTTCCATGGCCAACGGCTCTAAGGCTTGAACTCAGAGCCTTAAACATGCCTGGGAAATTCTCTGCTGCGGAGCTAGATCACCAGGCCAGACCTCTTCTTACTTTTTATTTTGAGACTGGGTCTTACTAGGTTGCACAAGCTGACCTTGAACTCACTCCACTGTCCAGGCTTTGACCTTTTGATCCTCCAGGCCAGCTTCCTAAGTAATGGGCCTACAGGTGTGCATCACCATGCCCGCCACCTTACCTGGCTTCCCTTGTTTGTTTGTTTTGTTTTTAAGATAGGGTCTCAATCCATAGCCCAGATAGGTTTTAAACTTTGCTTCCTCCTGCCTCCATCTCCTGAGTGCTGGGGTTACAAGGAAGTGTCACCATAGCCAGACTGTTTTCTTTATAAAAAGAAAATGTTTTCTAGCCAAAGAACAGGTTGTGATAGAGGAAGGGGTTTGGCACGAAAACCAATAGGGTGAGAACTACGGGGCTGGCGGGGAAAGGCACAGAGGGACAGAAACACACATGAGCAGAGTTCACACCCTGCCTCCTCATACCCTGGGGATCTCCATACCGAGCAAAGTTACCCCGGGAGCTTCTGCCCACTTTCTTACTGCCTAATTCTACCAACTGGGTCACCCAGAGGAAGTCCCCTCCCTGTGCCCATGACTGCTCTTCAGGCATCGGAAGATAGCATGAAACTCCACTAGAACCCCGGCTGGTGAATGTACTTCAGAGCTGGGTCACACTCAATCCGTGTTGCTGTCCACCCAGCCTTCTTCCCTGGGCCCCAGGATGTGGTTCTCCCTGCTCTCTCAAGCCCCACCCTCTGGCTCCCTCACTGTGTGGGCCTCACACTGCCTCCTCCTCCGCTATGAGCTGCATCTGCCTCCCTGTCACAGTCTTCATACTCGGACTGAGGCCCAACGCTGCTCCGCAACAGACTGTAAAGTTTTAGAGATTGTCCAAATGGGTAAGCTGAAGCCCAAGGGGAGATACACTGGCCTGAGGTCATGGAAGTAAGACGTTCTTCTAGGATATTTCTCCTGGTAGTGAGCTCTCAGAGCTCACAGTAGGACAGGACATTGGCGGAAGGATGGTGGGCAAGGCGAAGCAGCCGGGCATTGGCTTTGGAAGTGTTAGCAGAGGAGGACGGAAAGCGGAGGAGCCTGTGAGTGGTCAGGACAGACAGGCGTGAGGATAACTTGCAGAAAAGTGAGGGGTGGGACAGCCTTAGTATGTAGTGTGGCGAGAGTGGAAACATAGCTTATTGATGTGTTTGTGTGTGTGTGTGTGTTTGCGAGCATGTGTGCACACAAGTGTGTGTGTTGTGCAAGCATACATGAACCGGTGTGATGGCATTTGTATGAATGTCCACACAGGCACTATTTTGGTTTCATTCTGTTGCTGTGACAAACACCACAACCAAGAGCCTCTTAGGGGAGGAGAAGGTGTATTTGGATTGTACTTCTTGATCACAATCCTTCATCGAGGGAAGTCAGGGCAGGAACTCAAGGAAGAGCTTGAAGCAGAAACTATAAGGGAATCTTCTTGCTAACTCACTCTAGACCATGCTCAGTTGACTTTCTTATACAGTTCAGAACCACATGCCTAGGGAATGGTACCTCCCACAGTGGGCTGAACCCTCCGACATCCATTAACAATCAAGACACACACACACACACACAATATGCCCACTGGTCAACCTGATCTGGGCAGTCCTTTTCAGATGATTCTAAGCTGTGTCAAGTCGGCAAATAAAGCTAACTAGGATGGGTTCGTATCTGTAGATGTATGTGTGAGCGCTGGAGAATATTTGTACTCAACATGCTGCGGGGCACGGGTTCCTGAAACATGCTCCCTACCCCTGCCCGACCCTTGGCACACTGATTCATCTGTTTGCTCATAAAGCTATCTACTTCCCTCAAGTGTGAGCAGAGATTTTTGTCTTTTTTTTTTTAAAACTTCAGTATTGCCAAGTATAGCCCATGGCATACAATAGGTGCTCAGTCAATGTTCGCTGGACTGAACTGACTTCAGTTTCCTGGTCTGTCTGGACAAACAGGGAAGGTACGGAATCTCAGTGCTCATGAGGGGTCCATGCATACATGTCTGGGGTGAGTCTCTGTATTTACATACGTGTCTGTGCATGCCGACATGCCCTGACATAAACTAACTCCAGCCACAGGAAAGGCATGTGCGAGCATGTGCTTGTGCGTGTGTGTGTGTGTGTGTGTGTGTGTGCGCGCGCGCGCACGCGCGCATGCGTGTGTTCCAGCCACCCTCTCGTGCGTGCTCACGGGCCAGTGACTCCCCAGCCTCAGCTCAGTCAGGTTTCTTCCCTGGAAACCTGAAGCCGCTAAAATTAGTATGAAAATGCTCATGTTCGGTTAAAAGGAAGGGGGTGGGAAGAGATGAGGGTGCCCATGAGTGCTATTTTATTTCTCAGTGAGAGGATAAAGTGATTTTTCCTACATAATTTTTGATGTAGAGGCTAAATTAGGCCGGAGAAGAGGGACAAAGCAACTTTCGCCCTTATTAGTATTCCGGCCGCGTGGGCCCAGCCACGGCAGTTATGTATTTTTGCAAGTATGCATATAATTTATTGTGGAGAACACAATTTACATGGTAGTCGATGCCTGTTTTATAGCCTCACAAATAGATGTATGAACTCAAGCATATAATGGCCCAACCAGCAGGCGCAAATACGTTCTAAATCTTCTAAATGTGCTTCACAAAAATGTAACTGAGGAATATAAAACAGATCAATTCTTGCATGTTATATATTGGTTTTTGATTTACAAATCTAATCTGGGACATTTCTTCAGAAATGATGGGACTTCCCCCCCTCTTCCCCTCCTCTTTTTCCAACAACTTCCCTGGCACAGACCTTCTCTGCTGGTCAGGTCTACAGGTACTACCACCTCCAGGGCACACACAGGTGACCATGTGGGCGGGGCACACACCCTGCCAGCTGCCCATGTGTGCACATGTCTGCGTGCTGAGAGGAAGGGACAGAGCGGCTGTCCTCCCTCAGGGTGACCTTTCCCATTGGAGACTGAACATTTGAAGGGAGGCACTAATGTGGGGACCCAATAGAAGCAGGGTCACCTCTCAGATTCAGCTCCTTTGGAATTCTGCCCAAATGGCCCGGGACTCGGACTGGCTTCCTGCCCAACTATAAATGGAAAAGAAATTGACATTTTTTTTGAGTGGCCTTTTTTGTTCTGCGCCTAAGATATTTTTTATCAGTTTATCTTCATGTGTGTTGATTCTTATTATAAAATACCCATTCTTAAGCAAATAACAGACACATAAATTGTGGTGAACCAGTGGAGTACAATACAGCAGAGCTACGTGAAACAGCATGGGGGCATCGAGTCTCCCACAATAACGTGAAATGGGGGTGGGGTGTGGTGCAAGAGGAAAGCGCCTTCCCAACACACATAAGCCCCTGGGTTTGCTACACAGCATTTTGTTTTAATGGCTCAGTGGGTGAAGACACCCGCCTGCCATCAAGCGTAACAACCTGAGTTCAAACCAGGGACCCACATGGTGGAAGGAGAGAACCAGCTCCCGCAAGCTGTCCTCTGATCTTTCCACAGGCACCGTGCTATACACACACGAGCAGATGTGTGCACACACATCAAACAAATGAATAAATAAATGTAATAAGAAGAGGTGTTATTGAGGCTGGAGAGACATGGCTCAGCAGTTAAGAGCACTTGTTGCTCTTGCAGAGGACCTGGATTGATTCCCAGCAGCCATGTGGTAGCTCACAACTGTCTGTTACTCCAGTTCAGGGAATTCAACATCCTCTACTGACCACCATAGGCACCAGGCATACATGTGGCACACATGCATCCACACAGGCAAAACATTCATACACATAAAATAATAAATAAATATTTTCTAAAAGAAATGTTATTTTTTAAAAAATGAAATGAAAAACAAAAATGAAAGAAAGAAAGAATGTAAGAAGCCAGACCCTAACGAGGGTTTGACATATGGTGTCTGCTAAGACAAATTCTATGAGCGCTAAGTGCCATCAAAACACAGAATGTATATACACGACAATGTAATGGTGAAATGCATTATTGTATGTAATTAATACAGAGCCCCAAGCACAGCAGCTCATTTGCTATTCGCAGGTGTTCTTGCCTAGAGAAACGCGGCTGCTGTTGAGCTTTCAGAGAGCCAGCATTGTGTTTTCTCCACTTTTGTATTTTCTTTTTTCTTTCTCACAGTGTTGGGACTAGACCTCAGGGTCTTACGCATGCTGGGCCACTCTTCTGCCATGGAGCTATGTCCCCAGCCCAGCCGTGGAGCCGCGTCCCCAGCCCTGCC
Organism: Alexandromys fortis; assembly: GCF_014885135.2. Classification (NCBI taxonomy): domain Eukaryota; kingdom Metazoa; phylum Chordata; class Mammalia; order Rodentia; family Cricetidae; genus Alexandromys; species Alexandromys fortis. Next base: position 2,693,979 of record NW_026068051.1, on the reverse strand, counting down.
GTGGAGCCGCGTCCCCAGCCCTGCCGTGGAGCCGTGTCCCCATCCCTACCTTTTGTTTTCTGTCTCGTTTGCCTTTTTTTTTCTTTTCCTTGCTTGCTTTGGGCTTAGTTCTCTCTTCTCTTGTAAAGTGGGAGGGTTACTGATTTACTGACTGACTTGACATCTGGTTTGATGGGGACACTTGCAGCTCTAAGTGTCCCTCTGAGGGCTGCTTTGGCTGCACCCACAGGACCTGTTTCATTCTTGCTCATCATGCCTCTTGCAACTGATTGCTTGGCCCATTGGTCTTGCATTGTTTAATTTCCACATTTATAACTTTTCCAAATTTCTCTATGCTTTTGATTTCTGATCTCACTTTACAATGTCAGCAGAGACTTTACCATATGTGATTTCAGTGTTTTTAAATTCATTAGCATCTAATTTGCAGCCTAAGACACAATCTGTCCTGGAGAATGATCCATCTGAACGTGGGAAGGTATGTTCTCTTGGTGTTTGGGGGAATCAGTTATTAGAATACTAGCATTTTTTAAACAAACCTTCCTTCCATTCTCATTCTCTCTGTTTCTGTCTGTCTGTCTTCCTTTCTTCTTTAGTTGGCCCCCCAACCCCTTATATTGCAAGAATGACCTTGATCTTTAAATTTTTAAAAATTCTTTATGTATGTTTGGGGGACAATATGCACATGGGAGGGCAGGTGCCTGCCTGTGTGCCGGGGAGGAGGGGACAAAAGATGACATCATGTGTTCTTTTCTACCACTCTCTGCCTATCCCTTTGAAGCAGGGTCTCTCCCTGAATCTGGGGCTCGAATTCTCATTCAGACTGGAAGCCATCAAGCCCCAGAAATCCTCCTGTCTCTGCTGCACTCAGAGCTGGGGATACAGGCATTAGCAGGCATGCCCAGCTTGTTGCATAGGTGCTGGGATCTGAACTCCATTCTCAGGACTGTGGAGCAAGCACTCTTAACTACCGAGCCATCTCTCTAGCACCTGACTTTGAACTTCTGCTCTTCCTGCTCCCACTCCGTGAGGCTGAAACTACAAGTGTGAACTGCCATGCTAGTTTATTTGGTGCTGTGCGTGGAACCCAGGGCCTCCTGCATGCTAGGCAAGCGTCTGCCAACTGAGCTACATCAGCCTCTCTTACATCACGGTCAGAAGAGCCTGCAGTAGGTCTAGCCAGCCCCACGTGTTGCTGATGTCCTCTTTCTGTGCTGATCCTCAGCCTTGGTCTTTGGCCTTCTCATTAATGGAATTCTGTATCTCGGCTCATTGGTGTTTGTAATTTATAAGTCACAGCCCCAATGTCACGGCCTCTAAGGCAGGGCACGGGTGGGCAGCTGGGCCATCCTGATCTGTTCTCCAAAGGAGGAGAGCGTGGTACCCCCGCCCCTCTCCGGAGTCTCAAGCTCATTGTGATGGAGCTATCAGCTTCAAGCACCTCCCCCTAACCTTCCCAGGGCTCTTGCCCTGGGGTGAGATGAGCCCATAGCATCATTGCTAGCCCTCTGGTCTTAAATGAATGTGTTATTGACAAAGACCAATGCCTTAGACCCATGAGAGTTGCCAGACCGTCCTCTGGTTCTTGTTGAAATGTCGACAGAGTACAGAAAGCTGCTACTTCAGCTTCCTCCACCTGGATGCTTATAGCCTGAGGCTGCGTGCCTACTGAGACCTCCTGCAGAGACCCCTCCTGTGGTCCCTGGCTCCATAGAATAAATGTTCTGAGCATCCCATCAGAGCAAGTGTGGCCCACTTGATCCCAGCCTTTCTGCATGTTGTCTGTGTGCTTATCCCTTCTCAAGCCCTCGTCACCCCAGTCAGGTTTACAGGACCACGCTGTGCTCCATTCATTGTGTGGGTTGATGATGAGCAGGGACAGGAAGGCTCGTTCCAATATTTACGCTAGCACCCAGCTTCACCACTCTGAACTGTGTGACTTTAGGCATGGCCTTTTCCCTCTCTTCACTAATAAAAGAGAAAACCTCACAGTTATTGTTCCCACTTTCTGGGTCCCTACTGTAGACTGCACTGCTAAAATGTCATTCAATTCCTCCGACAGCCTTAGAAGAGATAAGCGCCTGTGGCAAAAAAGGAAACTGAGGCCAGTTAAGGGAAATAATTTACCCCAGACCACAGGCACTCAACATTGCTCTCATAGCTCTGGTGCTACAGCCCAGGAAACCGACCTCTGATGCCTGGTCCTCCGTTCTCAGATTTAATAAAGGGGCAGGAAGAGGCCAGGATAGACTGAGCTCCAGGTGATGGTGGTCACTGAGATGAAGTCACAGTTAGCTGAGTGGGGGGGTGACTTGCTTGTGCCAAGGTGTTTCTGGAGGAAATTGCCTGATAACCTGAAGGTGTCTTGCAATGGAGTGGGGTGGGAGTGGGTGGGAGTGGGTGGGAGTGGGTAGGAGTGGGGTGAGACTGGGGTGGGAGTGGGGTGGGAGGGGGTGGGAGTGGGTGGGGTGGGAGTGGGTGGGAGTGGGTGGGGTGGGAGTGGGTTGGGAGTGGGTGGGAGTGGGTGGGAGGAGGACAGAAGAAGCCTCGCTGACAAGTGGAAAAGGATTACTGCTGGGGTGGTCGGCAGAGTCTCTAGCGTTTGTCCAGGCCTTTCTTTAGTAGTTTATGTTTGAAAAGTTTTGAAATAAAATATAAACTCCAACCTCCGGTATCCTGACTCCTGGACCTTTCTGTCGCTCAGGGGCATAGTCCTCAGTGTCCCCGGACCCCTCAATGAAGATGGCCTCATTGTCTGCAACAGGGTAAGACTGTATGGCCATATTTCTCTCTCGGCCTGGGTACCTTCTGGCAAAGAGACTTACTGTCCCTCTAGTGTCTACAAAGGGAGACACCATTTTCTTTGACTTGCAGAGCCTTTCTGAAAGGACAAGGAAGAAAGGGAGTGCTTTGCTTTATAATAAATAGACAGACAGACAGACAGACAGACATTGAGTGTGTGTGTAGGGGTGCTCGGTCCCCTCCCCTTATAAACGAATATGCCCCAGTTGGAGGTCTTTACCTCCCAGGAAGAGCAGGCTCCTGCTGGACTTCTAGACCTATAGTCACAGCCAGCATCCCCATGGCAACAAGCTAGTTAGAGGGTCCTCAGCACAGCCCCCAGCACCACTTATCTGCACCTCCCAGGAGGGCAGCATTAATGGGCCCTGTCCTCCTCCCTGTTCCAGCCCCCAGGCCTCCTAGGGACTCTTATCCATAACCCCCCCATACACACACACCCAGACATTCTCCAGAGCTCAGGGGACAAAGGCCTACCCTTGGCCAAAACACGCTTTGTCTGTCACACACACACACACACACACACACCCCTTTTCTATAGTCCTCTCACACATACCCCCCATCTCTCTCTCTCCCCACCCCTACACATGTACACACAATTTCTCCTGTTAGCAGCTGGTACTTCAGCTGAGCTCTGGATACGTTGGTTGGGAGTGGGATGATATAGTACTGGTCTCTCGTCCCTGGGTGACTGTAGGAGTTAAATGAATTAACAAGGCATTTAGTGCAGTGTTCGGCACTTCTCGCTCTTGCTGGAGTCACCATGGGAGGAGCAGCTACTGCAGCTGATAACCTCCAGGATCAGGTGTCTACTGTGTGTCCAGCTCAAAAAAATTTTTATTTGTTTTTATTTTTTGTATATGGATGTTTTGCCTGCATGTATGTCTGCACCACATAAACTCATGGTACCTATGGAGGTCAGAAGAGGGCTTCAGATCCCCTGGAACTGGAGCAGCTGATGGTAGTGAGCCACCTTGTGGGTGCTGGGAACTGAACCCCGGTTCTCTTAGCAGCCAGAGCTATTGACTGCTGAGCCCTCTCTCCAGGCCAGTGTCCAGCTCTTCTAATGTGCTCGGTTATAGTAAAGGCGCCTAACACCAAGCTAGGACCTGAGTTTGAGGCCCAGAACTCACACAGTGGAGAGAACCCACTCTTACAAGTTGTCCTCTAACCTCCATACATGCAACATGCAAACACACACACACACATACACAAACACCATAATATATATATATTGTATATATATATATATATACAAATTTAACAATTTTTTTTAAATTCACAATATCCTGACTTTACAAAAACAATGTTCCAGGACATTGTGAATAATCCCTCACTCTGCAAAGACTACACCTTGCCTTACTCCTCTCTACAGCCTCATCTGGCTCCACCTGCACAGGGCACTGCTGTTCAGGGCCTGGGCAGAATTTGGGAGCCCTTGGCCTCCACGCGTTGCCTCCGACTTTCCCACCTAATCACTTGCTTCCCAGGCAGCCCGTGTACACCCTGCCTCTGGGTCTCAGACTCATGCTTTGCTCCCCGTGCCCTGCCCCCACCCCCGTGCTAGGGCTATGGTGTGGAAAAGACCTGCCCTCCAAGTAGACATCTCACTGGGCAAGAACGAAGCATATTTGAGAACGTGAAGGAGAGACACCCATACAGCCATCTCCCCATGATTTGGTCCTGGTGCTACCAGCAAGAGTTTTGGCAACTTCATAGAACAATACACCATCCAGCCCTGCATCTCCATCCAGGGACATCTCACTGGCTCACCGCCATCTAAATACTAGCCAGTCTAGCTACCCTAGCTGTCCTGCCTCAGTTTTTTTTTTTTTTTTTTCAAAAACAAAGTCTCATTATGTAACTTTAGGGGGAACTTTCTAAGTGAGTGGTTCTCAACTTTCCTAATGCTCTGACCTTCTAATACAATGCTGTAATTACTTTATTGCTACTCCATAGCTGTAATTTGCTACTGTTACGAACTGTAATGTAAATATCTAATCTGTGACCTCCCCCACCCCACCCCCTGCAAAGAGGTCTCTTTCCACAGGTTGAGAACCACTACTCTATGTTCAACAGGCTGACCTCAGACTCAGAGAGATCTGCCTCTACCTCCTCCCTAGTGCTGGGGCCAAAGGTGTGCGCCACCAGGGCGGGCTTGGGAAAACTTCCTTCTAAGGTGCCTGAGCAGAAGAAGACTGCAGCTCGGTTAGAGGGCTTGTCTAGCGTATACAAAAGCTGGTGTTAGGTCTCCAGTGCCTGATAAGCCAGGCACGCTGGGATCTCCTGGCAACTCCACACCAGACTGTACCCCCAATCACACTACATCAGAATATCAGGGCTGGAGCTCTGGCAGGGCCATGGGAGCTGAAAATAACTATACATGTTCCCTATGCCTGTACAAAAGGCCTAAACTTCAAGATTATCCTCAGCTACACAGTGAGTTTGAGGACAGCCTGGGCTACATGAAACACTGTCTTAATACAAAACGACGCTCTCAAACCTTTCCGGCTCCTGCAGTCTGGGGCTAGGGGAAGCAACACACCTTTCCTAAAAGCATGCTGGGCTCCACCTTCTCAAAGAGACCTGGGCCATGAGCAGGGACCCTAGGGGATACTGGGGTCATTTTTCACCTCATCAAGATGCGATTTCCACTAGATTATGAAGGTGGGGGGCAGACTAGGAGCAGTGTCTTGGTGTCAGTGGGCTGGGGATGTTCGCAGGAGGTCTTTGGTTCTGCACAACACTGCCCTTCCCCCTTCTCTCGGCCCCTTCACTCACATCCTATCATCCTGCCCTCCCCTTCTGCATGAGGTAGGGGCGGGGGTGACTGGACTCAAACCATCCTACTGTGGGCTGTCACCCTACTGTGTCTCCCCTGGGGGCCTTGGACCTTACTCCAACCCAGACAGCGATACTTATCCCAACAGTGATTCTCAGCCCCAGAGGACTTAAAAACACACCCCTGCCAGAGCTCCAGCTCAGACATTCTGATGCAGTGGGTCTGGGTACACCTTGGCTTGGGGATGCCAGGAGATACCAGTGTACACCCCAAAGTGGGGACCGTGGAATGGGCTGTCTACTCAGTCCTCGGGTGTCTCTCCTTCATGTGCTCAAATATGCTTCGTTCTTGCCCAGTGAGATGTCTACTTGGAGGGCAGGTCTTTTCCACACCATAGCCCTAGCATGGGGGTGAGGATTGGTGACACTGTGGTTGGACAAAATTATCAACCAAAAAGGCTCCAGGTTAGAGGTCAGCTGCCAGACTTTTGAGAAAGATAGTTGGACTAGTCACTCACTGAGGGCTTCCTGATCTGTTGGGATGAGGAAACCTGCACCTGCGCACTGTGGGGGCCGCCCTGGAGCGGCATCTCTTGTCCCTCTCTGCACCTGTCCACGTGAGATAGCCTGTTCTCCCAGCTGTATTCTGCCTCACTATCCACGGGCCCAGAAGCAGTGAACCATGTGACCGTGGACTGAAGCCACTACAACTGGAAGCTGCATGAGGCCCTTCAGCCTGGAAGCTGCTTTCTCGGGCATTTTGTCACATAGATGTCCTGGGGGTGCTACCCTACATTTCCACAAGCAAGGGACAGCTGAAGTCTAGACTCAGTGTCCCTAGCTCATAGCTGCACCCTCCACTCTCTGCCAGAGGTGTCACCTTGTTTCTCTGTCGCACATCTCTCTGTCCGTCTCTTACAGCAGGTCACTGAACTGAGAGTTCACAGATGTCCTCTCAAGAGCCTTAACTACATTTGCAAAGACTGTTCTCTTGCAGGGTCCCATTCACAGGCGCTGTGTTTTGAAAATAGGTCAGTAAGCTCAGACCCCACACTTGCTGCTTCATTTGTTCATCTATTTAGCAGATCCTTGTTGACTACCTACTATGTGTAGCTGGTAAGCACTGATGAGAGTCAATATTTGCCCCTTGATGCCACTTCCAACTATGACCCTGTCAGGCAGTCAGACATAGGTCAGAGCTGCGGCCTAGGCCCTGTCCAGGTATTCTGGAATGGGAAAGGTATCCGTATTCACTTAGCATTCTTTTTAAAAATATTTTTATTATTATTATTTATTGTGTGAACATGCTTATGTCTGCATATGAGTGAGAAGGACAGAGGGATGTCAGATTCCCTGGAGTTGAAGTTACAGGCAGTTGTGAGCTGCTAGATGTAGGTGCTGGGAATTGAACTCGGGTCCTCTGGAAGAAAAGTATGTGCTCTTAACCACTGAGCCGTCACTCCAGCCCTCATTCAGCATCCTAACAGATTATTCCCCACACTGTTTCATGGATTGCTGTGAGATCATAGACTAAGAACCAGTTTCTCTGTTCCTTCCAAGCCTAGTCTGCGAGGGGAGGGGGGGTGACAAAGAGTTAAAGGACCTGATGTGACAAAGTTGGTTTCTTAGTTGTTTGCTTCTCTTGTTTCTCTTTTTTGTCTTTGTTTTGTTTTGTTTTTCAAGACAGGGTTTCTCTGTAGCTTTGGAGCCTGTCCTGGAACTAGTTCTTGTAGACCAGGCTGGCCTCGAACTCACGGAGATCCGCCTGTCTCTGCCTCCAGAGTGCTGGAATTAAAGGCATGTGCCTCCATTGCCCAATTTGTCTTGTTTTTCAAGACAGGGTTTCTCTATGTAACCCTGGCTGTCCTGGAATCCACTCTGTAGACCTGGCTGGCCTCAGACTCAGAGCTCTGCCTCCCTCTGCCTCCCAAGTGCTGGGTTAAAGGTGTTTGGCTGCCTCCTGTACATCAGCACAAGAAGTAACAGGTAGGGGATGAGAGTTCTCACTATATTTGTAGCTTTCCTGAAATCTAAAATATTCTAAGATTAAAAAATTATTTTAAAAAATGAGAGGCTTGTCTCATATCTTTGCAGTAAGGAACACCTACCAGTCATATGACAGGTATTAGCAACTATGATTTAATTTTGATTTAAAATTGGACTATTTTTCCTGTTTTTGTTTGGATTTCAGAGGGTCTTACTATATGTAGCCCAGGCTGGCCTTGACATCATAGTCAAAAATATTTTGGGGGTTGGTTTCTCTGTTTAACAGTCCTGGCTGTCAAAAATATTCTGAAAGGAAAGAACTAAGACATTGTAAATGAGGTTTTTACTCCTATGGATTTCAGACCAGCCTCCGAGAAGCCCAGTGACTCGTGTGTGGGCATATGGAGTGGAATAGTCAGCACCTGGATACAAATGCTGGACTGAAATGCTTCAGAGGCCACCATCTTTTCGCTGCACACATCTTGCTCCAATCTCTCACCCTTCCTCCCCTTCCTCTAACCCTCTCTTTGCACCCCTCTTACCCATCTTCTATCCCTTCCCACATTTATGCCACCCTAGGCTCTTAGTACTTTTGGTGACATAGAACTGTCACCAGGAACAGTAGAGTGAGGGACTAGCCACCATAATGAGAAGTGACCAAATGTCCTTCCCCATGGCACCATGCACCATGGTAGATTTTCACCTCTGCCCGACCACATGGGACTGCACGAAGCCGTTTCTGTTCTGACCTCCGGCAGCTGGGAGGTGCATTCAGACTAGGCATCCTCCTGTGCCGAGGCTAAACGTTCTTGGTGCCGCCCACAGCATGGCCAGGACTGCTCTGCTCAGGCCTCAGTCCAAAGCCAAGTGGATGTCTCTTTCCTACACCACCCCCTGAGGTTGTCCCACACACCATCTGGTTCTTACCTACTCACAATGAACTTCAAGTAAGGGGCTCAGAACAGCCCAGGGCTCTGGTGAGGTCCCTTGGAGTTGAACCCACCTCCCTCCTGGAGCTGAGTTCTTTGCTTCCCCCCCCCACACACACACACACACAGAGCTAGGCAGTTTGGAATAGTCTTGCTTCCAGGGGCAGAGAGATGGTAAGAAAGCAAGGTCCAAGTTTCTGGAAAGTTCCCATATTGGAAGGCTCAGCCCTCAGTCTTCCAGCCTGTCTGTGATGTGGCCTTGGGCAATCCTCTAACCTTCCATGCCTCAGCTTCCTCACCATGGGGCACTAGGAGAAGGATAACAAACCTATCCCTACTTGCCTGTCAAGCAGAGCCCCCCAACACTTTCCCAAAACACGGCGCAAGCTATGCAGGGCCACAGCATCAGTCCTCTTACGACTGCGATTCTTTTGGGGGCAGTAACTATGCTTTATCGACCCTCATGCTCCCTGCCGCTAACAGGATAAACTGCACACAACTCTCTCCCAGGACTTCTCTGGGTCAGAGTCCATCCTGATAGGTACACCCTATGATCCACATAGAAGAGGAAGCTGCCCAACAGAGACACACCTGGCCCTGCACCAATACATCAGAAGGGTCCAGTGTGCTAGGTGGAAGGGCACACAGTAAATTCATGAGCGGACTGCTGGATGGGTGGGTGTATGGGAGAATGAATGAGTGTAAGGGTGGGCAGAGAGTCCAGTAAATGGATGAGCATGAGGTGAGGAGGTGGGATGGGTGGGCAGGTGACAAATGCGTGGGTGAGTGGACTGGTGGGTGAGGGTACTGAGGAGAGGGTGGGTAGATGAATGGATGGATGCCAGGTTGGTAAACTGATGATAGATCTGTGGGTGGGTGAGGGACTAGATGGGTACACAGACAGTGGTCCTGGAACTTCCTGTGTTATCAAATCCCAAGTGTAAGCAGATAGATGGACCCATGGACTAAGACAAGCAGGGAGTGTTCTGAGACAGTAAAGGACTTCTAACCCAGTAGAGAGAAGATGGGGGGGGATCCTACCCATATCTCTGGCAGGCTGCCACCTCCTAGGTGCTAATATTGCTGCCCCCAACCCCAACACACATGCACACACACACACACACACATGCACACGCACGTGCACACACACACCAGCATCCCACCACATGCCCCCAAAGGGGAGTTGGCAAAGGCAGTGGTAGGCAGTGACCTGCTCCTCCATTGTCTGCTGTAACCTTCCTTCTGGCTGCTTGTTCTTTGCAATGTTACACTAGACCTGCAACACTTGGATGCCCGAGCCAATTTTGTCATGCAAATGAATTCAGTCCATTGTAAATCCTTCAGATGGGGTGGTAAGTCTCCCTAAGCCTTGGGGGTGCAGCTACCTGAGAATGACTTCTCTTCACTGCCACCAAGGCAACCTCTCAGACTTTTGCATTGGCCAGACCCTTGGTAAGGACCTGAACAGGCCTCACTTGTGGATCTTCTCTCATGATTGGTTGATCATCTGAGCCCCAGTGGGCCAGCGCCCTGTATACAGCCATACAGTCAATACAGCCAGCTCTCAGCCAAGCCTCTTTAGCTCTCAGCCAAGCCTCTACCCACGGGCTGGACTGTTTTTGCCATAACGTCCATACAGAGACAACTGGCCTCCCGGAGAGCCTGAGCCTCCATCTATCCTGAGTTGCAGAAATGAGCATGGGACTTCCGGGGGGTCAGCCTCTCATCCATCCCCTTAGCTCTGTGACAAGGATAGGACTGACAAGTAGACAGGGACCAGACTGGCCTTGAAAACTAGAAAGGCCAAGATGACAAACAGTCCTCTTGTTCTTGGATAGGTTACATTAAGAAAGCTTGGCCAACACAAGGCCAGGCTGACATCTACCACTGGTCAAGAACAGGGCGGAGGGCAAATGCCAGGGGTTTCTCCTAGGAGGGCAGCCAGGACTCGTGTCAACAGTAACAAAGGTAAGAAGAGAGGTTATGCTGGGAAACAGGGAAGAGGATGAGTGACACGGGCCAGTGGCAAGACCCAAGGTGGAGGAACCAGGAAAGAGTCCAGCTTGCCGGGCTCTCGGCACTAGCCTTAGGTAATTCTCCCAGAATTCTGAGACTAAAGACATCCCTACTTTATGGATTAAAAAATTGAGTTAAGGGAAATTACGAGCCTGGCCAATACCATCTTGCCAGGGCGATTTAATTCTAAACCCACAGGTCCCAGTTTTTCTCGTCTACGCTCTTTTCTCTGCCGGTCCTACCAAGTCCTGCCATCAGATGCCACACCCAGAGCTGCTGGTAACAGAGGGGAGAAACGGGGGGGGGGGTCCTTGGCAAAGGTGGAGTGTGACCTTCCAGGAAGCAAGTTGCTCAGAACCCGCTACCAAATTCTGCTCTTTAAGCCCCTCCTGATATGATCCCAACCAGACAACCTACTGGGTAGGAGCTCTGTAAGTTCAAGGCCAGTCTGTTCTACAGAGTAAGTTTTAGGACAGCCAGTGCTACAACAAAGAAATCCTAGGGGGGAGGGGGTGGTCCCAGCCCAGCCCAGTCTTAGCCTGCAGCTACCTCCTAACTGCTCCTGCACAGCACTCTCTGGCCCACTGGTCTCCGGGTCTTTCTCCTGGTGTTCTCTCCTCTTGGAATGCTCTTTCCACCCTGCCTGTTTTCTGAGCTCCAAGGTTTGACTCCTTTGCATTCTGGAGTTCTCTCCTTCTACCCCAATTGCTTGTCGGCATGGACTGACTCTCTTCACTGGTCCTCAAAGGCCAGGAGGGCTCCCAAGTACCTACGGCACACTCTGCACCAGTAACACCCACCCCCAGGCAGACCCTCTGTAGTTCCTAGTACACCTGGGGTGCTTTTTCACCCTGATTTCTTCCCTATCACTAAATTCCCATATATACATATATTTGTGTGTATATATAGTGATATGACCCTTGCATCAATCCAAATGCGGGAGAGCCATCCCTGGCTAAAGCATTGTCATCGCCTAGGCTGGCCAAGGCACTTTTGAGGGAGCTGGACAACGGGATGGCCTCAGCTATGAGCTCAGGGCCTCCAGGCCCAGTGGCAGGGCTTTGGGACCTCTCTATCACCCGTGTTGTATGCACCAGCGCTCTCTCCTGCCTGGCAGCCTCCCAGGTCACGGCAGCCTGGAAGACAGGGTGTTGTGAAGGGAAGCATCTCCCTGCAGCTGGGTGGGCAGCCTTTTCAAGTCCACCTGTGCCTGGATAGGCTCCTTCTTCTCTGGGCCTCAGTTTTCAAGGCAACCAAAAGGATGTCCAGCAATGCCAAAATTATAGTTATGAAGCAGCAACAAAAGTAATCTTATCGTTGGGGGTTACCACAGCATGATGAAGTATAATAAGGGGTCGCGGCATTTGGAAGAACTCTGAGTTAGATAACAAGGGAGCGCTGAGCCTAGAGACCCTAAGGAACAGTCAATCCCTAGAAAGAGAGTGGCAGGGTTACTGAACACTCAGAATATGCAGGCCTTGTGTTCACGGAGTTCCCAGGCACACCATTTTATGGGGCTGAGTATCCGACCCATTTCACAGAGGGGCTAACAAAGGCCATCTTCCCAAACTGTCCAGACCCAAAGCCTGGCCCTGCTTCTGCTCAATGACTTGGTTCCTGTCTCTCTTTAGAGTTTGTCTTCAGAATGCAGAGAGCCTCTCTGCCTGCTTCCTTTGGCTGGCTTGAGTTAGGGACAGAAGGAAGGGGTACTCGGGCAATAAAGAGGAAGACGACCTGCCTGTCTGGTCACAGTGTTCCAGAGTGTCTGACTCTTCGTGGACACTCAATGAAATGGTGACTGGGGGCCAAGGTACATGCTAGTAATCCTAGCTGTCAGAACATTGCAACAAGATTGTAAGCTTGAGGCCAACATGTGTTACATAGCAAGTTAAAAGACAGCCCCAGCCACATTGTAAAACCTTGTCTCAGCTCTTCTCCCATACTGCTACCATAGCCCCCCCAAAAAAACAAACAAACAAAAACCCCAAAAACAAAACAACAAAAATCCGTAAGATGCTATCTGTTCTCACATACATGCTATGGCATGTGCACATGCACGCATATGTACAGACACATATATACATGCTCCCATGTGTACTAACAACGTTTAAAGTGTACTAGAGGAAGAGAGAGGTGCAGCTCATGGGTCCCACGTGTTCCGTGGTCCCTCTCACACCCCCACATGGACAGGGGTGCGCTGGAACCTCCCTCCCAGCATCTCCAGGGCAAGACATCTAAAAGACCCACCTGAAAACCCCAGGATCACAAGTCCCACTCTGTCCTCCCTTCCTGGGCAAACCAGTCCTCTGGACCTCAATTTCCTCATCTGTAACAAGGTCAGAATGGATCCAAGAAACTGCCCCCACCACCCCCACACCCCCCACGGGTCTCTATGGCAAATCCCTGGAGCTCAGGAAACTAAAGGGAAGCCCCTGTTCCCACCCTCAGGATGAACGCACTGCAGGCCCCTTCCAAAAGCCAGTGTGCCCTGACCACACAGCCCCTGTCGGGCCATTCATCAGGGGCCACCGTGCACCAGGCTGCTCGCGGAATGAGGCTGCCTTCTGCTCCTGCTTCTGCGGGCATAATGTATGCCCCGCACCAGGCCCCAGTCACTCAATCCCAGCCGGTCTGCGGAGGCCGAGATAGTCCTTAATGAGGAGAGCCCGGCTTTATCTGCTTTCGACTTCAGCCATTATCTCCCCCAGTCTATAGACACGCAGTTACCTCTGACAATAATGCTCACAGGCAACAAATGCTGATGAGTTTTCTATGCAGTCCGCACAATAAGTCTATCAAAACAACCTCGGAAAATTATGAACCCCCGTGACAGACAAACGCAACCAGCTCCGGCGTGAATTTAGAGCCCCCAACGCTACGTTTCTTTTAATTCTTCAGGCTTCCCTTATCTCTGCTGTCCCTCTTCTGGTGGGAAGATAACAGTAATTCTTCTCTGAGCTAGTTTTTCCCCCCTTATCCACCCCCACCCTGCTTTTTTTTCCACCCACTGAGTGAGATGTTTTCCGTGTCTTTCTGCTTGCTAAAGATAAAGGGTTAAAGACCAACTTATGTTGGGTGCTGGGGAAGGGGGAGGGGGCACAGGAGAGGGGGCGAAGTAATCAGCATTCAAGAGATTGCTATCGGAGAAGCTGCGCAGAGAACAGTAATTTTGCTGGCTTCGGCGAGGGCTCTCTCCATCCCCCCCCCCACCTTTTTTTATGAATGCACATAATGCCTGGAGTGTTGGGGGCAGATAAAAGAATTAGCAGCAGCCAGGGGGACGGAGGCCCAGAGAACAGGGGAGAATTAGAATGTCTATCTTTGTCTCTTCCGGCTCATCCAGCCAGCCGAGGCTCCCGGCTCGTAAACAATTTAATCTTTTTGCTACAGTTAAAATACAAAGGCAGCAAGCCTCCTTCCTCCAAATGGAAAAGGGAGGAGGAGGGATGAGAAGAGGATGGGGCTGGGGGCTGGGGGTGGGGGCGATGATGGAGAAAGAGAGAGAGAAAAAGGCTGACACCACCAACTTGGCCACTGCTGGCTTAGTCTCTTGACCCTTGAGATCTTAATAGTTTCCCCTTACCACCCCAGTAGGGAACACACACAGCCCAGACCTAGCTTGGCCCAGACTACCTAAGGACTGAAGGTGCAGCCAATGGGGTCAGGGCTTTGTTTCTGTCTGCCTGGAAGGTGCCGCACCTGCTCACAGGGAGCCTCTTTCCTTGGGTATGCATTCTCAAGGCTTGGTCTTGCTCCTCCTCTTCCCTCCTCTCCTTCTTGTTCCCTTTCCTCAGAGCAGGGCTCAAGTCATATAAAAGGAGCACAACTTCTATTTCCCAGTGGACAGGAAGCTCGCAGGGTGGAGATGACCATGTTCGCCAGTTGGCTCAAGGGCAGGCCTCCCTGCTCAGAGGGAAGGTCCCAGCTCTCCAACTCACATGAGCCTCCCTCCCTCTCTCTCTCTCTCTCTCTCTCTTTCTCTCTCTCTCTCTCTCTCATAGTGAAGGGATAAGGGAGCCCTTCTGCAAGATCAGATCATTTTGAGAAAACTGAGATTTCACCATATTAAAGAAGCCTCCCTAGAGGCCCTAGCTATTGCTAGAGTTACAGAGGGGGCCCTCAAACCTTGGACATACTTAGAGCAGTCAGTGTCCCTAAGTGTTCACTGTAACCCCCGACACACACACACATACTGTGGTCATTTTTAGCCAACCCACCTGTTCTCTTGTCGCATGCAACATGGAAAAAACTAGTATCATAGGGCCAAGTTGGAAACCAATTTCTCCCTTCTTCACCCTGGTACTGCCTGGAGTTTCCTGTCCTCTCTTGCTCGGGAGGGTTCAGCCTCCTTCCTCACCCCTGTAGGACCATGTCCAGCAGAAAACCTGACAAAACCAACTGACTGCTGTCTGTGCGAATTGATAGATGGAAATCTGAGTGAATAAATGAAGTCAAATAAATCAAGGCCTGGGAAGAGCGTAAGTGTGAGCGACACACACCACACAGAGAGAAAGGATGAGGAAGGAGCAATAGGAAGAAGGGATGGGAAATCAGAAGGATGGAGAATGGCCAGAGAATCGGGCCTTCTCTTCGCTTGCTCCACTCGCTGGAGACACTGAGCTAATGGAGACAACCAAACCAGAGGCCAAGGCTCAACTGGTGGCATCCCAGCCAAGGCACGGCCATCATCACATCACAATGAAACCTACAAGCCCTGGGCATTGGCATCCTTCCCAGGAAGGTATGGGGGAAATTTTGAGCCTGGAGTCGCGGATGTACACTCACCTGCCGGCTCTTTCTCGTTGGCTCTGTACATCTGAGTAGGTCCATTCTTCTGACCACTGGGTCTTCGTCTGCAAAATGAAAATGATAATGATAATGAGAAGCTTGTCTTAGCACATAGTAGGTACTAGCAAATTGTTGGCCCACTACATAGAAATAATACCTTGTGACAAGACTAGCAGGCGTGATAAGCCAGGGATGCTCCCTGGAGCTCCCGAGAGAAGATTCCAGTTTATTATTTGCTTAGTTATTCATCCGATCGCTGCCCTTGACTCCATGGTAAAGAGAGGCTGGACTGACCATCTCACGAGAGAGACAGTTGCTTCCTCCAATGTCCCTGTATGCCCTCAAGCTGGAGAGTGGGGAGTTTAGACACCCCATGGAGGTAGAGTTCTGTGGAACGAAGAGGATGTAGCAACCCAAGCCTGTTTCTCTGACTTTGTAGTGAGGAGCTACACTTCACACCTCTGACAGAAGCCACACCCTGCCCCCACTTCCCTTTCCACCGTTGTCCTTCTTGCCCTTCACTCCCGTGTCTGTCTGAAAATAACCTCCATGTGTTTCAAAAGACCTGGGAGCAAAGCACGGTACGAACATGGATTTTTATAAGTGGTACCGAGTTTACTGTTTAGTGTTTGCATCTTATATATACCAGGCACCAGTCACTCTTTCTGGTTTGGTTTGGTTTGTTTTTTTGTCCCCCCCTGCCAACTCAAGACAAGAGTTTCTCTGTGTAGCCTTGGCTGTCCTGAAACTCGCTCTGTAGATCAGGCTGGCCTCGAACTCAGAGATCCATCTTCCTCTGCCTCTTGGCTGCTGGGATTAAAGGTGTGCGCCATCACGCAGCTTTAGTCACTCTTTTTTAAAAAGATTTATTTATTTATTATGTATACAACATTCTGCCTCCATGTATGCCTGCACACCAGAGGAGGGCACCAGATCTCATTACAGATGGGTGAGCCACTATGTGTTTTCTGGGAACTGAACTCAGGACCTCTGTCTTCCTCTTAACCACTGAGCCATCTCTCCAGCCTCCCCCTTTTTTTAGGAGTGGAGAGAGCAAGGTCTCATTTAGGCCAGGCTGGCTTTGAACTCACTGTGTAGTCTTTCATGCCCTTGCTCTCTTAATTATCCTCACTCTGTCTCCTAAGCACTGAGGTCATAGGCATGAGAATCACCGTACCTAGCTTGTTCCCAAACATACATTTCAAACAACAACAACAAAACAAGTTTCACTGTGTACCCCTGGCTGGTCATTATGTAGACCAGGCTGGCCTTGAACTCATGGAACTCTACCTTCTATGTTGTGCCCAGGACCTTTTTTTTTTTTTTTTTTTTTTTTGAGACAGGTTCTCATGTAGTCCGAGCTGGCCTCAGACTTCATAGGTAGTTAATGTCTTAGTTACTTTTCTATTCCTGTGGGAAGACATAATGACCAAAGCAACGTATAGAAGAGTTTATTGGGGCTTACAGTGTCAGAGGGTTAGAGCCCATGATCACCATGGTGGGGAACACGGCAGCAGGCAAATGGGTGTGATCAGAGCTACGGTGGAGCAGTAGCTGAGAGCTTACCCCTGGATTCACAAGCACTGGGCAGAGAGAGCTAACTGGGAATGGGGTGGGCTTTTGAAACCTCAAGGCTCCCCTCAGTGGTGCACACCTCCTTCAGCAAGGGCTTGCCTCTTAATCCCTAAACAGCTCCACCAACTGGGGACTAAGTATTCAAATATATGAGCTTATGGGGGCCATTTTTATTCAAACCACCACACCAAGGATGGCCTTGAACTTTTTTTTTTTCCTGGTTTTACATGATGGCATTTCTCTGTGTAACACTGGCTGCTGACTGTCCTGGAACTTGCTCTGTAGACCAGGCTAGCCTCAAACTCAGAGATCTGCCTACCTCTGTTTCCTAAGTGCTAGGATTAAAGGCATGTGCCACCACTGCCCATTTGGCTTTGAACTTTTGATTTCTCAGTTTCCATCACTTGAGTGCCGGGATTACAGGCACCATACACCACACCTGAATTTTGGTTTGGTTTGGTATTGGGGATTAAACCCAACATACCAAGCAAGCTAGACAAGCATTCTACCAGCTGAGCTATATCTCCGAATCCCTCCAAACATACACCTTAAACATACATCATCTTGGTCACGTCCTAATCCAAGGCACCTCAACTTATCCGCCTGTCTGCATGTCAGAATCCCATGGGTTAGCTCTAATGCTTCTTAGCCCTGAGCCCAAGCTTGGAGATTCTGCGTGGGCAGATGTGTGTGGACTTTGGACATAGGGGTGGGAAACAGGCTTCCAGGACCCTGGGGAGTTCCACTGAGCGGTCTGAGCTGGCGTCGTCTGTCTTTCGCTGACAACAGTTTCATCTTACTCATTCAGTCACCCAACAACACTTTCTGAGTGTCTGGTATCTGTCTGTCTGTCTTTGTGTGTGCTGGGAAGAGATTCAGAAGAGGGGGGGGGGCTGAAAAACCACAAGGCACAAGAAAGAATGCATAAGGCATAGCCCTATCCTGTGATCCCTGCTCCCCAGGCTCAGCCCTTAAATCCACCAACCTTGTTCCCCGCTGGAACCCACGGAACTGGCCAAATCTGTCTGTGGAAGCCTTTCCTCTGCGTGTTACTAGGAAGATGCAGGTGCTCAGAGTGGCTAGGGCTTCTTCCCCAAGCAATTCTGTGCTGTCTAAGCAGAGGGCCTTGAAATTCTATGTCCTTGTCATTAATCACATCCAATCACCACTCGGTCAGTCATTCATAAAACTGATACATGACCTACTATACTGCAAGATACTCACTGGGGGTGGGGGAGAGATAAGAGCTGACTTCAAGGAGTATAGAGCTTAGGCAGGGTTCCTGCAGCTGGACAAATGCCTCAGAGGTGAGATCTGAGTGTGCAGCTCTGGGGTGGGGTAAGTTAGAGTCCGTGAAGACTCCCATCTCCAAAATCCAGAGCTCCTTGGCAAACCCTGTCTCATCAGAGAGGTGAAGCACTTCAGCCAAGGTCACACAGCTGGGTGCTCCATAAACAGGTGGTGACTCTGCTGAGATTATTCACCAGCCCCAATTACATCTTAGCCACTAATAACTTGGCTCACACTCCCCTAATGGGATTTCCTCCTTGGACATCAGCCTTCCCTTCCCCCTTCCACTGACACTGGCCAATTAGACAAGGGCAGGTGCTGTGATTGGGGTCACAGTGAGAGGAAGAGATGGAGAGGGCCACAGCTCACCCCCAGCCTCAGCTGAGAAGGAGGTGATCCGTCACTCACAGCCTGTAATGAAGTCTGGGAGACGCTTGCCCATGAGGCAAGAGGGGCGGGTTTGGAAGCCGATCACCACCACCACCACCACCCCGTGGGACCTTTCTGCACCCTATCTGAGACCAACAGGCCTGGAGACAGGGACAGGACTACACTGAGATAGACAGGCAGGCGAACAAAGCTGAAGACAGCCAGACAGAGCAAGAAAACAGGCCTGGAGCTTAGGGGCAGCTGCTTGGCTAGTGTCCTGGACAGGCCCTTTGGTCAGGTCTCCCTCCTCCCGCCCCAGTCCTGGGATTCAGGAGACCCAATACCTCTGCTACTCAGAAACACTATAGTGGCTAGACGCAGGCCCCTCTGAGCACTTTCTCCTTGTGGGGCGCCACAGGCTCGAGCAGGAAAGAGCCAGGCTCTGCGGAAGGCAAAAAGGTCTGCAGGTACATCAGCGCACCTGTCCTTGGGGCCAAGGTCAAGGGCTCACCTGCTGTAGACTGAGGCACGGAGTGTGTGCAGAGCAGGTGCCTCCACGCCAGCTATGCTTGACAGCAGCCTCTGCCCCAGCCAGAGCACAGTACGGTTCTCTGCTGATTTCAGGAGAGTCCGCAGTCGGCTAATCTGGAGCCTAGCAGTCCCCAGAGCTCCAAGTCTTTTGGGTCTAACTTAAATCCCTTCTCCTGCAGCTTAGAGCCCATTCCAGCGGTCGCGCTGAGGCGTGCGAGCAAAGAGCAGGTGTTTCGGGGTGCCAGCTTCGTTCCAGTCCCCCACTCAGCAGCCTGGCCAGCTGGAGCTGTCTGAAGGAGCCTCCATGCTCCGAATCACACAGAGAAAGAGTCTGGGTGTGGGACCTGCCAAGATTTCTGATTGGGGTGTGGGTTTAGGAGATGTATGTGGTCTTGAGGACACAGGTAGGGAGACGTGAGCTTGCCTCAATCCGGGTCCCCACTTAATCCAGGGCCAGACACACCCAAGTTCCGACCCCAAATATCTGTCCGGCTCTGTTCGTCTCCTTCCCGCCATTTCCCTTCAGTCTGGATTATATCTGTCCACAGACAGGACAAAAACCAAGAGCTGGCAGACTGGTGAGGATGAGCCAGGGGAGGAAGGCCAATCCAAGCACACCTGGCAGAAGGCCTCTGCAACTGACCCTTGTCAGTCACTGGGCTGACTGTCCCCTACCAGTCCCACCCAACCCAGCAGGAGAGCCTGCTCTGTTGGGCTCCACAGCCTAGAGCACCTGCACACCCTGAGCCGCATGGGGGTGCCTGGTCTGCCCCCAGGGTGTTAAGTGCAGGGTCCAGGCTTAAGTCGCTATTAAGCTACAGAGGAAGAAAGAGAGGGACGAACAGCCTGTTTATTTCCTTCTCTCGACTCCCCCATCACATGGACCTCCTAGCTGCAAGAAAAGAGGAAAGGGGAGGGGGGGGGAACTGCACTAAACCAAACTGTAGTGCAATTACAGCTGGGGAAAAAAGACACACGTTAAATGGATGTTTCTGCACAAAAACCCCAGTCTGACAGCAGCATCTCTGGCCTTGTGAGGGGGACAGGACCGTGCCCGGGTGTTTACATAGCCGAAATCAGGGAGAATTATGCTGTCATACTGACAACTGTAGGAGGACAATTTTAAAATTACACCGTTCAACACCTTTAATGATTTGTAACAGAAGAGGTGTGGCTACTCCTATTAAATGTGTTGCCAAATCAATAAAAGGGATAATTGGAGTTGTTAGAGCAAATTATAGCAGCGTTTCTTCTGTTGCTGTACAATGTTGCCTTGTAAACCGCTATTACAGGCAGCGCCGTATTTCTCTCTTATTTGGGCGCTTTGTAATGAGTTGGCATTTTGCGGCATAATAGTTCCACTTTCTTTTATGGAGCGCTCACTTTAACTTTTTCTCCTTTGTGCAGCCTATAATTTCCTCGCCCTCCCTGCCTCCCCGCCTGTTTTCAGAGGTGGCTGCACTGCCTGTCAGGTGATAAACTATATTATTTCACATTATTTTCCGGCCTTTTCAATTGGCAGTCAGATGGCGTTGAGGGGTAGATGGGTCTGAAGGGATGGGGTTGGGTGAAGTGGCCAGAGAGGAGCCAGGACCAGGAGGAGAGTTGTTGTTTTTTTTTTTTTTTAAATCACATTGACAGAAAGGAAAGGTAATGAGAGAGAAGGCTGGCCTTAGTCCCAGGGGTGGGGGCTTGGCCCTTTAAACACAGGACTTCGGACAGAGCTGTGAGCTGCTAGCTGGAGGAGGGGAGACATTGCCCTGTCGGGTCTAAGCATCCCACAATATCTGACTTACCCTACTCATTTAAACAAACTAATAATTATCCCAGAACTGAGGAGATATTGATCCTAACATCCCCCACACCGCACCACAGGGAAGGTATAGGGATCCACCCTGGGAACACCTTGGGACTCGCAGGAGGATTAGCCAGAGGGGACAGACAATACATTCCCCCTGCAGGGAGAGCTGATACCATAGGTACATTCGAGGCACTGTGTTCTCTGCAGAGGCTGGAAGGAACCACGGATCTAGTCCTGGGGATGTATAACGGATACATAAGAGCACAGAACCAGGAGTCCATAGTTTGGTTCCTGACTTGATGGTGCTTCCTCGGCTCGCCCTCTCTCAGGCCTTGGCCCCAAGCTGGGACGGAAAGAGTCCTTGGGCAGCTGGGGGCTCATCCCGCTGAGCACATCCTTCAGTTTCTGTGACAGCAATAAAAGTCCCGGCCTAGACAACCCTCACTCAGTCAGTCCCTGCGCTGGCCTACAGGGCCATCAATCTGAATTACCAAGAGGTCTCAACGAGAGACAATTGGAAAAGAAACGCTGCTTTATTACTTCCATGGGGCCGCCATCCCTGGAACCCATCTGCTGCCAAGCAGTATGGTGGCGGGAGCAGCGGAGAGAGCAGATGAGACTTGATGGTGGACAAATAAGACTCGTTTGCTGCGAGCGGCCTCGATTTGCTTGCTAACCAGGAGCAAAGTTCTAATTCGCTCTGGTAGGTTCCATGAGCATCCTCCGTTGCCGGTCCTCCATTTATCAAGCTAACTTTATCCTAAAAGTCACGTGACAGTCGAGCTGCTCAGGCGCATACCGAAGAAGTTTGGAGGACTGGGGTCCCAGGGCTTGCCACTAGCCCAGGACAGTTTTCCACGGACAGAACACTGACTGGTCTCCTGGAAATCCCAGCAAAGGGCAGATGATGCATATGGCCCATGTCGATGATCTTACAACGCCTCTTTCCACAGGAGCTGAGACTTTTTTTCTTTATTCTGGATTAGGCTGGCTAGGCTTCAGCTCAACCAAGAGTTAAAGGTCAGTGCGTTCGTGCACTTTTCTTTTCCTGGTACTGGGCACTGGGAGGAGGTCACACCCAAGGCCTTGTGCATGCTAAGCAAGAGCTCAGCCAGCTGGTCAAACTTTCAGTCCCTTCATTATCAGTTTAGCCAGCGTTAACTATCTCCCAAGATCCCCAGCACTGTGCTGAGTGCCTGCGAGACAGACACCATCTCTGCCCTCCTGGAGCTGATGGGGGCTGGTGACAATGATAAACACAATGGTAGTCCTTACACTAGGGTTGTGCAAAGAATTCTTTTATGAGAGGCCTTGGGCTGTGGTAGAAAGAGCATGGAATAGTCTGGAAACATGGCTTTCAGGCCAACACTTGAGGGCACGTCCTCCCATAAAGTCTCAGTTGAGTGTGTAACTGAAGGACATATTTATTCATGCCAAAAGCACATCGCAGAGTCCTAGTGTGTGTGGGATGCCTCAGTAGGCACCGAGAAACAATAATGGGGTCGGCAGAGAACTCACGTCTATGGCGCTTCCATCCTAGTTGCAGAGACAGACATCAAATAATCGTAGCACCGTGTAATTACAGAACGTGATAAACGCCAGGAAGAGGAAGGACATGAGTTCATCCATAACAACAACCTGGAAGCAACTCTGATGCACAGAGGAGGCCAGAGGGCTGGGGTGCAGAGGCCTGAAATAAAGCTATAGGCGTGGGAAGGCAACCTGGAGTGGTTAGGGACATGTCAAGATCTGGCCCTTGGTCCAAGCTTGCACCATAACTCCACAGAGGGGCTGTGAGCGGGAGAGCTGAGGAACCAGTTTCCATATAAGGAATCCTGCTTGCTGCAGCCATCTCTTGCAGACTGGATCAGAGAGGCTCAGTGCAGAAGCAGAGAGGCCAGTTGGGAGTCCTTCACAGTGCTCAGTGAGAACATGCACAGAGGTTGACAGGAAACAAACGAAAGGACACTCGGCATCATTTGTCACCAGAATGACAAAGTTCTGCCACCACGCTGTTCCACCCTGTGTCCACAGAGTGGTGGAAATGTGAGACATTGACTAATTGACAGATTGGAAGGGGTGGGAGTCCTCACAAGGTGCTGGAGGGATGGAAATTAATATAAACACTTTGAGCAGGGTCGGGCAAGGGGGTTGGTAGCTGTCTGCTGACGCTAAGAACAAGTGCGTTTTATGACCTAGCCTGAGTTTCATTAAAAAGCATGCACTTCATTTATAATAGACAAAAACAGGAACAACAAACAGCGGCAGCTGTAATCCTCTCTCCCGAATTGTACCGAAGGACTGGCACCGTCCTTTTTCTCTCACAAAAGGCGTTGGGGTAAGGTAGAAAGAGCATAAAGTAGGGAAACCAGCTTCCAGGTCTGTGCCTGAGGGCAAGTGTCCAGTAACTGCAGAGTGGGCAAATACATGACGCTCTGTCCTCATCTTGGAGCAACATTCAGCCATTAAAAAAACGGACCAACCTACAGACGCACTCAGCACACACAGATCTCATCCTGAAAGGGGACAGAGTTCTTTTCACTCCACGTTCAGAAACAGGCGAGATGCAGTACAGTTTGTGGCATAGCATGTCCAAAGCCCCAGGTTCGATCCCCAGCACTGCAGAAAGTGAGAGCAGGTAGTCCAGGTCTGTAATCCCAGGACTTGGGGGGTGGAGGCAGGAGGATCAGAAATTCAAGAGCCTCCTTGGCCATAAATCAAGCTCGAAACCAGTCTGAGCTATCGGAGACTCTATCTCAAATAAACAAACAAGTGAACGGGCAAGAGGAATGCCCTACAATTTCAGACGGGATGTTGCTACCCTGGGCACAGTGATGACTAGGGGAGGGGGCCTGCAGGGAGGCTGGAGTCCTCGCTGTCGTGCTCCGATGGGTGGTGACACAGGTGTAACAGTTCTTCCTGGCAGGGTCCTGAGGATTGGATGAGATGGCGTACAGGAGAGATTGTCCCCATCCCTCACAGATGCTTTCTTGCTGTGAACACAGGAAGGCAACAGGAGCTGGGACTAGCCCAGCAACTCACACCTCCCGGGGAGAGCACAGTAAATGTTTGGCCACCGGATGTGTCCTGTGGTTTTGCCAAAGCTTCGGGACTGACTGGGAGGCCTTTGACCAGACTCAGAATCAACAAGGCCAGGAGCACTGTAGTGCTTACCACTAGGGTAAAAAAAGCCTCTGGCTTCCAGCTGCCGTATCACCATTGGTGGCTGTCCCCACGTTCCGTTTTTATCTTAATTGCATTGAATCACACCATTTTCATGGGCTAACGGGATTTCCACGGGTGACATAGAGTTGTAACTAAGGCTAGATGAGGCTGTTGCTGGTGAAGTGGGATGAGAGATGCTTGGGGAAGCCACAGAGAGCTCCCCAAGTGTCCTTCTTAACAACCATGTGATGTGGACATTCCAACCGATAACACCAGAGCTGAGAGAGGGGCCAGTCTTTTGCCTTGAGCCCAGCCATTTCCACCATGTTTCAGCCGCCCTGGCTGGTCCTTCGGGGCTGTCATGGCCTTAACGGTATACGGCAAGGCAAAGATGAGGCCACTGGACTCGGTAGGCACAGGCACGGACTGGCAAAGACCCTGGTTAACAACTTCCCTTGGCAGAGCTTCTCCTCTTCACCCCCCCTGAGGGGGGACCATTTCATGGCTCACTTCTCTTGAGGGTCCCCTAGGGAGCAATGCTACTCAGGAGGAGCCGGTCCACAGAGCCACCAATCATCGCTGCTCTGAAAGTTTTTTGGGCCATGATCAGTCTTGTCATGGCCGATGGCGTGGAATTGTGGGTCTAAACCAAATTCCTACATGAGAGCACAGTGTATCCCAAAAGGCTTTGAGGGAACCCTGAGTTTACTGAAGGGGACCCCACACATGCACTCTACCTGCTCACACAGTGGGGAGGATAGCTGGGTGGGGAAGACCATCTATCAAGCTACAACTACTGCCGCAGAAGAGGTCCATCCGAAGTCTAGGGATCCTCTGCCCTCCGCCAGTGGTTTGGGAGTCTGTTTGCTCATAGGACAGTGAAGCCTTGAAATGAGCCTCTGCAGAACTGAGCAAACACCCAGCCAAGAGCAAGGCATTCGAAGACCCAGGTGTAAGAGACAGCTTTACTCTATAACGTTATTTAGCTTCTGTTCTGCAAGTGCCGCTGAAAGTAGGGGAGAGTTCAACCCAAACATTGCTGAAATTCTTCTGCATTCTTGCCCTTTCCCCAAACTTGCATCTACTTCAAGGGACACATCTGGAGTTGGAGGGCAGGTGAGGAGGGGCTCGGTGAGTGCCAAAGGATCTTCCACTCTCTATTCACCAGGAGCACCCTAAAAAGGGCTCACTCTTGCCTGTGTAGCACCTGCAGCTATGCTCTCTCAGTTCCTAATGGAGGGGTCACTGGTAGTTCCTTTTCCCCCTGGTCCAGGCATCTCCAGGTCACCATCTCCATCTACACACCATTCAACCATGCCTTCATGGCTCTCCACAGTGGCTCTAGGCTCCACTGAGATCCAGTCATGTCTCAGTTCTGGACTTGGAACCCTCATGCATTCCTCTGAGGCCCTGGTTTCTGAAGACCACAGTCCCCAAACCTCAAGATTCTCACTTTCCATTCAGCCTGTCCCCTGCACCAAGGGAGGGAGTCCAGAGACATGAGGGGAGTAAAGAGGGGGAAATGGATATGCATTTCAAAGCAATCCTACCACAAAAGTACCTCTACTTGGTAGGAAACATTTATTGAACCCCCAGACTCAGGCTAGATTGCTGGGTGTGATGATGTACTTTGTAATTCCAGCCCTCGGGAGACTGAGGCAGAAGGGTTGAGAATTTGAGGGCCACCTAAGCAACATAGTGAGATCTTGTCTCAAAATATAAAGGGGATAGGAGACATAAGGAGGGGGAAAAGGGAAAGAAGGAAGGGAGAGAGGGAGGGAGGGAGGGAGGGAGGGAGGGAGGGAGGGAGGGAGGGAGGGAGAGAGAGACATACCATATACTAAACAAAGGAAAACACAAAGCCCTGCCTCTAGACTATTGTAGTTTCGACCACGGCTGTCTGTCTGTCCCACAACTCTAACTTTAGTTCCTTCAGCAGTAAACTAGATTAAACGTATGGCTTGATGTACATTTTCTTTTTAATGTCTAGCACAATGCCTGTTACAAAATAGGAGCCTAATAAGTGTATTCTCCAGAAAAGCAGCTAGAAGGGCTCAGAGGAGATGGGTGTCTGGTCCATGAAAGCTACAACGAAGTTGTTTTTGTTGTTGTTCCTCTTTCCTCTGTCTCTCTCTCTCTTTTTTTTTTGTTGGTTTTTTGTTTGTTTGTTTGTTTGTTTTGTGGTTTTTTTTTTTTCATTTAGAAACCCCTTAAAGAGAGAGAGGGAGAGAGAGAGAGAGACTTTAGCATGAAGGAACGCCAGCCAGGACCAACCACTACCAAGGATCTTGGCATTTGTGCATCTTAGTCCAGATTCTTTGGCAAGCGTGATCCAGACATGCTGTAAGAATTCCAAGAATGGTTGCAATTTCAAGCTGAGGACACATTCACCCTAAGTGCTGCTTAGATCACTGATGCATCGAGTGTGAGGCGGGCAACCGTGGTTCATGATTGGCAACTCAGGGGTGCGCCAGGCTGAGGGCAGGCCAGGGAGGAAGCTGGGCTCCCTCCTGAAGGTGGTGCTAGTGGGAGAGAAGACGCTGGGCATACCTTCCCAGGTGCATTCTAAGCTCTCTCCTGGCTTCGAGCTAAATCCCTGGAAAGCCCCATCGCTGCACTACACAGGTTAGACTGTTGTACAGTCGCCTTCATTGAGTCAGGGCTTTATCACCATGCCCTCGGCTTTTATTGAGGGCAGACACATGAAATGGCCACAGGAAGATCACGGCTACCCTGGCTGTAAACCTGCAGCTGGAGGCTTTGTCCATTATACTGCTCGGAGCCCCTGAGCAAAGCCTTGTGTGATGCCCGTCTGATTGGACAAAGCGCTGCAGACTGTAGAAAGGTCTGTTTCTATTAGGGGTGGAGCCGGGGAGTGACACGCTTTTTCTCCCAGAGAGTGGAAATTCTGCAGCCCAATAGAGTTCCCTTTTCACCCCGGTTGCCAAGAAGCTCGTAGCTCCAATTTCATGTCGCATCAGCTCTGTGCCTGAACACCCTGTCCTCCTTCTCATTGCCTTTCCATTTTAATTTCAATATCTCTTGTAAATGTGTCCTTTGAGAAAAGCTTTTATGAAAAGAATTCCCATCTCAGAGGCTGGTGTACAATAGGTATTCAATAAGTACTTGGTGAATGAATGAAGTAGTAAATTGAAAGGCCAAATTTTAATTCTGGTTGGCAGCCAGGTATGGCAAGCCAGAGGCAGATACCTCCAGTGCCAGGGTACAGCCCACAAACAATAAATTTTTTTTTCTTTTTCTTTTCTTTTCTTTTTTCAGACAGGGTTTCATGCAGCCAAGAAAGCTGGCCTTGAACTCGCAGTCCTCATTCATCCATTGCCAGGGGAGACAGGATGGGCTTACAGGTGTATGCCTCCTGCCCAGTTTTGTGCTGTGCTGGAGACAGAACCCAGAGTTTGTGCGGTCCGCTGGCAAGGACTCACAAGCGAGCTACACTCCCAGCCCAACATGGGACATTTAAGGAATTCACAGGATGGGCTTTTGTCAGTCAGCTTTCGCTGCTGTAATGGAAGAAGGCTTGCCAGGAAAAAGGGTTTTGGGGTCTGCGAGTTGGCTCAAGGGGTGAAGGTGCTTGCTGCACAAGTCTGGAGTCCCAAGCACATTCCTCAGACCCCATGTAAGGGTGAAAGGAAATAACTGGTTCTACAACGTCACCCTTTGGTGTCCACACGGGTGTTACGGCGCACATACACATGCGCGCACCCCATACACCACAAGAAAAAGGTTTTAGAATTCTTTTAGCTCAAAGTTGATGGTTCTAGCCCATGATCAACTGACTTCATAACTTGGGGCCAGGTTTAAACATCAAGACAGGAGGGTGTGGCAGAGCAAAAGCGCTCATTTCTAGGGTCAGAAAATCAACTAGGGGAAGAAGAAAGGGCTGGGACTCCACGATCCTTTTCTAGGACACACCTGGATGACCTGAGGACCTCTCTGTTGGCCCCACCTCTTAAAGGCTCCATCAGACCCCAGTAGCACCACTGTTTCACACTTGCTTCTTTAGGTCCATTCAACCTCCCAACTATAGTGGGTCTCTTCTGGACTCTGAATGCTCAAAGTCTGAGTACTGTTCCGGAGATGCTGAGCCAGGGACGAGAGGACACAAAACTGAAGGGGGCAGAGCAGCATCCGAGCTATCGTTAGCAATTATCCATCCCATTGCTACCTGGCCTCACTCCAAGTCAGGCCATCTTGCATGCCAGCTCCTGTGCAGTTACATGGACAACTGCGCTTTACAAACCACGTACAATATAATCACCCATTGGATGCTGTGTCAACCTGTGAGGGAAACAGTGTAGCCTTGTCCCCATGTTCCAGATAGTAAGATAGCTCCTGAGCTACTCTGTCCCTTGTGGCCAGCTCTTAGGCATATGTTGCTAGCATATACTGATCAGGGCTAGTACCAACTGAAATGTATTCTGTAAGAACAAAAGACACAAAAGAATGTAAAATGATTCATTAGTTATTTCATATTGATAGCATGTTGAAATGATAATTTCCTGGTTCTAGTGAGTTAAATAAAATACCTTCTTTTAAAGTTATTGTTATTATTTTATTATTACTGGAGTGTGTGTGTGTGTGTGTGTGCATGCACACCAGTGCACATCTGTGGAGGGCAGAGGGCAACTTTGGGGAGTTCATTTTCTCTTTCTACCTGTTAAGGCAGGGCCTCTGTTGGTTCGCAATGCTGTGTACCCCAGACTACACAGAGAGTTTAAAGCCAGTCCAGAATACATAATACCCTGTATCTAAACAATCAAACATGTAAAATACATTCACTTCCTGATCAAAGAATGTTGCTTGTTCTAGGCACACTTTTTACACCGAACCCAGAGCCCCACACACGTTTAGCACACATCTTCCACCTCTGAGCTACATTCCTTAGCCCCTTATTTGCTTTTTCTCTCTTTCTAAGGAATAAAAATTTATTTATTTACTTATTTGGGGGTGGTGCAGATGTACCACAGCGCATGAGGAGGTCAGAGGGCAGTTCACAGGAAGTTCTTCCCTCCCACCATGTAGATTCCAGGGATTCAACACGGCTTGTCAGACTTGGTAGCAAATGCCTTTTATGCCTTTTTTTTTTTAACATGTCAATTTGCTGTTTATTTTGTGTGTATGCAAATGGGCCCACACTGGGAGATCAGAAGATACCTGTGGACGTTGGTTCTATTTTTCCACCATGTGGGCCCGGGGAATCAAACTCTGGTCCTCATGTTTGCCCCTTGGTTTTTGT
The DNA here is from genome assembly GCF_014885135.2 of Alexandromys fortis. NCBI lineage: Eukaryota > Metazoa > Chordata > Mammalia > Rodentia > Cricetidae > Alexandromys > Alexandromys fortis. Next base: position 2,664,695 of record NW_026068051.1, on the reverse strand, counting down.
TTGTTTGTTTGTTTTTTGTTTTTTGTTTTTGTTTTTGTTTAATTACTAAGGATTTAAAGGTGTTTCTCATGTATATGGCTGGTAGGGATGCAAATCAGTATAAACTTTCTAGAAAACAACTTGACAACAGAGATTTTAATTTTTTTTAATTGCATAAGCTTTTACCTACTATTTCATGATATGTCTCCTCAGGAGATAAAGATGTGTACTGGGAATTTTTTTTTTTTTTGAGACAGGGTCTTACTGTGTAGCTACAGCTAACTTGGAACTCACTATGTAAACCAGGACTTGAGCTCAAGGAGATCTGCCTGCCTCTGCCTCCTGAGTGACAGAGCCAAAGGTGTGCACCCTCATGCCTGGCGTGGATGGAGATTTTTGTACAAAGATGTATGGTATTGTTTATGACAGTGAAATATTCCTAGCAATTAGAGTAATAATCAATAAAAATTTACATACCAATTAGATCATGCTAAACATAAAAATTGTGTTTGGAACCTTTAATAGCAAAGGTCAATGTGCTTTTTTATAATGTCAGCGGGAAAAGCGTCCAAGAAGGTGTATGTCACGCTGTGCTATGAACGGCATGGGGTGCACATACTTATTTGCATAAAAATGCGAAAATGCAAAAATATTCTGCTAAATGGTTTTCTTCTGAGATTATGTATGATATACATTTTCTTTACTCTTTCCTGTTTTCTACTGTTCTGAATTTAGCATGTATTACTTTTATAATGAGGAGATTAATATTATAAAAATCTTAAAATCTCAACCCAATTAAAAAAATAAGCAAAGCATATGCATGATACAAAAAAACAGGGAATGTGGCAGAAAAAATGGTCTATAAATATAAAAATCCCCAGTCTCAGTAGTAATCAGGAAACTTAAAATAACAAAGAGATTTTTTTTTTACTGGCATACCAGTTTAGCAAAGAGAGAGAGAGAGAGAGAGAGAGAGAGAGAGAGAGAGAGAGAGATAATATATAATGGCAAAGAAGTAATGAGATGGAGATTGTCTCCTGTGCTTTGGAGGAGAGTTGTCCTCTTTGTGGAGGACAGTTAGTGACAACTATGTTAGAGGTCCATTCTCCTCCACTTGCTAATTCCACTGATAGGTAAGAGCCCTCGTGTGCAAGAGCCTCTATTACCCATGCTTAGGGAAGCATTGCCTATTGCGTTTAATATGAAAAAATTGGAAACAAGCCATACGCCCATCAGTGGGAGAATTATGGTGATCACGTTCTGTGCAATAGTAGGTAGCATCTAAAGAATGGACTAGACCCGTATTTTCTGCCATAAAGTGAGGCAGAGGAATAGTCGGACCAGTGCAGCAGAATAAACACGCTCAAGAAAAGTCTCTATCTAGGTGTGGGTGCTTACGTATGTGGCTTTGGGAAATCTTTCCGGAGGAAGAGAGTGTGAAGCGTGAGACCTGCGTGGAAGGAGGTGGCAGGGGACTTGTCCTGTGGATCCACAAACTTGTCTATCATTATTAAAAGTTTAAACTCAGGGCTCAGTGGGTATTGGCACTTGCCACCAAGCCTGATGGTGACCCAGAACTCACAGGGTGGAAGGACAGAACTGACTTCTACAAGTTGCCCTTTGACCTCCACATGTGAACTGTGGCATGCATGTGTGTGCACACACAGAGATGCTAGCAAAGAAAAAAAAACTAAAATAAAAGAGTTCAAACTAAGAAGAGGAAACATATGAATTCAAAGTGACTTTACCACTTACTGTGTGACTTAAGGCACATTGCTTAACTCTTCAAAACCTCAGATTCCTCCTCTATAAAAGCAGAGCTGACAGCAACTCTGCACACCTCACAGGGTTGCTGAGAAAATGCACTGAAGCTATGCAAACAATTCCTTCATACAGAGTCCAGTACACGGTAGGCCTTCAAATGTCACCTCACCTGTCACCATGATTTCAATAGTAGCCCCACACATAAATACTCCTATTAACAGCTGTGCAAAATAACAAATGCATGTAAAAGAGGGGACACATAACCAGGCAATGGTGGCACACGCCTTTAGCCCCAGCACTCGGGAAGCCGAGGAAGGCAGATCTCTGAGTTCGAGGCCAGCCTGGTCTACAGAGTGAATTCCAAGACAGCCAGGGCTGCAAAGAGAAATCCTATCTTAAAAAACAAAAACAAAAACAAAAGAGCTGGCATGTAAATGGGCAAGAGGGTCCAAAGGGAAGGAAACAGCAAGGGTAGGTGCCTGTACCTAGCCGTTACAGCCAAAAGTGTCCCTCTGTAACCACCTTGCTTCTGTTCAAGAGTCTCCACAAGCTGCTTGTGTGAGTTGTCTGTGAGATTGAATTCTGTAGCACCGTGCTTCAGGTTAATAACCCTGCAGAGTGCCCGGCACAGAACAAACATTAACAGGACTTTCTAGGCCTGGTGGTTTACACCTATAAGCCCAGAACTCCATAGGTAGAGGCAGGATTTCTGTGAGTTCCAGGCCAGCCTGGGCTACATAATGAGACCCTATCTCAAAAGAAAGAAATAGAGAGAGAATGGGGTGGGAGGGCGGTTGATGCTGCTCATGACAGGAGTGGTCCTACTGTAACCATTCTGCAGTATTTGGTTTGCCCTGAGTGGGGCCCCACCCTACTCAAAGGCAGCAACAATACCCACTGTGACCAACGAGAGCCACTCCTCAGCACCATTAAACACTCAGAGTTCTACCACATTGCATCACAGTTGGTAGAATGCTTGTTTACTGCACCCAGAGCCCTGGGTTTGATCCTCAGCACCATATAAACCAGGTGTGGAAGTTCATATTTATAATTCTAGCACTCAGAAGGTGGAGGCAGGAGAATCAAAAGTTCAAGAATATCTTTGGCAACACATGGAGTTTTAGGCTAGCCTGGGATACATGAGGTCCTGTCCAAAACAAACAACAACAACAAAAAGTCCTAGAAGTTTCTTGGAAAAACAGGGGGCACATGTGCTTTTGAATGGCATAGCCTTGAATCCTACTCTTGGCTCTTCGCATCCAGGTGATCTCAGGCTGGGATGTCATCTCCCCGAACCCTGAGTCTAGCTTTCCCACTAGTATGATGGTTTGATAGCACTGATGACCCAGCCTCATTAGGTCATTGACAAGACAAGCAAGGTAGCATGTGGGACCCCAGGTCCCAACAGAGGTCACTAGAGTTGACTCCTTAATGTTACCCCCTAATGGCTAAACAGGGATGGCAATGGAGAGTACCCACCTAGCCTGGCTGCCTGGACCAAGCTAGATATCAAAGCATACCTCCCTGCGTGTGCCAGGCACTGCTCTAAGCATCTTACCTGTACTACACCTTTTTAAAAAGATTTTTATTTATTCCATATGCAGTGTTCTGTCTGCATGTGTGTTTACAGGCCAGAAGAGGGCGCCAGATCTCATTACCGGATAGTTGTGAGCCACCATGTGGTTGCTGGGAATTGAACTCAGGACCTCTGAAGAGAACCAGTGCTCTTAACCTCTGAGCCATCTCTCCAGCCCCTGTACTACAATTTTATCCTGTACAATCTCATTTGCTTCTTTCCCCTGTGTAATTAGCCTCCCTTCACAGATGGGAAAACTGAATCTGAAAGCAGGGAAGGAACTCTCCTAAGGTCACAGATCAGGAGAGGACAAATGGCAAAGCGACACAGATGGCAAAGCAAGGACGCGAGGCCAGGTCTGTGAGCAAGGTGCACGAGTTTTCACGGCCTCGGATTCCTGCCTTCACACACACACACACACACACACACACGCACACACACGGGCACTGCACAGCAATGAGACACTGAACCTGTGTCATGTTGGCTCAGAATGGCTAACTCTCGGTTGTCTCAACAATACTAAAACAGCCGTTCTACTCGGCGGTAGAGCACTCGCATAAGTGCCCTACATTCTGTCCCCAACACCACATAGACCGCACACATATGCACACGAGTGTTTAAACATGCACACACATTATGTATTCACCACCACAAATCAATATAAATGTTTTGACTTTTCTGTACTACTAAGAATTTCTATTATTTAAAACACACACATACGTACTCAAAAACCTTACAAAACAAAACTAAAATTTCCAAAGAATTAGGGATTCAAGCAGGACTTAGGTGTTTAGGCCAAACGAGAAGGCACACCCGTGCTGCCCTCTTGGGGCCAGCAGATGGCAGGGTGGGGGCCGAAGGCCAGAAACAGAAGGTCCTAGAGTGACCTAAGTAGCAGCAACCTTCACCCTCTCCAGACTTGAAGTTCAGACAGGCTCAGTGGTCACCCAGTGGGGCACTGGGCACCGTGTCTCCTCCTGGATTTCCATGAGGGATAGATCGTCTGATAGATTCTCTTTCTCTAACCCAGATCTAGGTAAAGGCTGTTGACAGAGCCGGGGGGCACCCTCATTCCCCTTCCTGGCTGCCAGGAGCTGTGCTTTGTGGATGGACTAGGTGTCTCCTTGAGAAGCTGAGGTGTGAGAGCCGGCAGGACAAAGCCAGCTCCCTTGTGCACGCGAAACAGGCTGTATATCCATGCCCATTGGAGACAGCAGGAAAGGCTGCAGGCCAGTGCTCCTGCCCAGGTGACCCTCAGGTTCCTTTGCAAACAATAAGAAGTAGTCAGATAGTAAACACAGCTAGTCTGGAGAGCCTCGTGCCCAGAGGTGTCGCTGGGATGCGGCACTGGATACTAGAGCTATGGAGAAAGACCATACTGTTCCTTTCTTACCTAATCAAACCTCCCGGGACTGACAGAGGTGAACTGGGGGTGGAGAGCTCTGCCTCACCATTATCTCTGCTCCCCCCTCCCTCCATCCCTTCCTCCCCTGCCCTCCCTCCATCCCAGCGTTGCTCCCGCCTATGAAAAATCAGCAAATAAAAAGTTACATTAACCCCACCCTGACCTCGCCAACATAATACACTGCAGGCTGATGCGTAGCCTTTGGAAGCTCACCGAGAACCTGTCAGTCTCCAATGTCCCGAGCACAGCCTGGGGAGCATTTACCGGATAATTAATATATTAAATGCATGAAAAATAGTTACACAGACCTCCCCCTCCCCACCCAGAGGAGGGGGTGGAATGCAAAAAAGAGAGAAAAAAAAAGACAGATTCAGGCTGTATACCATCAATATAAAAGCATCCCCCGAATAGCCATCATAAAAACTGTTCATAATTTTATAGCTTCATTCCTGTTGGAGCACCATAAAGACAAGTCATATTTTTTACACTCAGGATGCCCCATAAAAAAGGGGGGGGATGGAGTGAGAAAACGAGAAGTTGGCAGGTGGTGCGTTCACTCTCACCTGAGGGTGAGTGGCAAGAAGGAGCCCCTACGGCTGTCCTATGTGACCCCTTCCTTCCACCTTTTTCTTGGCCCAGCTGTGAATTCTATGAGTCCATCAGGGTAATTATTAATTGGATGATTTTACTACTTTGTATTTGGCCTCTCCCCACTTTTTTTTTGCTGATTCCATATTTGTCTTTTATGATGACGGAGGTGGGGGTGGGGTGGAGTACAGCTCCGTGTCCAGGCCCTTCGTTCCTTTCCCTTTCTTTTGGGAGGCAGAGATGTGAGAAGTAGCATGGTGGAGCCATTGGGCTCTGGGCTGATTCTGTTAGGGCTCTGCGCAGAAGGGAGCAGGAGCCTTGAGCTTCTTTGTGAGATGGTAGGGATTCCGGACCAGCTGGTTGGGAAGAGGAAGGAGAATGGGCTATACAGCCTGTTTCCTGATGACCTGAGATGGGGTAAAATGAAGGTCACTGCAGATGCAGTGTGTTCAGACTGGAGAGGAACCAGGTCTGACCAGCCCAGGAGGTGACCAGGGCAGCTAGGGCACAGGCAGCTGTCCCTTTCCTGGTCAGCCCTGAGTGACCTCCAAAGACATAACTAGTAAAATGGTCCAGCCACATACACCTGCACATACCTTCAGAGAGACCTGTCCTTTTCTCTCTGACCCCACCCAAGAGGAAGTTGTGATTAGCTTCCTGGCCCTGGAGTGGAGGAGGCAGTGAGGGTAAGGTTCCCCCTCTGAAGGAAACAGCAGGGACCCAGCCCCTCCAGGGAAACACCATGCACGGTGCCTTTGCCTCTGTGAGGAGCTGTGGACGCATGGGGGAGACAGACACTCACAGAGAAATACACAAGGAGAACTCTGGCCGCCTGCCCCTTTCACCCTGCAAACCCAGGCTCCCTGAAGAACCAGAGACAGAGAGGAGGAGGGGCTTTTCTACGTGCACATCTGTTGGCTGTGGTACTCAGTGGGGCTTTCCAGATGCCTAGGGAAAGGTACTGGATAGTCCTAACCTCTAACCTGCCCTGCCTGGCACACCCGGCCTCCCTGGTTACCTGCCACTCGGGTGGACATAGGCTTCCACCTTCGTGGCTAAGCTGAGATGACAGTGCCTGGGAGCCTCCTTTAGGGTTTCTTCGGTTTGAATACCTTTGTTTGCCCTGATCTTTTCTAGAGGTGAGAGGGAGCCCCAGAGAGGTACCCTAACTCCCTAATAAGACAAAAAGACCAGAGGACCGCACGCTGAAGAAAAGAAGACCTTTTCTCTGGTCATACAGAATCTCTGATGACAAAGAATCTGTCACCCCAGTTATCACTAGGGGTGCCCTGAGGGCATGCTGGTCTTCCTGTTGGAGGAGTCATCTTTAGGACACCATGATACCTTCCTCAGACAGAAATTCCCACAGAGAACTTTCTCTTCCCCATCCAGCTGAAATTTGAGTATGCCAAGGGTTTACAACCTCCCCCAGATTTAGTGTTCCCCTAAAACACACTAGTGCTCCCCCAGAACAGAGGCTGCACCCCCTTTGTCAGACTCAGGTTTCCTCCAAGGCAGGAGCTCAGTTTCTCCAACCAGAGACACCCTTTACCCTGGTCAGAAACTGGGTGTTTGGGGGTTTTTTTTTTTTTTTTCCCATCAGATTAGAACACCTACCAGCCCAGAGCCTGAGACTGTCTCATAAGTCTGGGACCCTGGTTAAAGGCATATGGTTTCTCCAGAAGACGGAGGTGGGGAGGAGAAAGCACAATTCCTATTCAGGAGTGTAGGGTCCTTCTAAGACTGGAAACTCACACACCTCAGGCTTCCTCAGGGCAAGAGCTGTGTGTGCATGCATCCTTTGTTCAGCCCGCAGTGGGGAGAGTGCTCAGTCCCTGCTATGGAGTCTGATGGCTCCATCTGTGACCTGGACAAAGGGGAATAGCACTATCAGCCCACTCTGAGTGCCAGCCCCAGCCCCAGGCCCTTCACACCCATTATCTCCGGGCCTCACCACTACCCTGCAAGGCATATAGCCTTATCCCTTCTCTGCATAGGAGACTAGCCTGATACTCAGGTCTCCAGCTCCAACTCACTCAGCCTGCTTGGTCCTGGCTTCCCCTGCCCCTCCTTTCTTCCCTCTCTTGCCTAACTCTACTGATCCATTCCTATAAAAAGCAGCCATGTGGACCAACTCAGGTCACAAACACAGACTTCAAGCTAAGAAACAGCAGCATTGCCAGAGGAGGCTCTCCTCCCACCTTGGATATTTAGCACCACGGACATAAGCAATAGAGCCAGGCTAGCCAATGGGGAGGGTCAGTACACCCTTTCCACCCTGGCGGTAGTTCTTAGATTCTGTGTGTCCAGCAAAGGAGGAGGGGAGTGCTGAAGGGGCGGGGGTCACTGGGGAAGTTAGATCTGTTTGTTACATTTTCATGATGGGGTGGAAACAGCATTGACTCTGTGTGTGTGTGTGTGTGTGTGTGTGTGTGTGTGTGTGTGTGTGTTTTAAAAACAGGTCCACTACCTCTTTCAAACCAGAACTAAAAATGGGGAGAGGGAATAAACATCCTCCTCCCCCAGAAGGAAAAGCATCAACTAATTTGAAAAATATTTAAGAAACTCTGGGTCGTCATCCACTCGCCTCTCCCTGCTCCGTAATTACACTGCAGTGCCTGATATTTTCATGGGACATTAAACCAGGAGTCAGGTGATGGGTTCCTTCCGTCTACGCCTATCCGTTAGCCGCCAGGCCCCCGCGGACCTTGACATTATTAATAGTCCTATTCATTAAGTATTACTCTTGTAGAATGAGTAGCATAATATTGGCCTGGAGATAGGAACAGGCAGAAGGAATAAGTCAAATTAATTTTCCGGAGCAAACGCCCCGGTTCTGTAAATGACATTCTGTACTGTTAGCATTTTAAATGTGGCACAAATGGCAGGAGACACAATTTGAAAGCAAAATACTAGGAGACATGGCTCAGGGTGGAACGTGGCAGCGGGAAAATCTAAGAGCGCCAGGGACCTGGGGGTGGGAGGGTCTGGCCCGGGTAGTGACAGGGAGAGGAGGAGCTTTTTTTTTTTTTAATGGAAATTTATTTTAAATGCAGTTGAGGGAGGAGGAAGGTAGACAGTGTAAGCAACGCATGGGACATTGTGAGTGTGTGGAGGGGTGTCTGCCGGGACAGAAAGGGGACCCAATCGCTGCTCCCCCTCCCCAGGTATGGTCTCCGGGGGTTGGAGTTGAGGGCTTTCTGCCTCTGACTCGCTCAGCAGGATGCTTTCCTTTGAAGTCTCTGGTCATAGCTAGGAAAGCTAACTCCTGTTTTTCATACTCAGCAGAGGGCTGGTCTTCAAGGTAGATGAGGACATTCATTCACTCTGCACTCTATCCAACGTCACTGGTCATTTCTGGGGCAAATATGACATCAGATTTTAGAGTATGGGATGCCCACATGGTGGGGTGATATCTGCTTCTCCTGGGAGCTTAGAGTCCAGTGATACAGTGGGGCTTGTGATTTGGGGATCGGCAATAAAGGGGGATGGAGTGCTCAATGAGCCAAAGAGACACCCCCATTGAGCAGACCAAGGGCCACTTGCTAGAGGTATCTGCCTTTATTGGAAACAATGTAAAGTTGGGCATGGATTAACAGAGAAGGGCCACCTGGATGAAGAGAGAAAACCAAGACTGGAGCAGGGGGACCAAGAGGGCTATTGCACAGGACAGAAGACTTGGGAAAGACGATACTGGACACATCACTCTCAGACAGTCCTGTGTGACAGGCATCCCAGAAGCTAGCCTTGTGAGATGGTGCCTTTCCTAAATGGCACCCTACTGCCTCATTGTTCCCAAGACACATGGGCAAGTGCTTCCCAGGGGTGGGGAAGAGCAAGTCATGCCTCAGATGGTTTCTTATCCTGTACCCCAGTCAGTAACTGAGCAAACCACACCTCCTCAGAAATCACACTGTACTTCAACAAAGTTAGATTACGTGTGAAAAAAACAAATGTCCACTCAGAAGAACATGGTTCCCACAAGGAAGCCAGAAACAAGATCCATCAAATTCTTTGTGGGATACAGTGCCCATAACCTAAGCAGGTACCCTGGAGTGTACCGAGGGATGGGCAAGGTAGCCATCTCAGCACCACCGTGGAAACAAATGTCTATGCAGCTGTGTGTCTGTCCTTCAGGATGCCTTTCCCTCCCCCACACTATCCGGACTTACATGCCTGGGGCCTGAAACCCTTCAGACTGTTCTGAGGAAATCAAATCTCCACTAGATCCTAGAATCCACCCTGAAAGCACGTGACATTGGAGGCAGAAGTAAACACAGAAGGAACTTCAGCATTGTAGTTCATGGCAGGAGAGACACTTAAAGCAGCAGATCAACACCGGCTATCACTTACAGTAGCAATTACTGTATGCCAGACCCTGTTCTAAGTACGTTTACACTCATGAACTCATTGAATCTTTTTATCAACCTTTGGAGTAAGTGCGGTTATTATCCCCCTTTTACAAGGGAGGAAATGGAAGCACACGAGGGTTAATTATTTTGCTCAAAGTTGTATAGATAATAAGTAGCCGGTCTAGGATTAAAGTCCAAGAGGACTACAGAGCCTACCCTTTAAAGGCTTCTTTGATGAAGCTGTGGACAGCCAGGGCCCAGGGCACACAGGGCCAGAGAGATGGTCTGGAAGCTTCTGAGGGCCAGAAAACCACAGGTGTTAGCATCTTGGACAAAAACTAGTAGTCAAAGAGAGTTCAAGGGAGGAGATTCTGTCTTACGTGGGCCTGATTCATTGTTAGCCTTGGAACTAAGAGCAGCAGAGTGGGGGTACACTGCACTTTTAGTCACTGGTTCTGACACTGGCCCTGTTCATGTTACCAAGGGGTGGAAAACGGTGTGATTGGGGAGAACCCTTGGTTGGGAGTCAGGATGCTGGTCTATCACTATGGATCTTGGAGGAGTTAGAGCCTCTCTGAATCTCCAACTTTTTCCCCCTATGATAGGGTTTTTTCTGTGTAGCCCTGATTGCCCTGGAACTTGTCCTACAGATCAGCCTGGCCTTGAACTCAGAGATCCACCAGCCTCTGCCTCCAGAGTACTGGGACTGAAGGAGTGGGCCAAAATGCCTGGCTGAGTCTCTGCTCTTTATTTATGAAATAAAGACCTGGAATCAGATGTGTATGTTATTTTACACTCTGACACTCTACTAATGTGATTCTCAGCTTGCAGTGCACACTGGAACCATCTTTGAGTAGCTTAAAAACAATAGTACTTAGGCTGAACCCCAAGTCAACAGAACCAGAATCTCCTAAGGGTATCACCCATATACGGGCATTATACAAGCCTCCCCAGGTACACCAAAGAGCTGAGGCCATACACTCTGCATATCCCTACCAGAGATCTTTTTTGTTTGTTTGTTTGTTTGTTTGTTTTTGAGACAGGGTTTATCTGTATAGCTTTGGAGCCTGTCCTGGAACTCACTCTGTAGACCAGGCTGGCCTTGAACTCACAGAGATCTGCTTGTCTCTGCCTCCTAAGTGCTGGATTTAAAGGCTTGTGTAGCCACTGCCTGGCTCCTATCAGAGATCTTAAAACCTGGTAAGCATAGCTAAGTCAGGGGTGGAGAATGTGTTTACAGGTAAAGGCATTTTTCCAGTAGGACCAAGATTTCTAGAGCATCCTTCAGGTAAACAGAAAAGTGTGTTCTCAAAAATGACTGACTGGAATCAGGCTACATGTGTGGACAGGTCTCCAAGGTGGCAAGCACACAGAGCCTCTTGGGACCAGGGTTCTGGGTGACCTGGCACCCCAGATCCCTCACATCTCCCTCGTTTTGAAAGTATCTTCTCCTGTAAGTTTCTCCAGATGCATTGGGCTTCGCACCTCCCTGGGGAGCAAGCTTGGGTTGGGGGACCTCTCCCATCAACGCTAGAAGAGAAACCCTATGTTCTCCTACAGAAATGAATAAATACATTGAGAACCACCTCCACCCCCTTTTTCCCAATTTAGTATTGTTTAATATGCATTTAATCAGGCCATTCGGTATTACAGTGGCTATGTAGCGTGACTCCCCCCGTGGGCACGGGGGGAAGGCGTTATAGGCCATTAGGCTAAAGTAATATGTATGAGCAGTCACTTTTCCCCAGGGTGCAGTAACTATTTTTGCTCCCCAGTCGTCCCCATTAAATCATTAAACCTCATGACTATACTTTCTGAACTCTACCATGATCTTTAAAAAGCCAAGCACTAAAGGGCAGCTGTCACCCTCCACCGCCCAGGCCTCCGAGGCTTTATGTATTCAGAGCATTAAGTCCTTGTCAGTCTATACATCATGAGGGGTGGAGTTACAGCCCACAAGGAGTTGGCACCCCGATCTCTCAGTCCCCACCGGGAGGACAGAACTAAGGAGTTAGCTGATGTCCTCCTCTGGTATGTCCCGGTGTGAGGCTAGGAGCCTGGGATCTGTCCATAGTGCTGAAGACCCGTCCACCAACTCACGTCTTCTGTGCTTTAGCCAACTAGATTTGGCTTTCTCGACTGGCAATTATTTGATGATCAAATAGTTAGAGTTCGTCAAAGTCTTTTTTTCCTTCTGAAGTGGGTATGATACACCCCCCAAAAGTGTGTGTTCGCTAAAGGAACTGTGGATGTTGTTACTGTTTAGCTAGTTTATGTGTATGTGCCTGTGTGTATGTGTGTTACTGCAAATCAAGCCTAGGGCCTTGTACATAAGAGATAATGCTGTACCACTAAGGTATACTCAGTCTCAAGATCTGTAGATATATAGGTTAGGTAGGATTCAGAAAGCTTCTAGCTGACAAAATTTAGACAAGTCTGATCATCAGTTTCTTAGTTAATCAGCACCAATAACATTGATCATACACTAGTGTTTGGTTTTAATGATACTGTAAGTTATTTGTAAACTGTGAACACTGCACAGTTATTGATATGGATTAGTGTGTGGTTAATAAACATTAGTGATGTTGATTTTGATTCTATTATTTAATTAAATATTTACTGTATGCTGTCAATACTATTTGGTTGTATTGATGACAGGTGTTACTAAAAAAGATCTTCCTTGGGCTGGAGAGGTGGCTGAGCTGTTAAGAGAACCAGCTGCTCTTTCAGAAGACCAGAGTTCAATTTCCAGCACCCACATGGCAGCCCACAACTGTCTGTAACTCCATTTCCAGGGAACCTGACACCTTTACACCAATGCACATAAAAATAAAATTGAATAAATTTTTTAAAATCTTCCTTAGGACAACTCCCTATACAGAGATGCAAAAATGGACCACCATCAGGAGAAAAGAAGAGACAGTATGCTTGTGCCTGTCTCCTATTTATTGTAAGTGCATTTAAGTCGAATGGACTCTTAAGTCCCTTCTCTTGAGACCCAGTCCCAGCCTTGTAACTCCACTGCCCAGCTCCAACTCCAGTCCCAGTGCCTCCCCAACCTCACACACAGGTGTTTCTCCCACTCTGCATCCATAACCTGCCTCAGCATCAGAAAGCTGGACAGGGAAGGGTTAAGCATCTCTGAAACCTCCGACAGGGTCCTCCTCACAGGCTAGGAAACAATGGAGCCATCAGTCTATATTTGACCTTTGCCCCCACGGCGTTTATGACTTATTCCTCTCCTCCACTGCCTGCTGCGATTCAGCCTTCAATCTCCCACCCCTTGCCAGAGCAAAGCTGGCCCTCCCCCGTGCCCTCCCCAGTTTCTGGGGCCCCCCCCTCCTTCCCCTTTCTCTCCTGCCTTCCTCACCTATTTTGCATGCCAGCCTTCCTGTCTAGTCCCATGGTCTTTCCTTTTCCCTTCCCCTTTCCACCCTTGTCCTGCTCTTCACCCCAAGCTTTCTTCCTTCCTTTCGTCTCCATCTCTTTTCTTGGTTGTCTTCTACACTCTTTACCACACTGAAGCCGGCTTTACCAGAATTGGGAGAGAGCACCTGGGATATCTCAATTTGCCTTCCTCTCTATCTCTAGTATTCTCAAACCTATAGATCTCTCCGCTCCCCCCCCCCCAATCTCCCACTACTGTGTCCAACAGTGGCCATGAATTGATACAAAGAACACACGAAATGGTTTGTATCCTTGAGGGGCGTGAGCCCCTTGGATTGGGATAAGGTTAAATTGCTACAATGAACACACGGGAAACAGTTTGTATCCTTTGTATCCTCTAGAATGGTGTGAACCCCAAAGAGTGGGATAAGGTTACCAGACCCAAGTAGAAACAATATAACAAGAACTGTGTGTGTGGAAGCAAAAAAAAATAAATAAATAAATAAAATAAAAGTACACGGCCCAGGCATCAGAAATAAAAGGCTTCAGTTTTCTTCACCCACTAACTTGAGCAAGTTGTGGATCCTCTCTGAACTTTTTCATGACCTACAATGCCGGATTCAATGGTACATGCTCGACCTGGCTTTAAAGTCACTGAAAGTATCAGTACAAAGAGAACTAGATGTGGTGGTGCATGCCTTTAGTCCCCTCACTTGGGAGGTGGGGGCAGGTGGATCTCTGAGTTTTAGGCCAGCCTGGTCTACAGAGTGAGTTCTAAGACACCCAAGGCTACAGAGAAAACCCGTCTCAACAAAATAAAAATAAAAAAAAAAAAAGAATAGAAACACACAGAGATGAAAAAGCATCATAATTGTAGGGCCCTCTCTTATAATAAGAGGATAGGATGTCTTTCCTAGGGTCCCCTCTTGCCCCCACTCCCAGCAGAATGGAGGAATAGCCACCCCACCCAACTTTACAGCCTCTCCCAGTTTCCAAAGCACACCCATGGCCTTTACACTCTAACACTGTCCTATAGATGGAGGACTCAGTCAGCTCCATTTCATCTAGTAGATCTGCTCTCTGGAAAGAAGTGACTGCCTGAGGCTACAGGGCTAGCAACACAGGCAGGACTTCGGCTTAAGTTTCTAGCCTTTGTGTCCAAAGCGCTTTCCACTCCCCATAGAAGCCACAGGAGAAAGGGTGCCCATTCCTTCTCCCCTCGCTGTTTGCGTGCCAATCCTCGATCTTCCACCAGCATTTGAATGAAGAGACTAAATGAACAAAGGTCCCTCCCCACCCACTCCACAGTACTGTGCCTGGGAGCAGGGGTATGCCATGGATGGTGAATCACATGGTCCCCTTCTCTCCAAGTTCCCGAGAGTCACTTCATGGCCACTGAGTGAGCTCTGCTCTCTGGCACGAGCGTCTCTCCTAGGGAGGGGGTCTGCCTGCCACCCCCACATAGACACACACACACACACACACACACACACACACACACACACACACGCTGCTCAGCCCCTGCCCCCAGCCTGTGACAGCAGCCTCTGTAATGAATGACTCTGCAGTGGGGCCCAGCAAAAGGACAGGAGGCCATGAGACAAATCATAGCTGCCAGGCGCTAATCTTCCCCTGGGAAAGTCACCTCCACCCCCCTCATCCATCACTGGGCACTAGGCTGCCATTATACCCCCCCCATACACACCCAAGACAACCACCAGCCCTTTGGATGCATGTGAGAGATGCAGAGAGGCGGGCTCAGTGGATGTTCAGGAACACACAAGCAGACATGCCGCCGAGCAGCCAACACACAAAAGACTACTGGTGCCCGAGCGGTGGCTCCCATCTCAGACCTGCGTTCTAGAAAAAAAAACAGCCAAAAGAAATGCTTGGAGCCACACATCTGTTTACACGCCAAAGAAAAGTTTGTTGACAATCTATTTCAAGTACAGCAATGGAATACAGAGAATAGTGAAAAGAACAGGATGCCACCATGGGGGGACCAGAGAGTCACGAGGGAAGAGAAAGAGACCAAGGGGTGGCCAGAGCAAGGGATACAAGTCTCAGGAGAAGAGGAATATGGCATCAAGTAGGGCTTCAGGGACCGCCTCTTACAGGGGACCTTGAAGGACGGGTGAAGTGTGAAGAGGTGGAAAGTCACTGGCCCAGGAGCAAAGTGCAAGCTGAGTGAGGGCAGACTGTGGAAGGCAAAGAGCTTGAAAGAGATGGGGCAGTTGTTTGTGCAAGGACATTGAGTGCCGTGTTTAAAAGGCCAGCTGTCCCATATACTCACTCTAAACACACACACTCGCCTACTCCCGGCACGATGGAAGGGGGACCAGTTCTGCTCCTGTGTGATCAGCTCCATGGGGATGCGTCCAGCCACCTGTACATCTCCTTCCACTAAAGAGGCTGTGGGGGCAGGGACCTGGTTCCATAAGCCATGTCACTGAGTGGACACCCTGTGCATAGTCACCCTTCTGGTCAACACTCAGCAAATACTGTTTATAGAGAGAAAGGAGCACACGTGACCACCTACTAGAACCCAGGACCCATGGGTCATAGAATGTCACGCTCCCGATATCAGAGGTTTGCACCTAGTAGATGCTCAACAGGTGTTTGTAGAATCAATGACTGGCCCAGTGATCTCACTGAACATCAGTGTTACACTGTACCATGGGCATAAATATTTACTGCCAATGCCACTCATTTTGCAGAAGAGAAAACTTAGCCTTGGGGAGATTGGGTAACTTGTCTGTTAGCCATGCAACCAGTTAAGCAGGGGGCCTTAGATCCAAGGCCCACTTTGTCACTGAAGTGCATACTCCCTGCCAACCGTGCTGAGGAACAGCGGCCCCAGCGTGTGACTTTTATATCTCTGCAGTCATTGCTATGCTTCAAGGAGGCATAATTTGAACTTCCTCTCCTAGAATCTGCATAACCATGAGCTCTCCTCACAGGTGCTAATATACATGTTTCTGCAGTTCGACACAGCCAGCCTGCTGCAAGACATCCCTGCACAAGCTCACACACCCAATTGCCAAAGTAGATAAATCTAGGAAGCCTCATTTGCTTTACAGAAAAATGAGAGAGAGAGAGAGAGAGAGAGAGAGAGAGAGAGAAGAGGGAGGAAAGGAGGGAAGGAGAGGGAGGAAGGGAGAGGGAGAGACACTTCTGGGCACCTCTCATGTAACTAAGAAAGGTAGAAGGTGAGAGTGATGGCCTCAGTGTTTGTGGATCTCATTCTGGCACCAGGCACTCCATGGCCTGTAGAGGAAAGATTATCACACCCATTTTATGGAGCAGTAAAGGTGAAGATTGAGTCTAATACAGTATCTGTCCAAGGGCTATTTGCTGAACCAATGCAGGACCAGGTAACCAGATACCTGCCAAGGCCTCATGCCCGTGGCACTTGTGTTTAAGTGGAGAGAAACAGAATCTAACCAAGCAAATGGACAAGTGAGGCGCGGATCTCACTCTGGTCCTTGTTACTGAGGGAACAAATGAGGTCAAATGTGAGTGTTTAATGGAGATATGGAGGCATGAGGGCACCCCTCAGGGAGAAACCCACACTTCCTGTCTGATTCCCCAGCCCCTAAGCAGGAAAGAAACCAGAAAGAAATTGAGGGAGGGAGGGATTCATCCTGCTTCTACTATTCTGTCCTGGAATCCATCCAGGTGGGAAGAGTTGCAGAGAAGCAAAGTGAATTAGAAATCATTGCCCCCCAGTGACCCATCTGAGTCAGCTCCGCAAACCCTGGCACAAATGCTCAGGAAAACAGAACAAAACAAAACAAGAAGACAGGAACTTCAGCTCGACCAGCTTTGATGAAGCCTCTGAGCAGGGTGCCCTGGGGCAGGGAGTGGGTGAGGAGCATGAACTAAGCGAAGGGAAACTGGAAGGGATCTTAGAGCCAGACTGTCCATGTTGAAAGTCTAAGCTCAGTTGCTTAGGGCACAGCTACAGAGAGGTGACTAGCGACCTCTGCTCATGGGTGTGCTGATGGTACCCACATCTCAGAGCTGTGGAGAGGATGGGATACATCCACCCTTGTGCGGTGTTTGCTGATGGTGTAGTAGTCAAGGACACTCTTTGGATGCAGCTGGGAACATGGGGTGGAGGGAGAAGTCTGGGGTGCAGACAGGGATGAAAGAGGAAGCAGGCATGTAGAGTTACAAGGTTTCTGTTCCACTTCCTCCAAAGCTGAATAGATTTCTAAAAGGCTTATTATCACCACCTATGAGTTCTTTTAAAGGATCTAATTATGAAACACCAGACTAGCTAATTAGGTTTCCCAAGCTTGCCTTGACACAGGTGCAAACAGGTTCTCTGAATGGTGGCCCTGGCAGAGGTAGGAAGCCAGCTCTCAACCAGTGGAGGGTAGGGCCTACTTGTGGCCACACAATTAGGCCTGTAATTGCAGGCCTCCTCCTGGCCCTGCCCCTGTAGGCAGCGCTCTCTGGGACCTCTCTCCCAGATGGAGTGGGAGCAGGAGGACCCAGAGAACAGGGACTTGCTTAGCTTCTCAGGGGTCCCCATGGACTTGGACCCAAGATCACAGCAAATGGGTGTCCCCAAGTCCAGCTCAGGAAGATCTTCATGTACCATGCTTGTCCAATCTGGGGTCCAAACATGACCCAAAATAAAATCATTAATTTATTTAAAATATTATAAGATGTGGGCCAATGAGGTGCCTCAGCTGGTAGAGGCACTTGCTTCCGAGCCTGAAGACCTGAGTTCAGTCCCCAGAAATCACATGGTAGGAGACAACCAAGTCCTACAAATTGTCCTGTGACCTCGCATATGCACGCAGCCCACACACGAGTACATAAAATAAATAGTAATTTCAAAACAACAGACTCAACTGGGTGGTAGTGGCACACATCTTTAATCCCAGCTCTCAGGAGGCAGAGGCAGGAGGATTTTTGTAAGTTCAAGGCTAGCCTGGTCCCTGGTCTATAGAGTGAGTTCCAGGACAGCCGTGGATGTTACACAGAGAAACCCTGCCTCAAAAAACTGAACAAACAAACAAAAAAAAAACCAGACTCACTCACTGTGTTTTTATTTTTGTGGCTTGGTTGTGCTTCTCTCCAGCATAAATTCTGTAGACGGGAATGTCACGTCGCAAGGTTAGAAAGTTGGACACACCCACAAACTGAAGTAACAGTCTAGGAACCAGGCCTTCGGCATTCCACTGTCTCTCTCTAGGGCTAGAAAAGCCCAGGGGTAGCAGCTACAGAGACACCCAGAAGACATGCATGATCTTACCCATCACTGAAGGGCTGGACATAAGGGGGGCCCTCCATGTGTCAAAGCTGACTGTACCCTGTATGCCATTCCTGCGAGGTAAGGGACAGAGTATCCCCAATGCCACATGAATCCTAAACATGGTGATTTCCGAGTGTGTTCCCCAGATCAGTAGCACCAACAGCACTGAAATTGAATTATGGAATACCACCAGGGCGGAACCAGGAACACCAGGGTCTACACAGCCTACCGGGCAACTCTGAGGCAACTCCAGGTTGGGGAAATCACAGGCCATTCATCGACCAGCTGTCACTAGAGGTGCTGCTGGCTGAGCGCTGTGCTCAGGAACCTGTTCCTTAAACTAAATGGTGGCCATTAAGGGGGCATCCCCTCTACATAGCTAGTGCTCTTTTTACCAGAAGGGGTGGGGAAGCATTGGACAGTCAGTGACGACCACCACACGCCTTGGCCTCAATCCTTCAATCCTTCGCCATTTTGCAATGGCCAAGGTCCTTCTCTGGGCTGCACCCCAAATGTCTAACCCCTCTTTCCACATGGTAGTCCCTCTGGAGGTTGGGGCCTATGAGCCACAAAGCACTGGCTTCAAGCACCACATGACTGTCATAGTTGCCTGTTGGCCATGTCCCCACCACCCATCTCCTCCTCAGTTGTACTCATCTTGGGTGTGATGAGAAATCACCTTCACAGTATTGGGGCCTGGAAGGCTGTGCTAGCTGCTTGTCTCTCGACTGCTATAAAACGCCAACCAAAAGCAACCTGAGGAAGAAGGGGTTTATGTTGGCTCACAGTTCAAGCAGCAGTCTTGGCGGCAGGAACTTGAGGGAGCTGGCCACATCCTGTTCTCAATCTGGAAGCAGAAGGCCACGAATGCTGGGCCTCTGCTCGCTGCTCCCTTTCCATTCTGTCCAGGAGTCAAGATGGTTTGTTCTTCTCACCTCAATTAACCTCGTCAAGAAATCTCTCACAGGCGCGCCTGAAGATGTGTCTTTAGGGTCTTTCTAAGTATGCCAACCATCCCAAGGAGCTCACAACTCCTCCCAAGGAATTCCTTCTGGAATTTTCTTCCAGATGTTGAACTGAAGATAGAATGTGAATCCTACCCATCTTCTAGGTCCTTCCCTGGCAGCCCGGCTTGTCACCTCATGCCTAGCCCCCAACGCGGGGCTCCTTAGATTCATGTTGGTTGCTACTCCTCTGGCTACACATGGCTGTTATCTCCTATTCAGTCCGTCGGTGCTGGGGAAATTTTCTCAGTACATCTTTTAAGTCATGCCACGGCCTCAGAATGGCACCCACACAGATCAAAGTCCCCACAGCACAGAGCATGGGCAGTCTTCTTTTACTCTGACAACAGGAGAGGCCTCACCTCTTAGAAGCCCACATCCATATAACCTTCATGCATACACAGATGGTTTTGTGGGCAAAATGGGGGAGCTGTTCTATGAAAATCAGACCCTATTCCTTATGTCTGTACAGAGTTAATTACAAGTACATTCACTATCAGAGTTTTTTCTTTATTATTAATTTTTTAAAATCATTGTACTAGACGGGCAGTGGTGGTGCACACCTTTAATCCCAGCACTCGGGAGGCAGAGGCAGGCGAATCTCTGTGAGTTCGAGACCAGCCTGGTCTACAAGAGCTAGTTCCAGGACAGGTTCCAAAGCAACAGAGAAACCCTATCTTTAAAAATAAATAAATAAAAATCTATTTCCTGACTCTAGAGACAGGGAGAAGCTCAGGCTATCTTGGTCCCTATAGACACTAAGGTTTTGAAGGAAGGGCGTGTACAGAAAACTGCCCTCCCCCTCCATGCTGGCCAGAGAACCAGTCTAAAGTGGTCAAACACTGAGACGTAGTGGAGGAAGGACCCTGAGACCCAGAGTCCATGAAGGAGGGACCCAGGAGAAGGAAAAGGCACACGGGCCAACTTGAGATCCCAGCTGGTGGTCCTCCATTCTCAGCTCCACTCTCAGGGCTTTCACTGGGGTCTCACTGCCTTTGCTTTAGACTTGAATCCAGGTAAGAGACAATTAGAACATCTAAGTGCCAAATACTTGGGAATGTATTTTCATCCCATTAACACTCTGCTCGTGTGAACACAACTGAGCCTGTGGGCTGTGTGACTTGGGACTAGTAACTACACTTCTCTGGGCCTTAGTTTCCTTCTGCATAAATTGTTATGGGTAGGCTGCACCAATGCCTTTCAGACCCTGCCCTGAAGAGCCTAGGGGTTAATGGGAGCTTCCTGGAAAGCCACTCTGGGGGTGGAAGAGGGTCCAAGAATTAGGTCTCAGTGTCCTTTGTCAACAGTGTCTCCATGGGCACCAGATAGACATACCAACTGGCAAGAAGTCTGTTTGGCTTTAAAAGGTCCCTGGACCTGGAAACAGCACCTAGGAGGTCCATTCCCACCCCAGGGGTCATGGTAAGGATGAACAGGGACTGTGCACAGAAGCACTCACAGTTACACAGATGGCTGGAACACTTCCCTCCATCTCTGTGGGCTCCGTGGGCCATGTGCCAGGGACTGGAGAGGCAGAGGTGAGATAGGAAATGGCTCTGTGTCCTAAAAGCTCACCCAGTGGGAGGAGACTCCCACAGCCATCCTTAAGCGGTAACAAGCAGTGATGGCACACACCTTTAATCCCAGCACTGGGTAAGTGGAAGCAGGGGATCTCTATGGGTTTAAGGCCAGTCAGAGCTATACAGTGAGTTCCAGAATAGCCAGGGCTACACAGACAAACCTTGTCTCAAAAATAAAAAGGAAAGAAAGAAAGAAAGAAAGAAAGAAAGAACAAACAACAACAACTTGACAGAAGCTAAAGTATGACTGGGTGGCAAAGCATTTGCCTAGCACACATGAGGCACTGGGTTCTAAGCGGGGGGGGGGGGGAGGGAGGGAGGGAGGGAGGGAGGGAGGGAGGGAGGGAGGGAGGGAGGACTGGGATGGGAGGAAAGCGGTGGCAAGCTATAGAGTAACCACAAATCCGAGCTAAGTCTTGTGTTTGTCACTAGGAAGCTAAGCAACCTTGTTCATATTATCTCTCCTCTTTGAGCCTCCGCCTCTCTTTTATACGATGGGAGAAAGAAAAACAGCTTCAAGGGACCAGGCTTAAGACACAGCAGGTAAACCCCCAGCTCATCCGAGGAGGTGCAGAAGGCGGTGCAGGTATAACTCCCCGCAGTGAGATTTCCCTGTCTTCCTGTGGCCCTCCTGCCTTTGAGGGTCAGAATGGCTCCCTGGGCTTCGAGGTTAACCAAATGATCCTCCAGCACACAAAGAGCTTAACCTGGGCTGGCTGCTGCGGCAGATGCGGAGGGTACAGCCACCTGACGGTCACTGACCCTGGATCTGGTGCTCCATGATTGCGTCTGCAAATCCGTGAAAATTTCACACCATTTCCTGCACAGCAGTGGGCTTCATAATGCTGGGAGCCAAGCCGGTCTGGTAATTGGGGCTGGAGTGGGGCAGAGTCCAAAGCAATTAATCCAGCCTCCTTCCTTGTTTGCGCCAGGAGAAGCCTGACGGGGTGGAGAATAATTGGAAAGGAACGGCCTCCGTCCCCAACTCCAAATTAATATTTTCCTGCCCTGATTTAATTCCGCCCGGGAACAGTGACACAGAGACACGCCATGTCAAACGCTAAGTAATCTACCACGAGACACCTGAGGAGGGACAGGACTTTTTTCTTCTCTCTCTCTCTCTCTCTCTCTCTCTCTCTCTCTCTC
>NW_026068051.1:2615020-2641533 GCF_014885135.2 Alexandromys fortis | reverse complement strand
GTAAGCGCACCTTGGGGTGCTTACACACATCATTAGAAATGGGCTAGTCCAGGTGCGAGAATTAGCCTCTAAGGGTTAGAGTTCATGGGCCAAGCAGTTCTTAAATGAATACAGTTTGTGTGTTGTTATTTCGGGCATGAGCTAGCCAAGTGGCCGGGGTGTTGGGGACGCAGCCCCGCCGCCCCTATTTCAACACTCCCCAGAGCCTGGCCACCTCTGGGAACCCTACCTCTGAGTGCAGGGTCAGGACTCTCCGACCTGCTGGTTTCTGCTGAAGCCTCCTCAATTCCAACTTGACCCTTCCTGGTCAGCCAGGAAGCCTTTGATAGGAGGGAGGGGCCACTAACTCATGACACCAGGAGTCTTCCTAGCCCCACAAGGCTGAGCATTTGAGTGACTCCAACAAAGACAGCCAGACAGAACATGCTGCATCGTGCAGTGGACAGACGTCTTGGGAAGAGCAGAGGTCGCAGGACTGGGACACACAGAAACCCCCACCCTCATCCCAGGATACTCGGGAGTACCTGAAGGTCACAAGACAGCAGGAATCATGGAAGCCAACAGTCAGGAACATCTGCTGTATGTCCCTCCCGGTGTGGAAGGACACCAAGACAAGGGGCAAGGAGGAAGAAGGTGCCTTGCTGGTTTCCAAGGTCACCCAAAGAAAACCACCAAAGCCAAAATTAGGTGTCCTAGACAGAACCGTGGGAGAACGCTGCCGCACTCAGCCCCACGGGGAATGGCTACACTCGCTTGCTGTACTCCATTCTGCAGTTGGGACTTAGGGGTAAATGACCGGCCTGCCACCTAAGCCCAAGCCCAATACCTGTAGCCTCCTTGCTCCTAAAGTCAACTAGAACCATCCTAGCAACACGGCATCTCCAACCCAGAGGCCACATGGCATAAAGAGAGGGCAGCACAGGAGGATCCTGCCTGGGGGCTGGGTGACGGGAGCAAAGGACATCCCTCTGAGACTTGGGGTATCCTCAGGTAGGACAGCTCGAGGGGTTGTGGGCATCTGGGGGCTCAGAAGCTGGGGGAGGAGATTACTGGCCCCTTAAGTACAAAAACGGACATGGAGCAGGTAGGTGAATGGGTTTCTGGCAGTCTGCCCCCACTGGACTTTGTTTTTCTGTGTAGGGGGTGCAGAATGGGTTCTGGTTTTAAGAACTGGGGAGTACGGAGAAGAGGGGCAGCAAAAGAGACAGAAGAGAAGCCAGTAGAAGCTGGGGCTGGTTTGGAGACTGTCAGGCCATGACCATTGCCAGTCTTCCCACAGAGGCTTCAGGGCCATCCATACATCATCTACATTTTGGGGCCTGGGCCCACATGTGATGGTGGTTACAGGCTGGCATAGGGACAGAAGGGACTGCAGGGGTCTCACGAGGAAATAGTGGCTTCTCTTTACCCCAACCTACCACCATTCGAGGATCGCAGGACCACACAGCAGGTATAGTTCCAAGGCTCAAATGAACGCAGTGTTTGCCTGCTGTCTAAGTCCAGGGAGATGCTGAAGATGCATCGGCTCAGAGCAGGGGAGAAATTCTTTGTGTCAAAGCTTCTGGACTCAGGGGGGCGACTGAGTTAAACACAACTCAGAAAGAAGACGGGTTAGGTCCAGGATTAAATACTAGGAAGGGGTAGTTGTGAAACCACGTCTGTGATTTTGAAGGGAACATGGGACCTCAGTTGGATCAATAAAAGTCGGTCTTGGGAATTTCAGCATTGCTACTGGGAAGGAGGCGCCCCTTCTGTTTTTCTTTTGTGTTAAACTCGAAAGATGTGGGCCATCTTGTCACTATGAAGAGCGATCGTATGCCAGAAAAGTTGGCCTAAAGGGAGGCCAAAAGAACTTCAAGATGAAGATAGCTCCGAGAAGACTGTTTTAAATTGAAGGGCTCACTTGGCCTCTTCAGCATCAACCGGTTTTCATCTGGTCTTAAAAGCCAGTTCACGTCTGAGCTTCTGTTCACTTCCTTCCTTCTGGGCAGGAACTGATGGCGTTGACACAGTTACAAACATCTTGTGGGAACCATGTTTAGTATCAACCCCTGCCTACTTGGATCCCCAAGGAGGAGCTCAAGGAGAGTGAGATTACATTCATTTTTTTTATAATGGGAAAAACTGAATCCTGGTTAAAAGTAATAGCTTATCCAAGGCCACTTGACTGGTTAGGGGAAAAGAGTGAAATTTGAAACTAAGCCTTAAGACTCTTACTCCATGGATAGAGCTCAGTGCAGAGAGCTTATCTACCACGCACAAGGCCCTGGGTTCAATTCCCAGCAGTGAAAAAGAAGGCTTCTAGGTCAGGTGTGGTGGCACATACCTGTAAACCTAGCACCCAGGAGGTTAAGGCAGGAGGATCATGAGTTCAAGCCCAGCCTAGGCTTTACAGTAGGGCCCTTGTATTTCAAAAGAAAGAAAGAAAGAGAGAGAGAGAGAGAGAGAGAGAGAGAAACCCCTAAGATTTTCTGGGTTATCCTGTGATCCATTTTTCCCAAGTCTGAAAATATTTGTATTTGGTGTGTGTCCGAAGAGTGTGTGTTTCTGTGTCCCTAGAGAGATGCTGTGGCCCCTATAGGCCAGGTGTGTGCTGTTGTCATATCTGACAGCTCCCAGATCTAACGAGTGCAGGGATCCCCTCCGAGTGACCCCAGGACTCCTGGACCAGTGGGATTCCCAGGTTGCCCCCTGCATGCACACAGCCTGGCAGTAACATGGCCCGGGAGTGTCCCATGCTGTGTGTCGGGGGCAAGAGTGCCACCTCTCTGAGATTCAGCCAAGGTGAAGTTAGACACAGCATCAGTGTCCTCCCGGACTTTGACAGGAGGTGGGCTTGTGAAAATCACACTACCCAGGAAGAGACCGTGACGCACATCCTGTTGTGAGTGACTCCAGGACCCAGGCTCTGGATCTGCTTTCTGCAAGTAGAGCATCAAGGACAGATTTACCAAGGAATTTTGTGAGATCACTCCTGACGGTCAGAGTGATTGGTGTCTGCTGACCCCGGCAAGGAATCGGAACAAAAGTGGCTGAGACTCAGGGCCAAAGTCCCTGGAAACGTATGGGGCAGAGGGAGAAGTCAGCCCCTGACCACAGGTGACTGCAGAAAGTGGAGACACCTGTGGAAGCTGCAGCCTGGTTTCTAACAGATGGGCCAAATAAGTTCCTTGTCACCAAGCCCTGGGCAGCCTGCACTCAAGAATAGGAGGACGTTTGACAGGGCTTGACCTCCTTTTCGCGGGGCGCAGGGGAGGAGATGCATTCTCACTGTGACCCTGAGCTGGAGGGCACCACGGGTTTCAATGGATGAATGGGAGCAGAAGGGACACAGACTGTGCCCCCACAAACTCTTCAGGAGCACCCTGTCACCACCATCGCTCTTGCCCTTTCCTCTGCCCTCAGACTGGACCCCAGAGTAAGGATGCACGGAACCACAGAAGCCCACTGTAGATAAGAACCAGAAGCCAAAACCAAGATAAGGAAAACAAACCTATGTGGTTGTAAGCGCTGGGTTGGGGGTTATTTGTTATTGCGCTTAGAAGCTAGCAAGAAAAGAAAAAACAAAAAAAACAATGTTCAGAGCATTATGTCCTTAGCTGAGAGCCCTGGCCACCTAAGGAGGGAAGGATGCATATGTGTTTTTAGATAAACAAATATGGTACCTGGAAATCCTGTGTGAGGCATCCCAGGGGGAAACTTCTGGAACGCAGATCTCCCAGAAACCTCTCTGGAAGTTGAAACCAGGTCATCTAAGGAGTTTGCCTGTGGGGGTTTGCATTGCTGTGCAGAGCTGGGGATCAAAGATAAGGTCTCACACATGCTCTGGAAGCATTCTGCCTTTACTCTCCATCCTCACCCCCAGAGAGAGACAGAGCCAGCGCAGCGGCCAGGAGCTGATGTCAGGGGTCTTTCCCAGCTGCTCCCCCATCCCCTCTGGGACAAAGGGTCTTACATTAAACCTGGAGCTTGTGGTTAGCCAGACTGGTTGACCAGTGAGCTCGAAGGATCCTTCTGTCTCCATGGGCCGCTGCATCTGGCTTTATTTACGTGGATGCTGGACCTGAACTTCATGCTCAGCTTGAGCAGCGAGCACTTTGCAGACCGCCATCTTCCAGTCCCCACAGGGGCACTTTTAGCAGGTGCCGAATTGACAAGCTGACTGTAGACAGATCACTCCTTGGGAAACCTCGATCTGGCCAGTCTAACCTCTGTGTTATCCAGAATGACATTCAGAGAGGCAAAGCCACCTGCCAAAGGTAACTCAGCAAGGTGCTAACAGGCAACTAATCTTCAACCCTTTCCCCTGAAGCACACACAGCTTCTTACCCTGAGACTCAGGAAGGACAGGGAAGGAGGCCAAAACCAAACTCACAGACTGAAACCACCTCTCCGGAGAGACACCAGCAATGCTTCGGGCTGAACAGGGTCCAGTCTCCACGCCAACCCCAGGCTGCCCGGGGTGGGGGGATAAAGGGGTAACTCCCAGGGTTGGGAAGAATAGAGGGGCTGGGGAGAAGAGGCTAAAGGAAAAGAGAAAGAAAAAGAAGGAAAAACTCGCCTCGCAGCTCCGTCCAGCCCAAATCTCCCGGCATGGCTGCAGGAGCTACCCTGGCCCTCTTCGATTTTGATGTACAGTTTGAAACAAATCAATAGCGGTATAATAATACTCAGCACGCTGTGTAATTTTTATATCATTAGTTTTCATTTTCCGCTCCCCATGCATCAAAAAACTTACAACGGGCTCGTAAAGTTTATTTAGTATTCCATGAATTCCTAATCAGTTTCATTTCATAATGATTCAGGGGCCGCCCGCTGCCTAGGCCCCGTGTCAAAAAATCGATAAAACCAACACAGTTTTCCTGATGGCGGCTGCAAAAGGATCTATTGTCGGGGAATTATGATTTATGCCCCGGCCTGAACCGTGGGCAGCAGCCTCCACCCGCGGCTCCGGGCCGAGGTCTTCGCCGATAATGATTTATGCCCCTTCGGGTGGCCCCACCCAAGTGCCCTGACGCCCTGCAACTGGCCCCTAATGCCGAGGGGAGGGGAGGAGAAGTCACAGGGGATGCCTGCTGGCCGTCAGCACATCCCTGCCTGGCCCAGCATCTGTCTGTACGTCTACCCACCACCCAAGGAATCCTGAGTAACAAACTGAAGTTTCAGGGAGCCTCCCTTGGCCACAGAAAGCCACAAAGGGAATAGGATTTGGGCAGATAGGGATCAGGGCAGGGGTGATCCTGGTTCCCACTCAGCCTCAAGCCAACCATCTTGAGATCTTCCTCACACTCCCCAGCCCTGTCCCAGAGGCTCCAGGGACCCTGATTGAAGAGGGGGTCCTCTAAGCTGGCTTCCAGAGCTTCTGAGGCAGGGATGGAAGCCCCAGAGATTCCAGTGTCTCCTCTTGGCTGGGATTCTAGGACCTGCCCCACTGCAAGCTCTCGTCCCTCCCCCACAGGGTGTGATTAATAGGTCCAGGAGACATGTTAATGGGACGAGTATAAAGTCCAACAATTGCTTTAATTAACAGTAACTAACCTGGCAGGGATAAAGAGATCTCAGCTCGACTTCAGCAGGGAGTGGATGCCGCAAAGCGGTGCACAGACAACTGGGGGTATTGGTGTTTGCACCCTGCTCACCTCCCCCCCCCCCGTCCCAGAATTTCTCGGCCTTCATGTGGTCTCTGAGTAAGGCAGAGGTGGTGGGGTAGAGGGGGACTTCATTTAGTTGGGATGATGGAGGCAGAGATTTGGGGACAGGGTCCCCAAAGGTACTCTTATCTTGATCACAACTGGCCATCCAGTTTTAAACTCCAGTAGAAACCATGGCTCCTCATCTCTCCATTCGTTTTCATGCATTCACTCAACAAACATCCAGGAGACGCCTACAGCCACAGACTTGTACCTGACCAGAAAGAAGGGACTTGCTCACGGTGCCAAAGCTGGGATCCCAGTTCTCTCAGTGAAGGGTTACAGACGACACCTGCCCTGCCCAACAGGCCATGGCTATACTCTGACATGGAGGCCTGTTACCCTCTCCATGGGCATGAGTCTGACATTGCCACTTTCTGTCCCTGCAGCTCTACTCTTCACCCCTCTAGCTTAGTGGCAGGGAAAGGAACCAGACTTTGGGGCCTGGGTTCGAGTCCTGATTTCTTCCACTCACCATCTGGGCCACCTTAAAGCCGTATCTTTAACCTTCCATCTACACCATAGCAACCCAGGCGTCCCGTGACGAACGCTTCCAGCCCCCTCTAGCCCCCAAGCTCACAACTTCCTTAAAACTCATTTACACAGTGTCGGGGATAAAGGGATCCTGAGTCTGTCCCCCTCCTCCCAGGTTAATAAGAAAACCAAGCAGAACTGGTCTTCAAGGTAGGGCCTAAGCTGCTATTCATGGTGCTGTGGTTGAGGAAAACAAGCCCAGCTTCATTCACGTGGATTTGAGGCAAAGCTCCTGCCCCTGCCTCAGTTTCCCGCTCTGTGAGACAGAGACTGGTTCCTCCTGCAGCGGAAGCTTGACAGTCTATGGCTCTCGGGACCAGGTTCTAAGGCCCAGCAGCCTCTCCCAGACCTAGCGGCAGAGGTGGGAAGGCCCACGTAAGGAGTGGAGAGCTAGATGGAGGAGGATGGTGGGAGACAGTGCTAGCTAGAGAATCCTGGCTGCTCCCCAGAACACCAAGCCAGAACTCCTGGCTGCTAGCTTTGCCTGTCTGCCACCTGTCCCCTTGCTCACGTACCCCGTTCTCTCTCCTTTCTTTCCCTCCTGCCTCTGTTTTCTCTGGTGACTCTCCATGGCTCATTTCCTTCCTTTCTTCCTCCCCCCCTGTCTTGGGACAATCAGCCCACCATCCTGTGACCAGGAGGGGTCCTGACACCACAGGGATGTGCTCACAGTCTTGAGATTTGGGGGGAACAACCTTTCTCTCCTTCTTCCCTCTCCACCGCCAGGTCCCCCTCAGCTGTCCCACCACCACCCCCTCCACCCTCAGCTTAGTGACAGTCTTTCTGGGAAGGTGACAGAGCAGGGCAGGAGTTTCTCAGTGGCAGATCCAAGCCAAGAGCTAAGCACATACTTGCAGCCTGTTGGCCGGGCTCCCTCCCTTAGGACTAGGAACTAGAGGGCCAACTCCTCTCCCTTCTTCAGATGCCTCAGATGCGGTTGGCTCCTCCACTCCTAGCTGACTCTGTCTTCAGCACAGCCGCCTCCACTCAGTCCACCCCCCTCCTCCATTTCTAACTTCAGATCTCATAGACCAGGGCTGGCCAGGCCCAGCGGCAGCACTGAGATGCTGCCCAAGCTCCTAATGTAAAGATGGGGTCCCACTTGGGGGTCAAGTGTCCGCTGCTTCTGCAGTGAAATGGGCCTGTAGCGGTTAGTTTAAATTGTCAACTTGGCACTCCTAGACTCACCTGGAAAGAGAGTCTCAGTGAGGGATTGTCTAGATCAGAGTGATCGGTGAACGAGTCTGTGGGGCACTATCTTAGCTGCCTTAATTGGTGTAGAAAACCCCTGTCGGAACTGGGTGGAACTGCCTAAGAGTTGTGTAAGCATCTGGACTGTGTAACAGCAGAAGACTGGGTTCTAGGTGTGCACACATTTAGTCTCTCTCTACTCTTGGATGTCATGTGACCAGCTGCCTGAGTTCCCGCCTTAATGTCCATCCGCAATGACGGACTGAGATCTGGGATTGCAAGCCAAATCAACCCAATGACGCCTTTCTCAAGCGAGGCCGCACTGCCTAAACTTCCTCAAACAGAGCTCCCACCTGGAGGCCAAGTGTACAGTCGTTTGAGGCTTGTGGGGGACATTTTGTTCAAGCTACCACAGTCTCCCGGACTGAGGACAAGACAGGCCAGCCTCAAGAGGTCTGCTGCCTCCTCCCTCTTCTCAGACAGCTCTGAAGTTGCTGCTGCCACAGCTGCCTGAAGGAAGCCAAGGCCTGTTTCTAATGTGGACCTCAGCACCCCTGTGACACAGCTTTTTCCTTGCCTCCATTGGGTGGATAAGGGAACTGAGGCCCAGGGATTTCAGTGGTCTGTCTGAAGTCATCTCTACTCACACATACTGGGAATCAGAATATGGTTCTGGACTGTGGAGCCTGTGAACTTGATATGTGGTCACACTAGTGCAATCCAAGTCTCCAAAGAACCACCCTAACCCTATCAAGCTCAGAAAGAACTGGGGGAACCTGAATTCTGGACCAGCCCCTAAATGTCCTGGAGAAGTCTCCATAATGAGCTCCCTGCATCCAGCCTCCTGGGCTTCGAGCTACAGCATCCTTCCCCAGAAAGCAACCTGCATCTTTCTCACCTCTTGCTTCCACTGTCATTTCTTTCCAGCCACTCTAGCCTGTCACAGCCTCTGGAGGAGCCACAAGGAGGTCAGTGGTCCCATTGGAGTCTAGGCCTGGAGCTCCCCACTTCCTCTAGACAAGCCCAGGCCTTGTAGCCACCAGGCCCAGGCTCTGGCTCACATCTACATTCCTCAACCAGGAAATACTGAACATAGAAAACCCTTAACCTTCCTGTGCCTCAGTTTACTCCTCTGCCAAACGGGTCCACATTTCCTGCTAGTCAGGAGGCTTAGCTGTCACAGTGGGCTGCAAAGTTCAAACACAATGCTCTTGCGGCAACCTGGTATGCTCCTAACTCTGCTTTCTTCTCTGCTTCTTCCTCCCAGGGCCTAAAGTGTTTTATCCTTCCTCCTCCATATGCCCTTCTTGAGTGCTAGGGGAGCACTCCTCTTCGGCTCTTACCTTTCCTGAGGGTTAGTTGGGAGGTGGAAATCACCAAGAATGGAGTTGCTTTAGGCTGAGCAGGAACGTATGACAACGGGGTTGAGCTTTGTCTGAGGATTCCAGGCTACCCAGAGGATATGACCCACCAGGCTCTGCCACAGGGATGTGCACTGTGTCCAGGGTTCAAGGTGGTGAGTCATTTCTTCTCTACCTGATGAGAAGCTTGAGAACCAACAAGGACGAGAGGCTCAGCCAGGCAGCACAGCTGGGAGGCACCTAGACCCATCTGGGACCTCCAGCCTGTCCCAGGCAAAAGAGGAGGCACTCTGCTTCCAACCTCAGAGAGGGTCACAGCATCGTCAGCCTCAGCCAGTAAGGACTCCGAGTTCTGCCAGTCCAAGGCAGCTGGCAATGAAAGTCCCAGCCCTAACGTAGCTGAGATGAAAATCAGCCCTCCTCCAGGGCAGGAACCACACATTGCTTAGGGGCCTGCCCAGTTCCAGGTCAAGTCTCATAACACCAAAACCAGTCCAGGAGTACACAGCCAGCTCCAAGGCTGCCTTCAGCAATACTGAGAACATGATGTCCCAAATTTCACAAGTAGGGAGACTGAGACTCAGAAAGGACCAACAAACAGGAAGCGGCGAGCAGCTTGGGGGTGTAGGGGGTGGTGTCTGACCTCAAAATCCGCAAGGCTCGAGGCTCCTCTGTACCCTGGACTTTCTGAAGCTGGGTAGGTATGACGGGTAGTGTTGGCTGTCAACAAAACAGAAAGTAGAATCATCTGGGAGACAAAGTCTCTGAGCACGTGGGGTGGAAAGAAACGCCCACTGTGGGTGGCGCCACTAACTGGGATTCTGCTGGACTGGAAGCGGAGAAAGGGAACGGCAATATTCATCCATTCAATAACACTGACTGCTTCAGGCTTCTGCTGCCATGATTTCGCCATCATAATGGGCTGTGCCCTTCACCTGTGGACCAGGACAAGCCCTTTCTCCTAGAAGTCACTCTTATCAGAGTCTTTTATTGTAGCAATAGGAAAAGCAACTAAGAACACCAGACCCTGACTCAAGGCCCTGGAGCTCACACGTGGACTTGCTCTGAGCAGGGCACACATGCTGACGTGTGCACTCACAGAAACGCATAGACCTTAGCCTAGCAGTTCTCAACCCTAGATGCTCAGTGGAGTCATCTGGGGAGTTTTGGGGTTGCTTTTTTTTGTTTTGTTTTTGAGACAGGTCTTACTATGTAGCTCTGGCTGTCCTGGAACTCACTAAGTAGACCAGGTAGGGCTCAGACTCACAGAGATCCTCCTGCCTCTCCCTCCCAAGTGCTGGGATCCCACCCTCAGGATGCTGATGGAAAGCTTTGGTTACATAGCCAGTCAATCCTTACAACAGCAAAGAGCTTTTATCTGACCTGGACACAGGTTGGTGGGTGGCGGCTGCCTAGAAGAGGTTCAGCTTCTGGGATGGCCCCTCCCAGAGCTTTAGCCAAAGGTTTCAGCTCCTCGCTGTACTGCAGCCAAATCATCCTGAGACACAGCAGCTGGCTCCCCTCTGAACATAGGAATCGAGACAGTGCAAAGCAGACTCCCGCTGTCTTCTGGGACCTGGCCTTGTAATCGCACAGTTAGATGGAGCCTCCGTTCCAGGAGTCAAGAATTAGACTCCATCTACAGAAGTGGGGTGGGGGAGGTCAAAGCATTTATAAATATATTTTAGAGCCATGCGAGGCCGGGCTAATTGTTGGTGACCCCTATGTGTGGCTGAGACCCAATGAGTTGGAAAGAGGTTCAGGGGGATATGACTTCAGAGCAACCCCTTCCCCGGGGAAGAGCACCTGAATGGCTTCACCCCAGACTGACTACTGGCTTCCTTCTACCTGCAGCGCCCTTCATCTGGAGGGCCCCTCAAAGACCTCTGCCTAACCTTTCTAAGCCCGTCCATGGCCCAGCCCCCACCCCACCCCCAGCTAGCTGGTCCCAGGTAGGGCTTCTGGCCCGTTCTTGGGCGTAGGTTTCCATGAGTCCCCACACACACCTATGTGTAAGTGCATGAGTTTCCCCACTCACTGGACAACCCCACCACCTCCCTTCCTTTTCAGGCCCTTGACTCTTCCCTTTCTATCTTTCTCATCCTCTGGATTCAGACTCCAGCAGGCTTGTCTGTAAACATTTGGGCAGAGTACCAAGTGTAGAAGCTGCCAGGGATGAAGGACCAGGGCTCCCTGCCGTCTGACCTCTAGCAATGCCTAGGCCTCACTTCTAGCCCCAGCCAGTGCCCCCAGGCCACTCTGAGTATCAGATAGGGACATTTTCTTTCTGTGCCACCTGCCCGGGCCATTTCCAAACTTTTCAGTTGTTCCTCGCAGCAACCGACAGCCTGACCCTGCTTTCTCTCCTCCTCCACACTCCATAACTCCCAATGTCTCTGTCTCCATCCTCCACTTGGTTTCTGCGAGCACAGGACCCAGGCCACAGTTGGGATGGCTGTGGCAATGAGAAGGCCACACCTGTACCTCACAAGGAGAATGGCTCTGCCCTGTAATGAGGAGGAAGGAGGACTCTTGTGAGGAATTAATGAGACCACCAAGAACAAAAGAGGCGACCAGCAGGGGCCAGAGAGGCAGGCCGGCGTTAAGCCTTCCCCGCAGAACCACACTTGGCAATAATAGAGTGAGGAAAAATGGAGTCAAGATCCCTGTGGTAAAACTATTAGAGGAGGCGAATTATAAAACTATTAACCAGAATGTAACTCCCAATTAAAAGATGATTTAACACTGGAACCTGATGGATGAATTTTGATTAAATGGAGAACTATTAG
Source organism: Alexandromys fortis (assembly GCF_014885135.2). Taxonomy (NCBI): domain Eukaryota; kingdom Metazoa; phylum Chordata; class Mammalia; order Rodentia; family Cricetidae; genus Alexandromys; species Alexandromys fortis. Next base: position 2,629,968 of record NW_026068051.1, on the reverse strand, counting down.
GAGCCCAGGGATAAGGCTGATCCTGCCAGTTCTAAAAGTTAAAAGGCAGTTTGATATAAAAATTTATAAATTAAGGTTAATTACTTTAAATAACATAGCTGGGAGCAAGGGAAGGAAATTTGTCAGGATCTCCAGAGTTTGGGGCTAGATGGATCCAGATGTCCTGGTTGGCCCCCGGGAACCCAGAGGTCAGGGTAGGGGCAGTGGTGGCCAAAGACAGGGCAGGTGATAGTTATACTCTTTCCCAAGATCCCCAGGAAGTGAGGTGCTGGCTGAGGCACAGGATGTAGGGTGCCCCTGGCTTCCTCCACAGACCACACCCCTGGGAGTTCTCATTCTGTGACTGGAAACTTACTGAGCACTTGGGAGATGCACAGACACCCCAGGCCTCTCTGCCATGAAGAAGGGTCACCATCACACCAACGGCTTCTCACAGTTCCCCAGACCTGAGGAAGCCTGAGAGACGTGGGTGGAACAGAACTCCTCAGCTCCCAGGCCCATCTCTGCTATTCCAATCTGTCTACATGACTCCCATGCTGGGCCTCAGTCCCCTCCCACTCTGTGACATGGACATAATCACCTGTCCTGCAAGACCACTGGTGGCGGGAGCAGGGACATGCCCTGCCTGAGAAATGGAAACAATTCTCATCCCTCGCCCAGGTCTCCTCTGAGGGAAAATGAGTGTTGCAGATCTTCCGTGAGCACTTCCTCAGGCAGATGTGTGGGAACCGTTCTGCAGACAGGCAATAAAAATGCCTGATACAGGGCTGGGGTGCAGTCAGATGGTAAAGTGCTCCATTAGCACTCAGGAAGCTTTGATGCACAGCCCCGCATAGACTGGGCGTGGTGGTTTGAATGAGGTATGTCTACCACAGGCTCCCTTATTTCAAGACTTGTTTACCTCTTGGTGGCGCCTCACTGGGGAGGTTTAGCCATGAGGAAGGGTGAACTTTGAAAGTGTATAGCCTGGTGCCTATTCCAGTTTGCTCTCCCTACTGCGTGCTTCTCTCTCAGCTTCTCTCTCATGCCCCCACACTGAGAGAGAGAGAGAGAGAGAGAGAGAGAGAGAGAGAGAGAGAGAGAGAGAGAGAGAGAGAGAGAGAGAGAGAGGCCCTCAAAGCCCATAAGAGGGCATCAGGCACCTGATGGGGTCACAGGTGGCTGTGACTGCCAGACACAGGTGCTAGGAACCAAACTCAGGTCCTCTGCGGGAGCAGCATCTTATCTGCTGAGCTGTCTCTCCAGCCCCACCAGCCCCATCTGAAGCCAGCCCTGTATTATTTGTGTTTTTCCGATAAAGAAACTGAGCCACAGAGGGACAGTCACAAGCCCCAGGCAGCAGGCAGCTGGAAAGGCCCATCTATCTGGTTCCCTTGCAGAACACAATTTTAAAGACTTTAATGTTTGCTCTTGAAATAGGAAAGAAAGAAGAGAGAAGGGGGTAGAGACAGAAGGGGAAGGAAGAATGAAGGGAAGAGAGAAAGAAACGGATAGGAGGGAGCGGCTGTCTTGGTTAGCTAGAAGCTGAGGGGATGTTTAAGCTGCTGAAGGGTATGAGGGCTGGAAAAGCCCTGTCTTTCATGGGCACTGAGCAACTTGATCTCACTTCAGGAAATTTCATCACTCTTTTTTCCCCCCAAGATAGGGTTCCCTTGGAACTCACTCTGTAGACCAGGCTGGCCTCAAACTCACAGAGCTCCGCCTGCCTCTGCCTCCCAAGTGCTGGGATTAAAGGCGTGCGCCACCACCGCCACCACCACCAGGCTAAAATTTCATTACTCTTTATGCGTTCCTTTCTGTTACTTGGGTGAAAATTAAATTATGATATAGTTTTCAAATGATCCTGAGCAGTAGCTTCCATGGTGCATAAACTATAACTTAACAGGCTGCCTTTTACAAAGGAAATGTGGTAACATGCTACCCCTTCCTTCGTATTCTGTGACATTTCCATGGGGACCTAGTTTTAACACATTGGGACATTCTAGATCCAAACTATGGCACTCCCTAATGACATGACCAGAAACAGAGTCTCAGCTGAGGCAAAGCTCGCGATAGTGCTGATTCCGTTTATAGTGTTACCCTTACTGCTACTTTCTTCACTGTTGCTACCAGGATAACAGCAAGATGAAGGCACCATGGCCAAAAGGGAGGAAAGGGTTTATTTCATCTTACAGTTTACCGTCCATAATGAAGGGTTCACAGGGCAGAGACCATGGCAAACCATTGAAAACATTGTTTACCAGCTTACTTCCTTTGGCTTGCTCAGCCTGCTTTCTTATGCCACCCAGGTCCACCTGCTCAGGGACAGCACCACCGATATTAGGCTAGGCCTAATTCACCAAGAAAGCACACCACAGGCTTGTCTACAGGGAGTCTGATGGCTGCATTCTCTCAGCGAAGGTTCCCTTTTCCCAGGTGGCTCTAACTTGTATCAAGTTGACAAAACAAACAACCTAATCAACACATTCTCCACGAGAAGGTGTCGTCCCCATCTGGAGTTTCGGGCTTAGCACCTGAGACATAACTAAATCCCTGAACCACACGGCCTGAGGGCTGTGATTCCACTTTTGAGCTCTGTGGCAGCAGGGTAGTCTTTTAACTGTTCTGGTTTGCACACCTGTGACGTGTAGCTCAAAATCGTGCCGGTGCCCCGCACATGCAACCGTAGGGCAGGCAATCAGTGCCCAGCAAGCTCTGGGAATAGAGGCTGGTGTGGAGTGAAGCCTCAAGGAATAGGAGACGAGGTTTTGGTTTCGGTTTTGAGACAAGGTCTCATGTAGTCTCCGCTGGCCTTAAACCCACCACATGGCAGAAGATGACCTTAAACTTTTGCTCTCCCTGGCTCTACCTCCTGTGTGCTGAGATGACAGGCCAGAACCACCAAAACCAGTTTGATGCAGCCTTGCGGTGTCAAAGCCAGAGTTTCAGGCAGACTAGGGCAGCATTTTACAACCGGGCGGCATTCCCCTACCTGGGTTGCTGATTTTATTACTACTTCTATGTTCTTTGCCGGGCACCGAGACAATTGATGGGGAACGAGGATGCAAAGGTTTTTTTTCTCCCAATGGGTTCTGAAAAGCAAGTTTGACAGCTCTGCCTTCCAGAAGCCCCTGTCCCCGCTCTATCCTTCCAGTGACCCCAGCCCTTTCCCTTCACCTACCAGGCAGAGGATGAGCCTGTGACAGACCATCCTCTCAAGGCTCCTCTCACCAAATGGTTGCTGACCCCATCCTCACCCCAGCTCACTTGTAGACAGTGGATTTAACCCCGCAGATGAATCACAGGGCTCCCACTGAGTAGAACGAGCTCCTGTACCCACACTCTCACGGAGAGCCTGAGGCACGCAGAGAAGGTAAGGGGTTTGCCGGCCACCAGATGAGCTTTGGAACCCAGGTTCCTGACTTCTACAGCAGCCTGTTTCTTCTGGGTTGTGCCAAGCCAAGGCTGACCTTTCAGCATCAAAATCAAGGTATTCTTCGTTGCAACGCTGTCCCTTAGCAATGGTCCACCCATGCTGCTATGTAAAACTAAGAGAGCAAGACAGGTGGTGAATGCTGCCCTTGATCACAGCTTCATGATCAAGAGTCCAAGTGCCCTGGCCACCCAGTCCTGTCTTCAGGCACCACCCCAATTTCTCTCATTTTAAGCTTTATCAGGAGGTGGGGAGGGATCTTTAGCTAAAAACCAACCTGCCATCTGGGCTCTAGAACCTCTAAAGGCCACTTCTGACTTCAAGGACACAGATGAACTGGCCTGCTCATCACTGTCTGTAAGTCTATAAGGCCTTATAAGACTCCCCCATCTCCAAATCATGGAACTCAGTGGCCACAGGAAGTCATCCAGAGATGGGTCAGAGGTTTAGGGCAAAGGTTATCACAGGATCAGATCTGCCCCTTCCTCCCCATAGTCCTCTCTCTCCTTGGAGTTTCTGGGTTCTTGGGTTTGTGTTCTCAGTCTCCAGCTCCCTCTCAGATTTGTGTGCACATGCATGCAGGTACCTAGGGAGACCAGAAGAGGGCATCAGATGCCCTGCAGCTAGAGTTACAGGCACCCATAAGCCGCCCTTTATGAGGAGCTTGGATCCTCCACAAGAGCAGCAAGGACTCTTATCCAACAAACCATCTTCCAGCACCTGTGACCCAGCTGGCCCAGAACTTACTGTGTTACCAAGGATGGCCTTGAATTACAGGTGCGGGAGTCACACCCAGTTCTATGTGGCACTGGGAACTGTACCAGGGGCTTCACGTGTACTAGGCCAATAGTCTGCAGCTGAGCTACAGGCAAGCCCACGCTCCCAGTTCACCTTCCTGCCTTCTCTAACGCTTAGTTCTCACTGGCCGTGCAGCCCTTCCATAACATGCCCCTTGCTGTGTTGTTCTGTCCAGAAAAGTGTCTGTGAAAGTAGCTCCTGGCTAGGGATGTGGCTCCAGTGCTCGCTTAGCATGTACAAAGCCCCGGATTCAAGTCCCAGCACCACAAATAGAAATTTAAAAAAAAGTAGCGCCTGGCTGAACTGGCATTCTCAAGCGGGGCACAGTCCTGTGACTTGGGCCACCCTGTGGCTGTCTCCACACAGGACTGTTTGGGGAATGTCTTAGTTAGGGTTTCTATTGCTGTGGAAGAGACACCATGACCACAGCAACTCTTACAAAGGAATTATTTCATTGAAACTGGCTTACAGTTCAGAGGTTTAGTCCACTGTCATCATGGCGGGAAGCGTGGCAGGATGCAGGCAGACATGGTGCTGGAGAGGTAGCTAAGAGTTCGCCATCCAGATCGGCAGGCAGCAAGGAGAGAGCCACACTGGGCCTAGCTTGAGTATCTGAGACCACAAAGCCCACTCCCAGTGACACACTTCCTCCAACAAGGCCACACCTCCTAAAAGTGCCTGGTCTACAAGAGCTAGTTCCAGGACAGGAACCAAAAGCTACGGAGAAACCCTGTCTCCGTAAATAAAAAATAAAAGTGTCACTCCCTATGAACCTATGGGGGCCATTTTCTTTCCAATCCCCTCAGGGGAAGACATTAGGAGGCAGTTCTATATTTCCCTAAGATCACTCCACAGCCCTGACATCCCTGTCAATCCTCCAGGTCCCTGTTCTGTCTCCTCTGCATCAGTCTCCACACCGAGCCCCTGCTCAGCCCCTGTAGGCACCTGGCTCTCCTCACTTTGGCTCCACTCAGGTGTGTTTCTCACTTCTCCTCCCCAGAGGACACTGCCCGTGAGGAAGTTAATCAGAAAGTTGATGGTAACCTCCAGTTTTTCCCTCCTACCCAAACCCCCGCTGGAGCAGCTGGGGTCCAAAGAGAACTCAGATGTGCTCTAGAAGAGGCTGGGCATCCTGGGAGGGAGGCTTTGGTGCTGTAACAGACATGATTAGAAGGGAGAGCGACACAGTGATGGCCCCACAGTCCGCTCTTCCAGAAGCCTGCAGTTAAGCTGGGAAATGACGGGAACACACCGACAGCCTGACTCTGAAGTGTCACATCTCAGCTGTGCCTTCTGGAAGGCGTGGCCAGGGAAGATACTAAGGCTGGAGCTATCAGCTGTGTTGAAAAGGCCTAGTCAGCAGGCATTTGAGGGGGCAGCAGGAGGTGGGGGCAGCGACCATCTGCAGGTCGCAAGAACACTGAGAAGTGGCCCACCTGGGGCAGGAACAGGTGAGCGGTACCAGGCCAGAAAGGCAGGCTTGGGGCCAGAGAGTCTTGGGACTTAAGAGCACACAGGGGGATGCTAAGCCGCACCCTGGGGCCTGAGGAGGCATGAAGATTTCGGAGCATGAAGACAGTGCAATCAAGTCTGTTGTAGGAGACTAGCTAGTGGCCAGGAGAAGAAAGGGGGTGTTGGAGAGAGGAGCCATACCATGGGGACAAACTACAGGGGCTCAAACAAGAGCAGGTCCCATGGAGCTAGGGCAAGAAGGGCTGGCATTAAAACCTGGTGCAACGGGGGGCTGTGGAGATAGCTCAGCAGATGAAGAGCTTGCTATCCAAGCGTGAGGGCCTGAGTTCAGATCCACCGCACCCACACGGAAAGGCAGGCATGGCAGTGTGTATGTGTAACCCCAATGCTGGCTGGTAGAACAGGTGGAAAGTAGGGGTTCAGTGGCCATCTAGTCTAGTTGAAAAGGGAGCTCCAGATTCAGTGAGAGATCCTGCCTCAAAAGCTAAGATGGGGAAGCAATTGAGTTCCCTGACGTCGAGTTCTGATCTCCACATGCACCCCTACAGGCAAGGACATCCCACACATATGTATACTCACATGTGCCCCGCCGCACCACACACACACACAGGCACGATGGACTGTTGGTAGAACATTTGTCTAGCTTGCACAAAGCCCCAGGTTCAATCCCTCCCACTATATAAACCAAAGCTGGTGGTATATGCCTATATTCTCAGCACTTGGGATGTGGAGGAATCAGAAGTTTAAGGTCATCCTCCTCCTTTGGGGTATATAGAGTTTGGGGTCAGTCTGGAATACATGAGACCCTGTGTCAAAATAAACAAACAAAATCCATGCCGTTCCATGACAGACAGGACTCGGTGTGGGCAAGAAGGGTAGACCTGGTTCTGGGTGATGGCTGGACCCCCACTCTTGTCACCCTCAGTGACCCCACTTGACCCATCCTTTCCCAGCCTTGACAGGCTGAGTGTGGCTGCTCTCACCCTCTACAGTTCCTTTGAAGCCCGGGGTCTCAGTCTGTGCTTTCTTCCTTGTCCAGCCCTTCCTTTCTCATTCCTGCCTTGTAAAGTGCCAGAGTCTCCAAAGCCACAGACTTCTAAAACGGATGATCAGGGTCCCCTCCCGGCCCATGTGGAGAAGCTGAGCCCAGTGAACTCACAGGCAAATGAAGCTTATTTCAAAAGGTCAGGGGTTGGAAGTCAAGAGGTCAGGGACTTTCGAGTCAGACCACCTACGCCTGGATCCTGAGTCGTCACTTTGTGTGAGTCCCGGTAAGTGAATTAGCCTCCCGGCTCGCAGTTTCCTCCCGTGTGTAAGAGGGACAGTAGAGGTACCTTCCGCTAACACAGTGGTTCTCAGCCTTCCTCATGCCGTGACCCTTTAATACAGCCCCTCATGCTGCAGTGACCCCTTCAACCATAAAATTACTGACATTGCTACTTCGTAACAGTAATTTTGCTACGGTCAGGTAGTGTAATGTAAATATTTGTGTTTTCTGATGGTCTTAGGTAATCCCTGTCAAAGGGTCGTTTGACCTGGAAGCGGTTGCAACCCACAGTTTGAGAACCACTGCTCTAGAGCCATAATGACACAAAAAACAGCCAGCATAGTGCCAGGTATGCAGCAAGTACTCAATAAATGTTGACTCTTTTTTTTGGTTTTGGTTTTGGTTTTTTTTGGGGGGGTGGGGGTTGATTGTTATTTTTTTTTTGAAACAGGGTTTTGCTATAGCTTTTATTTTTTTTAAATTTTTTTTTTTTTTTTTTTTTTTTTTTTGTGCTGGGGATCCAACCCACGGCTTCATGAAATCTAGGCAAATGCCGTATTGCTGAGGCACGCCTCCACCTGATGTTGGCTTATTTTATATATAGGAAGTGTTGTGTCCGGTACTGGGAGATAGAGAGGTACAAGGTGGGGTCCCTGCTTTCCCAAAATTAACAAGAGAAGCAAGGAAATTCCCACTTGGGACAAAGGATAAAAGAAAGGGAGGTGTGGCAGCCAGGGCTCAGTCTCTGTCTCAGAAGCTGAGTGTGAGATGGGGGTGTGGCTTAGTGATAGAGCACTGACTGAGCCTGTACAAGGACCCTGGTTCAATTCCTAACCTAAAACAAAGCAAAACACAGGTGGTGTCTTGTGGGAAGGTCGCTGCCTACCTAGGAAGCATAGCATATTGAGTAGGAGTAGACCTTTGTGATCAAGGTCTGGCTTTGACTGCTCGGCCTACACCTCCCTGAAGAACTACTATTTTATTCAAGCATCGCCTCCTCAGGGAAGACTTCCATGGTCTTCCCTGCTAGAAGAGGATGTCTCCCCTTCATACACAGTCCACACCACTTGCTCTCCCTCCATCAGAACACATGGTACAAAAGGAGCCTATGTCTCCCCCCACCCCTGTGTTTGTGTGTGTCTGTTTGTGACTGTGTGTGTGTGTATCTGTGTCGGTCTGGGTGTGTAATCTGTATCTGTTAATGTCTGTCTGTGTGCATCTGTCTGTGTTTCTGTGTGTATGTCTGCCTGTCTGTCTGTCTGAGTCCCAGCACACAGAACACACTGAATATGTCTATGACAGCTACATGATAGAATAAATGGATAGATTGGCTAATAAGCTATCCGAAGGCCCTGGCCTATCAGAAAGACAGACATTGAATCCAGATATGTCTCTCTAACCCAGAACAGGAAAGTGACCCCCCTCTTCAGGGCTTCCACAAAAACCTAGAGCTTTTGCAGTGAGAGTCCAGAAGTCCCCAGCTGGCCCTGTCCATAGTGTCTGCCTTGAGTCACCCCACTATCAACACAACACCTCCAACCCAGGACTGGCTGTCTTCCCAACCCAGGCAGCATGCCCTGGAAAAATACTACATATATAACACTAGTTTGTTGCAAGAAAGAAAAAAAAAAAAGAGGGCATAAAATCAGTTCACGCAAATGCCTCTCAAAGCAGGCCAGGGCTGTCCTGCCACCTCTGGAAGTCTATGCAGGCAAAACCAGCTTCCAAAGCATGTTAGACAGCAAAATCAGCAGTGCTCGCTCCTAAGCGGCTCCTCCCAAGAGCCCAGAGGGCAGCCCTGGAAGTCCCAAATATACTTCTGAGGGTGCTTGATTCTTTTAAAACAAAATATTTTTCTCATCTGTGTGAGTATATGCCACATGTAAGCAGGTGCCTGAGGAGGCCCGAAAAGGTAGTCAGATGCCCTACAGCTGAAGTTACAGGCAGTCATGGGCCACCCAGCATGGGTTCTGGGACCAGAACTCGGGTCCTCTGCAAGAGCCATCCCTCCACCCCATGTGTGCTTGATTGTGAACAAGGCATTTGGATTCTTTGGGCCTCGGTTTCTCATCTAGAAAATGGGTACAGCCATGATTAGGGAAAGGCCTTCAATGAGAAAAAAAAGGCAGGAACTTGAATTTGGAGGGACTTTATGACATAAGGAGCTACCTGACCAGAGTGCATGAACCATCTGGAGTCTCATATTTTTGCTAAGATTTGAGCTCTTCACCCACCTGCATCAGTACTGTGACCCCACAAGGGGACCCCAACATCTGCCTTGAGTGCATCTGTCTGTGTTTCTGTGTGTATGTCTGCCTGTCTGTCTGTCTGAGTCCCAGCACACAGAACACACTGAATATGTCTACGACAGCTACATGATAGAATAAATGGATAGATTGGCTAATAAGCTATCCGAAGGCCCTGGCCTATCAGAAAGACAGACATTGAATCTGGATTTTCTGACCCAAGATTCAACAGAACACCTGAGGAGAGAGGAGAAAGGATTGTGCGTAGATGTGTGTGCATACAAGAATGTAAGCTTGGATGCCTGTGTGTACTAGGCATGTCTGTGCGCCTGTGTTTACTTGTGTGCTCATGCACATTTGTGCAAGTTTGCACACATGTACACCTATTTTGTGCGTGTGCATGGATGTGTAGCTCTGTGTGCATGGGATTACATTGCATTTGTGTGCATGTGTGACTGTGTGTCTCTGTGTCTTCCCAGGGTGAGGAGAGGCATGGAGCGAAGGAAGAAAAGAGGCTGAAGAAGAAAAGCAGAAGGAAGAGGAGGACTGAGGTATTCGGTTACATGATCTAAATTCTAATCAAACATCATTTAAAGCGTGTTTTATTTCAGCCTCGAGAGAGCCGGTCCCTCCTGGCTGCTCACCATGGCAACGGGCCGCTCATTTCAGAAGTGTCATGCCACATTATCGTCCTGCCGCCTCACACGCTCTCACCGCCTGACAACTTCGCTCTGCCCCTTGCGACAACCATCCCCACTCCGCTGGTTTATTTTTGGTGTCAGCTGCCCCCTCCCTGCCCCCTCCCCATCATCCGTGGATTGAAAGACAACCCTGGCCCTCCAGCCGGTGAGCATCGCAGCCTGTTTGGTGATAAGAGATAATTTGAGAAGATATTTGCTTACATGTGTATGAACAATTTACTGTGTTAAGACAATTCCACCCGGTATATGAGGACAGCGGTGGGGCGGGGAGGTGGGGGGTTGGTAGTTGGCCAGGGATCCAGCTGACAATACCTCAGCAAAGATGAGGGAGGAGACACCCCTCCCTTCTCAAAACCCCTCCGATCTCGTGGGGCCCCTACAAGATTGTCATCAGCCCACATTCCCAGCATCCTCAGCAATGATAGATAAGCCTGCTGCTAACTTGCTGTGTGACCTTGTGCAAGTCACTCCTCTTCTCTGACTTCCCTTTCCTTCTTTGTTAAGTGGTGAGGTTGGGTCTGGCAGCCACAGACGCCTTACCCAGTGTGGCACGGTGTGAATCAGAGATTCTAACTGAAGAGGGGACAGCAAACACCAAGGGCCCACAAAGAAGGCTACCCCCTGATCTTGTCAACACTGTAAAGACAGATGAAAGGAAGCAGTTGGCCTAGGCAGGTAATAAATGGCAGGGCTTGAGGTAGGGTCCTCAATCTCCCCCCACAGACATGGACAGGGCTAGGAGACCCTCCCTGATCTCTGCCTGGCTTTCTCCATCACAGTGATGAGATACTCCGGGAGCCACCTGCTCCCCCTTCATCATGTCCCTGTGCAGACACATATGTCCATGTGCACGGTCCCAGGCCAGGGGCCAGGACAAGAATGGATTCAGAAGACGGTGGTACATGTGCCTGAGAGCCAAGAAGTGACTCTGGAGCCGAGCGCAGACACGAGGGGGAGAAAAACAGAGTGACCTCCACCTGAAACCTCCACCCACCGACCACAAAGAGCAACGATCCAAACTATCCACTGAAGGCCTTCAGGTGTCCTGCCTGCACTGGGATCAAAGGGGCAGATCTCTTCTTTAGGCTGTGCCCTTCTGCTGAAGGGGGCCTACGCTTCTGGGGCAGTGGTCACCTGTCACGTGTGCAGTTCCCTAGCATGTATGAGGGCTGTCAGGATGGCTTTTTTTTAAAGGTTTGATACAGTCCATGGCATAGAGCAGACATTCAATAAATATCAGCTATTGAAGTTGTCATGGTAACTGGGGTCTAAAGAACAAGGTTTGGGGAATGCCCCTCCTGCTTCAGTCTGCTGCACATCAAGGCCTTGTGGCTGGTTTGACTCCATTCAGGCCCATCCTAGGGTGAGCCAAATTCCAGGCAAGTCCTGCCTCCCAGTCCTCTGAAGGTCTCTGCTGGATTCTCCGGCCCCTCTGAGCACGCCTCCCATATGGAGGCTGGTCTTCCTCCCTCTGCCCTCACTATTATCTGCTCAGGTGGAGGCGATCCTCAGCCATGAGCTCACAGGGCACCTGTGCATTGAGGCCAGCTGAGAACTTAGACCCTTCCTGCCGTCCCTATTCCCCATGCCCTGAGTCAGGGTTAGGAGACCTATCCCAAAAAACCTACAACAAAGAGGAGAAATTCAGGCCTCCTTTACCATCAGACAGTGGGTGGGCACCCCAATTCTCATCAGACAGACCCCTCTGTTCCCATCAGACACCGTGGACTAGAGAGGCAGCAGACCACCAGAGGACTCCCCAGGGTCAGCAGGACATGAAGCCAGTGCCAACCACATCCCACCTCAGCCACAGGGCCCAAAGCCCAGCCTCAGGGTTCTTCTTCAGAAAATGGAGCGAACAATCCCTATCTCACAGTGTTGTGGGCATGATCAGAGCCCACCCCACACATAGAGAACACACAACAAAAGCATCCATTACGAGTAATGGTGATGAATAATGGTCAGGAGAATAGTCATAATGGTTAATAATAATATAAATAATGATGAAGACCTGCAAGGTGGCTCGCCCCTGAAATACCATCATTTGGGAGGTTGATACAGGAAGACCACTTTAACCAGTTACAGACCTTGGTTCAAGTGATACCCTGTTTCACAAAAATAAAAATAGCAATGATGATCAAAGATGTTCTGGCAGGAACTGGAAGCTCCCCTGGCCAAGCTCGGGGCCCATCCTCCCTCGGCTCCTCTCTGCCTGCCTTGCTCTGTACGGAGCCTTCTTGCAGAGCGGAGAAAGGGTGGGCTGCGGTCCATCCTTGCCATCGCCAACTCCTGCGCACACATAGCTTGGCTTCCCGTTTTTCCCTAGCTTTCTCAGCAAAAAGATGCTCATCTGGGTGTTCCCTTCTCATGGGAACTTGGAGGTGGGGTTGATTTCCAGGATTCAGCACCCAACAGGGCTCTCTGGAAAGGAAATTTTGACCCAAAATGGGGAAAGGGCATCAAATCAGACCAACAGATCTGTATTTTTAGTTTTGTTAATTTGTTTTGTGTCTGGGTGTGCACACCACAGTGTGGGGGTGGAGGCAGGAGGATAATCTTCTGAGTCAGTTTTCCTCCCTTCCAGTCCAGTCACGCGGGTTGGGAGAGGGGACTCAGGGGACAGGCTTGGCTGCCTGAGCATCTTCACCTGCTGAGCCATCGGCCCGGCTCAGCACTTCTGTGGTCTTTAAACATGAAGAACAAACACCAGCTTTTAAACCCAGGACTTTGGGCACAAAAGCAAGGTTTGTTGTATGCTGACATTTCCCACCCCTCCACACCCCACCCAGATCCGAGCTCTTGAGGGATTAAGGACCAGGGTTCTCAGCCTCCTCAACATCCCACCTCACCCCCAACCTGAGTGGCCTTCGGCAGATGGCTGAACCTCTTGAGTCTCAGTTTCTATATCTGCACCATGAAAATGAGGCAGACCTGCCTTATGGGTTCCAGTGTATGAGGTCCCCCTACTAAGACTAAGAGGTACCCATGGCCACCCTTTGTCAAGGAAACCTTCCCCAAGATATGTGGCTGGAATTTTAGCCTCTCAGGGTAGCTCCGAAGCTGCTTTGGAAGGGGTCAAGGTGGTGGGAAGGTGAGAGGAGCAGCAACCCTATACTGGACTGGGTAGGGATGGGGTTCCCAGCCCACAACCCAGGGGCTAAGGCCAGGGTAGTAGGATCTCTGTCCTCTCCAGCCCCAGGCCTTGGGGGAAGGGCCCCGGGCAGGCGCCTCCGGCTCACCTCCTGAGGGTGAAATGTGGTCATTTACCTTCACGCTCTAGTGCAGGCACCTAAATCACTGTCTGCACGCCCGCGCTCAAGGTTGCTCTCCAGCCAGCGGGCGTCAAAGCAGCCGCCACCACCCCGGGGGCCTAGGGGACCCAGCCAGCCTCACGCTGCACATCGAGTCCTCTCCCTTCCCTCCCTCCAGTTTCCTTCTTTTGCTCCAAGGCCTCATCTCTGGAACCGGAGGCCCCGGAGCGCAGAAAGAGGTTCTGGGATCCCGCTGAGAGCGGCTTCTACTAGGCCATTTCAGACTTGGGGCCTATGCCAAGCCTTGAGAACGTGTTTCTAACCAAGAGACTCCCGTGGGACTCCCGCTCACAATGCATGGCTGTGTACGTTAGAAGGGCTAATTTGCAGAAGGTAAACACTAACTGGTTCCTACCCTGTTCCCGTGGTGCTTCCGTGACCTGATTCCCCTCCCAATCCCCCTTTCCCTTCCTGCTCTTTCTGGCTTCTCCCTCAGGGACCACCCCACAAACACACTTGTCTTTTCCATTCAGAAAAGAGGGAAGGAGATAAGGGAGGAGAGGGAAGCAAGTCCCAGCCCTGCTTCCACGTCCGCCCAGGGTCTGTTTGAAACCCAGCTAGCACTTTGGAGCTGTTAGCGCTAAGACCAAGACCTATGGCTAGGAGGTAGCCCAGGACTGTCCCCACCCAAAGGTGCTGACATCTGCCTGCAGGAAGAGTCACCGGGCAGAAGTGTGAAGCCAGGGAGGCCTGCTGAGGTGGTCAGGAGGGTCAGACCTCTGTACCCCCTCCCCATTCACAGAGTCCCCCCAGCTGCTGGGCCTCCAGTCTCATTCATTTACTCTTTATTTCTGGGTCCTCCGTGTGGGCCAGTGTCTCCCCCATCTGACTGAGCCCCCTCCCCATAAAATCTGCTTTTCCCTCCTCGGCCAGGGGACCCCCTGAAGCAGGAGTTGTACCCCTCCTTTCAGACTGGAGTGAAGGAGCTCCGTCTTCAGGCCAGGAGTCCCCCAGGAGCCTGCTGACCACACCCGTGCCCTTGTGCACAGCCCAGATCCTGCCCACTCACGCCCAGCCACTGTGGCTCTGAAAGCCCTAGGGTCTGAGTACCAGTCTAGGAATTGTAGCTCCTTGAACAAGCCACGTGACCTCTAGGGTACGACTCAAGGTCATGCCAGGCTCCACTGAGACAGCTCTGGAGAAAAGGCCCAGTCATGGGCCAGGGTTAGATAGTGGGATATAGTAAGTGTTCAGTAAACACTGATCTTCCCCTCATGAGACAGAAGTTCTCTCCCGAGCCTCCTCTTTCAGCTTGGGCCAAGGAGACAGAGGGGGGCCTGCGTTTGAAAAAGTGCCCACAAACTATCCCCCTCCCATTCCCATCAAGCAACTGGGTAGTAGCCTCCTTCGTTAGGGGATGGGGCGGTGGCAAGGAGTTAAATGTATTAAGCAATTTACAATTAATATAGAAGTCATTCCAGAGATAGCTACTAGGAAGAGTACAACAGGGCAATTAACCCACTAATACACTAGGCTATTACATCGCTATGTCTCTTATTTTAGCCCGAGGTGATTTGAAACGCGTTGGATTAGAGGATATTACAGGAGATAGCATGAAAAATAGCTTCATGTAATGAGCCGTCCCGTGATGTCTGCTATTAAAGATGATTTGCAGTTGAAAACTACAACATACAGTAGTTCAGCTATTTGAGGACCGACGGGGTGGGGGCTGGGGCCACACAGTTAACCCTTCCCTCCTTCCTGCCACCCTTCCCCCCCCCCCCCCCCCCCCCCCCCCCC
>NW_026068051.1:2612393-2614783 GCF_014885135.2 Alexandromys fortis | reverse complement strand
GGGATAGGGTGGGGGTTAGGGTGGGGGCAGAAAAGGAGGTCCAAATGCTGCAGTCACCTCCCCAGTAAGAAGCAGGATGGTGCTGGGTATAGACCACCACTTAGGATCATGCCTAGGGGTGTGGGCAGCCACTGTGACCTACACGATCCCCTACAGAGCCAGCTTTGGTGCAGTGCACAGCTTGCAGAGGGTGTTTCACAAGCCGCAGTGCCCCGGCCTGGACTCTACAGGCTTTCCTGTAGGGAAAATTACACCGTCACTGCATAGTGGGTACCTGAGCTCAGAGGAAAGCAAATGACTGGCCCAGGGTCACTCCGCTAGTCTTGGTGAAGGGTTGGAAGGGCTAGTGAGTTTTCTTTCAAAGCCTGTTGCTGTGTGTAACCCTGCAGCTGTCCCTGCCTTCTGTCCACACCAGCTTTGCCTGCCTCGCATCCCAGAGGCCCTTCTCCTAGGTTTCCAAAGTTCTGGCTTTTGTTTTACCGTCTAAGATCCGTGTTTCATTCATTTCTGTGTATGTTTCAGTTAGAGCAGCCGTTGGCATGACCACCTGTGAGTGTGGAGTAAAGAACATGCGTGGGCTGATTGTCACACAGAGGGACCTAACATTGGCACACATTCACAGCCTCAAAGGCAGGAGTCCGGGGAGCCAGGCTGGAAGGGGACAAACGTGCTGTAGCATGGTAAGGCATTAGGGGTGAGTGTCACCTGCTGGCAGGAGTGTGCATCTGTGTGTGCATGCATATCGCACATGTGTATGCCAGGGTGTGTGCACTGTGCATGCATGTTGGCCTATGTGCCTGAGTGGGGACATGTCCTGGGTATGTGTCAGGCTATGTGTGTGTTCATGGTGCAGGTGTCTTCAGTGTCTTTGGTTGTACTCAGCCTTCATGGCTGAATCTGTGTACAGTGTGAGTGTGTGTGTGTGTGTGTGTCACTGAGTGTGTGTACAACGCCATATATGCAGATCACTGTGCCACATGTCTCTGCGTGTCTGTGCCTCCCGGTACTGCCACCACGGCCAGCTGCAGGGCCAGCCACAAACCCACGCCCCCCTCACTACTGTCTTTTATCATCATTTGCTGAGAAAGGGAGCCCAGGAGGATGGTGATAAATAAGGATCACTTAAAATACGAGACGGCCACTCTGACTTTGGGGAATATTTCTTCTGTGGCGCAGCTGGTGCTGCCTCTGCCCTTGTGGGAAGGGGTCCCAGGGGCCGCCAGCCCCTGCCAGCTTCTTCAGGCTCCTGTGCCTCGTCCAAGCCACCCCTTCCCCTTCAGAGCCTGCCAACTCTAGTCCTAGAAGACTAAGGAGGTCTAAGGAGAAAGCAGAGGAAATGGCTGAGGCCAACTGGGAAAACTGGGAGAGGCAGCCTCCAGTTTGCCCCTTTCATGAGTACTAAGGAAGGCTGGCTCTCAGAGAGAGGCTTCCAGGACACAGGGGAAGCTGGGCTATCAGCCTTGTAAGATCCATTCTAGTCCTCTTCCTTTCCAACCTAGGTAAGGGGGCCAACTTAGGGGCCCCAGAGAGCGGAAACACGGAGGATCGGGCACATGGCCTCACATAACCCAGTCACACATTTTGGAGGTTCCTATAATGGGCCAAGCCCCAAGAGAAACTCAGGAATCGCATCCCCTGTGGGCACAGTAGTGCACACACCCCACACATGCACTGCACAGTGACGGTTGCTGTACAGAAATGCATTCAGGCATGCAAAGCCTTACAGCAGCAAGCGCTCTGAAGAAGAGAACAAGGGAAAGGAGAGAGGCAGATAGGGAGTGCGTGAGAAGAGCAAAGTGGCCCCTATGTGGGGTACAGAAGAGTGGCCCCTTGTGGAGGTGCATTTGGTCACTGCAGGAAGGGTGAGAGAAAGCCAAACTCCAGTCTTTGTTGTGCTGACCAAGCTCTGCCCTGGTAAGAGGCTGTGGCCACAGGTGACTGATGCCTTTTATTGTTCATAGAGGGCAGCACCCCACAGGGCTGAGCCTTTTCGGAGAGCTCCTTTTTCCCTGGTTCCTTTTGCATGAGCCAGAACAAATAGTAGGACACTTCAACTGTGCCCGTAAGATACTATTCCCTTATAGGGCCAGCAAGATGGCATAGTGGCTAAAAGTGCTTGCTGCCAAGCCCGACCACCCAAGTTCAAGCCCACATGGTAGAAAGAACCAACTTCTACAAATTGTCCTCTAATCTCCACATACACACAAGCTTACATATACACAAGTAAGTAAAACAAAATATAATTTAAAACATTATTTCCTTAATATTAAAAAAAGTGCCAGATGTGGTAGGGTATTACAGTAATCCCAGCACGTGGGAAATGGAAGCAGATCGGTGAGAAGTTCAAACTCAGCCTTTGACAAAAGAAGCAGAAGCAGAGGAAGAGGAAG
>NW_026068051.1:2556398-2612189 GCF_014885135.2 Alexandromys fortis | reverse complement strand
GAGGAGGAGGAGGAGGAGGAGGGGAGGAGGAGGAGGAAGAGGAGGACGAGGACGAGGACGAGGACGAGGACGAGGAGGAGGACGAGGAGGAGGAGGAGGAGAGGAGATGAGGAGGGAAGGAGAAGGGGAGGAGGAGGAGAAAGAGGAGGAGGACGAGGAGGAGGACGAGGAGGAGGAGGAGGAGGAGGAGGAGGAGGAGGAGGAGGAGGAGGAGAAATGAAGAAAGCAATAAGCAAGGGAGGGAACTGGAAAATGAAAGAGGGAGAAAAGGGATTGGACCAAGCACTCGGACTCTTTCTGATCAAAGAGCTTCTTGTCACTGATGCTGTTAGTTGAATGTTCACCCCTCTAGTTGGCAGTGTGAACCTGGCAGGGTGGAGCCTGAAACTGAGGCAGACTAAGATCTCCTGCAGCAGCCAACTTTATTCAGGGCATCAGACAATTCATACTCTGAGGGTTAAGAGTCACCTGAGTAAGGTGTCCAACCACAAAGATAAGCCACACGTGCCAGGCAAACTCATATAGAAAAAAACATGTCTTTTCACAGAAGCATATACAAATAACAATGTAGCCAGTTGTAATCAATAATCTAAAGCAAACTCACTGCTATCTGCTACACTTGGGAGGGGCACAAAAGCACATTCCAAGAACAGTTGGGTGTTTTTTGTTTTTTCTTTTTTTTTTGTTTTTTCTTTCTTTTTTTGTTTTTTTTTTTGTTTGTTTGTTTGTTTGTTTGTTTGTTTTGGTTTTTCGAGACAGGGTTTTTCTGTGGTTTTGGAGCCTGTCCTGGAACTAACTCACAGAGATCCGCCTGCCTCTGCCTCCCAAGTGCTGGGATTAAAGGCGTGCGCCACCACCACCCGGCTCAGTTGGGTGTTTTTGAAGAAACTGAGGTCGCGAGATTCTCGTCTTGGGTTTTCGGAGTTTTTGCACAAGAACTCAGAAATCTCACATGATTCTATTCTTGGGCCATGTTCTGACAGTTGTGATGCCAAGACTAATCTGGCTGCCAGTCTGAAGTAGGAACTCTGTGTGTTTGCATGCATGCATGAATGTGTGTGTGTTGTGTGTGTAGTGTATGTGTGTGTGTGTGTTCCCTTCATTTGCACAATCCACTCATGTGTCTCCTCCTGCCCCGTTGCCCATCCCATCCCATCCTAGGTGGCCAAGGACTTGTCACTTGTCGTTTCTTCCTCCTAGCACCAATGATGGAATCTGGAGACCCACCTGAGCTGACTCTTCTCCCTCAGTTTCCCTCCCAGGCTCCTTCAGCCGTCCACCGTGATGAACTCACACTAACTCAACCCAATACCATGTTCTGGTCATCATGGAAGAGGAAGCACAGAATACAGCAGCCTCCTTTTCTGTCTATGGCTGCCACACCCCCAGTTTCCCCAGGTGGGGCCCTAGGACCAGCCACACCTCCCCGGAGCTTCTGACCCTTGAGGGCTCCCCGCCCCCAGACTCCTGTCCTCCCCACACATCCTCCAGGTCCTTCTCAACCTCCTCAAAAGGAAACCCCAGGGTCCTCTTTCTCAGCCCCTGCACCTCTTTCTCCAATTGTGCCCCTCAAACCCTAAGCCATTTAGTGCTCACCAGAATCCTTCGAGGCGAGTTGCCATTTCATTTTGGGAAAGGATCTCAATGACTAGTCCAAACTGGCCTTGAACTCACCATCCCAGCCGCCCAAGCTCCTCTAAGGTGAGTTTTTTTTTTTTGTTTTTGTTTTTGTTTATTTTTTTTAGTTTTTCGAGACAGGGTTTCTCTGTAGCTTTGGAGCCTGTCCTGGCACTAGCTCTGTAGACCAGGCTGGCCTCGAACTCACAGAGATCCGCCTGCCTCTGCCTCCCGAGTGCTGGGATTAAAGGCTTGCGCCACCACCGCCCGGCCTCTAAGGTGAGTTTTAACTCTGAATCACCAACTGACAGCTGAGGAAAATGTCAAGCTGTAGCTAGAACAGCCTGCAGCTTACCCTGAAGACAGAAAGGTGGCCCCACCTCCCCTTCATGCCCTATACCTTCCTTCCACTGCAGTACGGACCCTCCCCTTGAAATCTCACCCCAACCAACCCTCTCAGTCTGAACTCTGAGGGCCTGTCTGTCAGTAGCTCCATGTCTTCCCTTCCATACCACGCTAAAGGGGATGCATTCTCTTATCCCACCTTACACCCACCCCTGAGTAAAATTTGATTACCATAGATGGGGAAATTGAGACTCATAGAGGTTGAATAACTTGTCCAAGTCACACAGTCCGATGATGGCAAGACCAGGACTCAAACTGCATCTCCTTGGCTCCTCCTCACTTGGCACCTTGGCCAGTTGGATGGTAATATGGATTCTGTGCTCTGGCTTGGAGCCAGGAGCCAGCAACAGGCCCCGCAGAAAGAGATGGAAGGAGTCTAGGGGTGAGGCACTCAGACAAAGAGATAGGAGTATTGGGGTCGAGGACTTGGCGGTTTCTATCCTCTCAGGAGCTCTAGTCCCATTGTCCCCACAAGTGCCCTCAGATTGTCAGAGCCAGGGCCTCATCTGGCCCTCAGAATATACGGCCACAGAATAATATGACAGCTGGGGGAGGAGGGGTGGGAGGCTGAGGCGGAGAGGAGAATGAAGAAGGCTCACACAGCCCCCAGAAGAAAACTTAATAGTCTGGGGGCTCCCTTGGGTCCTTCTCATTAAAAAAAAAAATCTCTATTTAAATGCAAATTTGAGCCTGAGCTGCTGCGGGTTGGTAGGAGGCAGAGAGACATCCAGGCACTGAGTCTGCACACCCAGACATTGGATCCTGCTCCCCAATCTTGTCTGGAGATCTGGGTCCTGGACTTAGGGCTGTAGCTCCATTCTCAGTTAGTGGTCATCACCCTGGGAAATCCTCTCCATGGAGCCTTCCTACCTCAGCTGCTTTCTGTGTCTCTGTCAGTCTGTCTGTGGGTTTGTCTCATCCATCCACACGCACACACTAAATCGTACTCTGACCTTTCTATAGAAATGCTGGGCACACAATACAAAATATACATCAGACTGTGTGGGCGGTTTTTCTTGTGGGGGAGAGGGCTTGTTTGTTTTTAAGAGAGAGAAAGAACCTGAAACCCGGTGGGTAGGGAGGTGAAGAGAAGATCTGAGAGAAGCTGGAGGAGAATATGATCAAAATATAGGATATAAAATTCTCAAAGTAAAAGTAAAAACATTTTTAAAAAGAAACGTTTTGAAGGTCACAGGCCTAGATGTTGGTTTCTTCCTGGAGCTGGGAGAACGGAGTCCCTGACCCTAGGCTGCCTCCTTCCCATCATCCCTTGCTCCAAGGAAGAGAACTGAAGCCTGGAGAGAAAACACAGGACCTGGTAGTGGCAAGTGTATCCCCAAATTAGAAACCTCCAGTGGGGGTGGGGGAGAGGATTTCAAAGAAGATGATTAGGATACAAACGTGGCCTTCAAGTCAGGAAAGAGGTAAGATTTGGGTTAAGGACAAACTGCTTTAGCAAGATACACCCCAGTCAGAGTCACGATAGCATCTGAGACCCCCTCCTGCCCTCCTAGCATCCCATGGAGGAAGGGAGCCCAACTGCTCCTCCAGCCTCAGTGAGGCTCCGAGCTCCCCAAGCCTCGGCCCCCAGCACCACCAGGCTGCAACCCTGCTCTCCAAACCCATTACCTCCAGGGATAATTGTGTGGATGATACGCTGGCCCTGTAGAGCTCTTCAGTGGCATTAACTCAGGATGAGATGGGGAGGGGACGTTGCCCCTGGTTACCATCATGCACTCCCCCACCACTGAAGGTGTTCATCCAGAAGTGAGCAACAAGAGGCTCCATACAATATCTAGGGCACCAATAAAAGTATGTGCTCAAATGTAATCATCCCTTTCCGCTCATGCCTTGTCAGGGAAACTGAGTCATGAACCCCCCCCCCCCAGGTGAGCACAGAGTATCTCCAAGTTGAGAATTTCAACATTCCCTGCAAGCCTGCCTTCTCTTGGCCTCATCCCTCACCCTTCCTGATTCTCCCTCACCCAGTTTCTCTCCAGAGTGGTCAGAGGAAGAGGAAGCACTTGAAATGCCAGGAGACTGAGCAGACACTGCCTCATGAGAAACTGTGGGAGATCAGAAAGTACCAGAAGGAAGGCTTCAGAGGGTAGGACGGGCAGATCTTCTGTCAAGGGAGTTGGACCCCAGGGAGGAATAAGGGCTGCCTCAGCTTCCAGTCATAGCTGGGAGGAGAAGGTTGCAGGCTAGTTTCAAGTGTGGGTGGAGGAGATCATGTATGCAAATAAAATTAGCATGCAGTCCCCATGTGATGTGTCTCTGTGATTGCATGTGGGCTGAGTCACACTCGTAGCAGTGTGTGCAGAAGGGCCAGGCAGGAGCCATCCTTTCAGGGTGGCTAAGGATCAGAAGCCAGGGAGAGTTGAACCTCTCCCAGGGCTGTCCCCAGGAGAACCTGAGCCAGCACCCTCAGACACACACACACACACACACACACACACACACACACACACCCATCCTGTGTCAGGCCCAGCTCCCTCCCTGAGGACCTCACTGGAGGCCCTGCTGCAGAAGCCAGAGGTAGACTTCCACGGCCCAGTCTCCCTTAAGCTCCCCATACGACAGTGGGAGCAATGAGCAGAGAGGTTTATACTCAGAAGAAAGCATTGTCTAAATACAAACTGCCAGTTTTGCCTCAAAACTGGGACTTTACCACAAAATAAATACAGTTTATTATTTTTTTCTTTTAGTATAATTATATAAGCTTTGCTCTTCTTTTCCTCCTCCTTTTTAGATAGTATGGAGGCAAGGGAGACTGGTTTTTGTTGTTGTTGTTGTTGTTTTAGGGTTTGTTTGAGTCAGGATTTCTCTGTGTAGGGGCCCTGGCTATCCTAGAACTTGCTCTGTAGACCAGGCTGGCTTCGAACTCACAGAGATCTGCTTGTCTCTGCCTCCTGAGTGCTAAGATTAAAGGCATGTGCCACCACTGCCCAGCTGAGACTGAATGTTTTTTGTTTTGTTTTTATCATTTGCTTTTTTGTTTGTTTTATTATTTTTCCTTTGTAGAGTGGGGCAGAGAGCATGGAAGCTGAAAGACAACTTCAAGTTAGTTCCCTCCTACCACGTGAGTTCTAGGAGTTGTCAGCGAGCACCTTTACCTACTGAGCCACCTCACCAGCTCTGAGTGTTCAAATCGATCCATCAAGAAGGCTGATGGAGGAGGATTGTCAAGAACTCAAGGCCAGGCTGGGTCACCTCAGACAAGTGGGTACAAGTGAACCGGTGCCAGGAAGTTCTACAAACAGGTCAAATTTGAATCTATCTGAGTGCCCAGAGAAATAATCCCAGCAGAGGTGGCTTCAGGAGTTCCCAGGGAAGTCCTAGGTGACCAGGACTATCTATCTAGAGAGAGAACAGACAAAGGCATGTTCCCACAATCCCCTGCTTGACAACTACACAGACTCATCGGAGACTTACACCCCGGAGTGGCCAGATAGGCCAGATGAACACCCAGAAAAGCCTGACTCAGACCCTCTTACAGGCTATTTAGCTTTGGGCAAGTTGCTGACACCCCCCACTCCATCCCCTCTCCCACCCCACAAAGCCTCAGTTTCCTCTCTCCTGTCTTTCTGGGCGCTCCAGTCCTCACCTATCACTCACTAAGTCTGATATCCAGAAAGCATAGGAGTACCTGGGTACCATGGTTTTCCCCATCTTAACACGCAAAGGTCTACAAATACCCATGGTGATGAGCCCTCAGAGAGAGACCCAGGAAGGTCTGTGTGCAGGGAGAATGCCCCCATGGGAGGTAGGGACCGCACCTGCTGGCAGGAAACACTCACATTGATGGTTCCCTTGCTTGGGGGACCCCATCCCTTTCTTAACCAAGTGTTCTTTCCTGGCTCTTTGCAGCTTCATCCCCATGACCACTGTCCTTTACCCAATCACTTTCTTTGTTCTCTGCGTGTATACTAGTGCGTGTGCACATGTGTATGTGTGCACGTGGAGACCAAACAGAAACTGCAGATTCCCTTCCTCGGGTGTAGTCCATCTTTTTCTTTTTTAAATGGGGTTTCTCACTGGCCTATGGCAGTGCACACTTATTAGGAGAGGCTGGCTGCCCAGCAAACCCCAGGGATCCACCTCCCACCACCACTCCAACACTGGGAGCACCAGAACAAGGCCACCCCTTGCCAGGCACCAATTGCTTTACATGGCTTCTGGGGATTGAACTCAGGTCCTCACACTTGCAAGGCAAGAGCGTTACTGACTGATTAGCTCCCCAGCCCCGCAGTCACCTCTACCAGCCAGGAGCTACATCTACCAGACAATAGGAGCCACAGAGGCAACCACGGAAGACCTGAGTGCTCTTGCCCGCAGCCCACGGGATCTGTGCTATCCAGACGGGGTAGATCCAGCCAAGGGGCAGCTACAGCGACCCCAGCTGCAGCCCCAACTCAGCCCCAGCCTGTCTCCACACCTAGCTACTAATACACGGAGTCCTATCAAGACACAGTGAAGCGGGGTGGAATTTTTGCAGAAAACAATGTGGGTGATGTATGCTCACAACCGGTACACAATAAAACTGTAGTGGAACGCAGGGAAAAAAATGCACCCAGTCAATACAATAAAATCAGCACAAATACACTCGTGTAAAGCAAACAAATCTCCCGCAAGTGTGACAGACACGCAGGAGGGGCGGAGTAGAGCGTCCGCACCAGTCAAGTGCTCCCAGAAATCGTGAGAGGAAATAGACAAGCTGACCAATGAGCCTGCCCCCAAATAAATAAATAAATAAATATAAATAAACAAACAAAGATGAAGGACTTCGGGGACTGGTTTGCATTTCTGGCCTCAGATTTCTTCTGGCAAGGCGACTAGGGGCTAGAGGCCCCCAAATTACCATTCATCTGGCCTTGTTGTGGAAATTTTCAAGGGATTTGCAGTAATTATATGACAAAATGCTTGCAAATCTCACTCATTGCTGAACAGAAACAGGCGGGTCAGGGATTGAACACTTTCAGCTGGGTAATTTGTAAATGTCAATCAGGCAACCGGGCAGAGAGAGGGGGGTGGGGAGAGAGGGAGAGAAGCCAGAAAAAGACTGTAGCAACAACAGGCTGCTTCGTCCTCCCAGAATCTAGGAATCAAAAGGCCCTGGCCAGATCCTGGGCCGGAGCAGGGGGAGAAAGACGGGAGGGGAGGAACAGTGGAGGAAGAGGCTGGGACGCAGAGGAGGGCTGGGACAAGAGTGGTGGGATCAAGGGTGGAGGGAGATGGGGGAGGGAGAGTTGCGGACGGAGACGAAACTGAATCAGGAAAAACAGTTTAAATAAAACCAGGGGAGATTAAATTAACTGATACATACATTCCAAGAGGTAGGTCGCAGGAGCAGCCATAAATACCAGCTCCCTATCTTCCCTGCTTGAGACAGCGGGGAGAGCCAAATAAAATTAAAAGATATAACAATAAAAATTACAAATGCATCTGGAGGTCCTGTACTCCAGGTCTGTAATGGAGGCTCAGTGCAGAACCATCCTGGGGTGCAGCCCTCACACAGACCAGGAAGCCCCCCCCCCATACAGAGGCGGGGAGACTGTTACTGTGCAGCTATTTGCTGGGTCTTCAGCTTCACTCTGCAGAAGACCTCCGGGGTGATGGTTTATCACCAAGACAAGTGATTTTGCACATTGTAATTTACAAGGTCCTTAACTACCTGGGGGGAGGTGGAAGGCTTTATCTCAGAGTTGAGGCTTAAAGAGGCAGGGACCTGAGATGGCCGGTCTAGCTAACAGGTAGAACAAGGATTTGAACCCAGGACCCCTTTCCACAACTGTTCTGGTTTGAATCTCTGAATCCTTGTTCCCCAGCTGCTGGAGCTGTTTTGAAAGGTGGTGGAACTTTGAGGAGTCAGAGCTAGACTGCTGGAGGTAGGGCATGAGGGGCAGGCCCAAGGGAGTTACAGCCTGCCCTGGCTCCTCCCTTCTTTGCTTCCTAGTCTCCTGAGATGTGAACATCTGCTTACTCTGCCGTGACTTCCCCACTATGAAGAAACCCTCAGGAACCTTGAGCCAAAATAATTCCTTCCTCTTGTAAGTTGTTTCTGTCAGACAAAAGCAGTAAGGAATACAGCCCAGCCGGCAGGGATTTATTGCTGCCAGGCTGTGTCTGAGAGACATACCCCCTGAACAAGGAAGTGACGCTACATCCCCGTATCTAAAGAGGAGTTCGCCCTGGGTTCCAAACCAGTCAAGGCAGCATTCTCTGCACAGAGACATTCAACTTTCCAAATTTGAAAGACTTCCTTTTTTTTTTTAGAATTTAAAAGTTGGCCAGGTGGTGGCAGTGCACACTTTTAATCCCAGCACTCGGGAGGCAGAGGCAGGCGGATCTCTGTGAATTTGAGGCCAGCCTGGTCTACAGAATGAGTTCCAGGACAGGCTCCGAAGCTATGCAGAGAAACTCTGTCTCGCAAAACCAAGAAAGAAAAAAGTTACTTGCCAGCCTGCCAGCCGCATGCGCACTCCTGGCTGTAGTTCTAATGGGGAAATGACTAATGGCCCCAAAAGTACAAGTCCAAAAATACTTTTAGGAAAATTTGAATTTACTCTCATCACCATAATACTGAGGAAGGAGGCAACCACAAAACACAAACCTAAGACAGTCTCATGGTGGCACATGCCTTAAATCTCAGCACTGGGGAGGCAGAGGCAGGCCTGGTCCACATAGTTCCAGACTAGCTAAGGCTAAATGGCAAGAGCCTCTCTCAAAAGAGGGGCAGGGAGAGAAAACAGGGTCTCTATAGGTCTCCAAATATATTTAGATAAGCCCAAGGCAAAGAAGAGCAGCTCTCTTGAGGGAGTTCCAAAACCTTCCACCTACAGGAGTCCACACACAAACGGCTTCAACTGAGATCCTGGGCAAGGTTAGCCCAGGAAAACCGGCTGAAAGGGAGGCAGCCTGGCATCACTAGAGCCTAACAGAACCTGGGGAAGACCCAAACAAACCCGCCACTGTTTGGGCATCCTACCAAAGGTTCTGCTTGATGCCCTTCATCATGACCGCCAAGTGGGGCTTGTTGAGATGTATGCCTCCTTCAGGTTTGCACCGGGAGTGTCCCATCCTCTTCAGGGGAACAGCAAAGCCTGGGGAGCCCTGCTGCATGCTAGCCAAGCAGCGATCCTGGCGCGGAGCTGTAGCAGGAAACACAGAGAGGCCCGGCAGGTTTGTTCTCTGGGAGCCTGTGGTGCAGTCAACATTGTCATTTCCCCCTCAGCCTAGAAGCGATTCTGTCAGCACGCAATTACATGCATTGTCTTCTGTGAGTTCAAAGTGTGCGGATGTGGAATAGCAATCAGGGGCTCTTTCCCAGCACTGTTTAGCATCGTTACTGCCTCCTCCTCCTTCTCTGCTCTCTGTTTTTTTATTTTGTCTGTTTTCAACTTGTTCTGTTGCCCAGGCAGGCCTTGAACTCCTGGGGCTCAAGCAATCCTCCTGCCTCAGTCTGCGGAGTAACTGGGGTTACAAGCACTTATCACATTCCTAGACCTTTCTTTTAACAATTGTTCTTGAGATTACATTTACTCATTTATTGGCTTGGAGGTACATGCTGAGGTGAGTGCAGCAGAGAACAGCTTGCTGGAGTCTGTCTCTTTTTACCTGTGGGTCCCGGAAATCAAACCCAGGTCATCGGGCTTGGTAGCAAGCACCTTTGTTCACTGATCCCTCTTCTTTCTATTTATAAATATGGTAGTTTCAGGGATAAGAGGCCACAGTTCCCTGGAAGGCTGTGGGCAGGGCAGGAACTAGCTCTCAAAGCCACCTGCTAGACAGGAGCGGCGACCGGGTTGGTACCCAGAAGTCCTGAGATTTGAGACGCTGTTGGAAGGGTGTCAGCACCCACAATCCTCTCCACCCACCACAGTTGAGAGCCTTTTCCAGCTACCCAGCCTTCTTCAGTGTCTTCACACCCTTTCCCTCAGCCGAAAACCCCGCCCTGGAAGTCAGAGCTCTGCCCTGATTGGCTTGAACTCTGACCCGCTGCAATTCCTGCCTGCTTCCAATGGAAATTATCCTGCGGAAGGTTATCGGCGACACGTGCAAATGATCCACTTAGCTTTGGCTGCGTGGGTGCTGACCCTGCAGAGTGCTAAAGTTTGGAGTCTCTAACCATTCCCGGGGGCTCACGTCTCTGTGCCTAGTTTTTCTCACCTGGAAAATGGAGCTGTTTACCAGCAGCTCTGCCGGGAAGGTTGTGGTGAAGACTAAAGATTTGCTAATTGTGTCCTGTAAATGCCTCCCCCTCCCCCCCCAGATGCTCAGGACACAGTATTGGGGACAATGAGGAAGACTGACGTGCCACTGCTGGGAGCCTGTGGGTGTCCCAAAAGATACCTGGGCCAGAAGCAAAGAGCAGTGAGTTGTCCTGCTCTGAGTTCAGCAATGATGTCTCCCTGTGCCTCAGTTTCTCCATCTGTAAAGTGGCGGGGTTTGACTAGGAAGTCTAGAGGTGTCTCTAATTCTCGGAAAGGATGGGAGAGGAAGGCAGAGAGAGGCCCAGTATAAACCTAGATGGTAATCTATGACAACAGGATGGTGCTTGACCAGCCTCAGCCTGGGAACAGTCAGGAACTTCGCCTGCAGGCTGACCTGGAAATTCCCCACCTGAGGAGAAAGGTAAGCCGAGATCACCCAGCGACAGACAGCAGCAGCAGCAGCAGCCAGTAAAAGACGAAAAATCCTGGGGAGCGAGGGAGGGAGCAGCCCCCACCTGCTCAAGGTACCTGCTCGTCATTGGCCCCACCCTCAGCTGAATTTAATGAATCTGAGAAAAATTACGAAGTCTCATAAAGCCACAAGTATCATAAAAAGTATAATAAAATTGAGAAAAGCTATTAAGTTATAAATACACCAATGCGTACACCACCACTCAGTCGGGGAGGAAGTCGCTATAAAATAAAAGTCATTCCACAAGTGACTAAATCTCTTCATTCACAAGGCGCACGCTGCCCTTTACCGGCGCCCAACCCCGGTGTCCCCGCCAGAAGTTTGTGTAACAGGAACTGGTCCGCGACAGACACCCGTGGATAAGGAGACAAAGAAAAAGGAACAAAGATCACACAAAGACCGACTGCTGGACAGACAAACAGCAGGAGCTCTGCGTCCGGGCGCAGTAGCGTCACCAGATCCCCAGCCACGCTCTACACTTGCAGTACAAAAATGGAGAAGAAAAGAAGAAAAAAGAAAGGCCAGCCCCGGAGGGGATTTGTAGGGGCATTTGGCTGGGTGCCGACCACCCTCCGGGCTGGACCCTGGCTGAATCCTGCGCTGGTCCCCCGCCCCCACCCCAGCGCTATGAATATTCATCGCCGTGATTAGAGAGTGCTGGAGTGGGGGCGCCCATCACCGTTATTTGTGCGCCCAATAAAAACAAACATGCTAATGAGCCCCTTTCACTGGGAAACTGCGGTGAGCCAGGTTCAGAGGGAAGGAAGAGAGGGGAAAGACCCGGGGAGAGTGACCTCAGGCCGAGAACACCAACAGAGGACCCGTGGGAACCTCTTAAACCTAGAAATGGACCAGGCATTTTCTTTTACGAAGAGGATCAGAAGCCTCCAAGAGAACGGCTCAAAATGGGTATACAGTGGTCCTCAACCCAGATTGCACCAAGCAGCTCTGTCCCACCCCAAACTGCTTGCTACACATCTGGTGACTCAAAAGACCGTTTTCTGAGCTATCTGCCCATGGACTAAGGCCAGAGGCACGCCCTGGGCCTGGCTCCCTCCAAGGAGCGTGGGCAGAAAGCCAAGCGTACTCTGGGTTACTGGCAGGAGGCTGAATTATGGGTGCCAAGGGCAGAGCAGTGGGTGGCAGTGAGCTCCAGGTTAGGAAGGCGAGCTTTGTCACAGGAGAGGGCAGAAGCAGGACTGGAGGTAGCGGAATTCAGGGAGCCACGCTAAGAGGGGTGGGGGTGGTCGGCTCTCCAGAAGGGCTGCTTTTTAGTTCAGCATTTTACCAGCTCAGCAAACCGGCATCTTGAGGTTAAGAGCAAGAGCATCGTGGCTTAGAACCAGGCGTGACACCAAAGCCCCTTAACTTCAGACTTGTGGGCTTTTGGGGGGGCGGGCTGTTAGAGGGCTAGATCCCCATTGAGCCCAGTTGATCTCTAGATGTCAGTTGGGCATAAGAGGCTTGGCTCTTCCTGAAGACAGTGTGAGGAGTCTGTGTCACCATGATTTGACCCAGCATGCAGTATGCCCTTCAGCGATGTCCCGTTCTTGGGGGAGAAAGGAAAGAAAAGACCTAGTGGGGAGGATTTTCCGTGGGGAGATAGGAGAGCACAGGAGCAATGCAGAAGGAAGCTGAGGTAAAGATCGGAAGCCATGGATTTCAAGTTTGCACCATGAGATCAAAGTAGAGATTTTGTGTGTTCATGCTAAGATAGCCACAAAGTGTGAACCGTCCATCCATGGTGACTGTACATGCAAAATGTTCCGTCAGCCACATGGCTCGGCAGAGAAAGGTGTTTCTGCTAAGCATAGTGTGACCTGAGTTCAGTTCCCCCAGACACACACAAGACAGGGAGAGAACCGATTCCCAAAAGTTGTTCTCTGACCTCCATATGTGTGCGTTCACACTCACACTCACACACACACACACACACTAAATAAATGTTATAAATACTTATTTTATATAAATTAACTCATGACAGATTCCTACAATGGAACACTATTCAGCAATACAAAGGACCCAGCAATTTACACATCAAGCCACTTGAATGAACCTTGGAAATAGTTGAGTGCGGAAGGCAGTCTCAAAAGGACACATACGATATGACTAAAGGTTTATGTGAGACCCGGAATAGGCAAATCTTTAGAGACTGAAAGTGCAAGATGCCAGGCGGTGGTGGCACACGCCTTCAATCCCAGCACTCAGGAGGAGAGGCAGGTGGATCTCTGTGAGTTCAAGGCCAACCTGGTCTACAGGAGCTAGTTCCAGGCCAGGCTCTTAAACTACAGCAAAACCCTGTTTCGGAAAACCAAAAAAGAAAGAAAGAAAGAAAGAAAGAAAGAAAGAAAGAAAGAAAGAAAGAAAGGAGGGAGGGAGGGAGGGAGGGAGGGAGGGAGGAAGGAAGGAAAGAGAGAGGTTCCTAATGCTAGAGAGATGGGGGATTTACAGATGACGTGGATGAAGGCTTTAGGAAGAGGCAACGAAACATTCTAAAATTGATGCTGATGGTGGTCGCACACCTGTGAATGTACTAAAAGCCACAGACTTGTGTGTTTTACATGGATGAGTTGCATGGCGTGTAAATTCTATCTCAATAAAGCAGTTAGCAAAGCTAAACAAACAGCATGCTAAATAAAGGTCTCGATCCAAAGGCCTTCCAAAAAAAGCAAATCTATGCAGACACAGTTGATTAGTTATGGCTAGGGAATGGAGAGGGATGAGCTGCACAGAGACACCAGGGAACTTACTGAGACCAGAGAAATGCGCTGTAAATAAGTCATAGCGATGGTTGTACACCTCTCTACGATCGCTAATGTTCTCATCAGGTGAACTGTGTGTGCGCGCACGTGAACTCTATCTCAAAATCTTTGTTTGTTTATGTTTGTTAAGACAAGGTCTCCTGTAGCCCAGGCTGGCCTCCAATTTGCTGTGTAACCAAGAATTACTTTGGTCCTCCAGCCTAGACCTCTGAATTCTGGGATTACAGGTGTGCCCTGCCACACCAGCCTTTCGCAGTGCTGGGTTAAAACTGAGGGTTTCATACATGCTAGCCAAGCAGTCTACCAACTGAGTTATAGCCCCAGCCAATAAAATTATCTTTTGGGAACAAACGGTTTGCCAGGCTTATAGAACATACATGTAATCCCATCCCTTCTGTTGCTGAGGCAGGACAATTGTGAGATGTAGGCTGGCCGGGGCTCAACACACAAAACAGATTGGTGTGTCTTGTCCCCAGATCTTCTGATTTAGGAGGTGGCTGGAGAATCTGAACTTCCTAACAAGTCCCTTGTTGCTGCTGCGGTAACTATTCACAACCTGTGGGTCGAGAACCTTTAGGGGTCGAACGACCCTTCCACAGGAGGGGTCACATATCAGATATCCTGCATATCAGATATTTACGATATGATTCGTAACAGTAGCAAAATTACACTTATCAAGTAGCAACAAAAAATAACTTTATGGGCTGGAGAGATGGCTCAGTGGTTAAGAGCATTGCCTGCTCTTCCAAAGGTCCTGAGTTCAATTCCCGGCAACCACATGGTGGCTCACAACCATCTGTAAAGAGGTCTGGTGCCCTCTTCTGGCTGCAGACATGCACACAGACAGAATATTGTACACATAATAAATAAATAAATATTAAAAAAAATAACTTTATGGTCGGGGGCTCACCACAACATGAGGAGCTGTATTAAAGGGTTACAGCATTAGGAAGGTTGAGAACCACTGATCTACAAGATGGAAGGCTAAAGCTACGAAGGGAAGAGGGCCACACACCATTCCTCCAGGGAGATCCCCGTGGACAGCCTAGGCCACGGAGGGCAGGAACCACTCGCTCTCTCAGAAGTTCCTCAGCTTCAGAGAGCAGCGTAGTCAATTTCCCAGCAGCCTCTCCACCATCGGCTGAAATTGGCAGCACAAATGGGAAATGCTGTTTATTTACCACTAACCTCTGTCTTGCTCCACTTAAATACTGAGGGGGAACCATAGCCATTAGGGTCAGAAGAAAATGATCAACATGCAGTGTCGCCGTGGGTGGGTGAAAATGATATTAGAGATGGGGGGAGTGGCAAAAAGCAAACAGAGGAGGGGAGGAGGGAGGATGGGGAGGAGGGAAAAGCCTCCCACCAGCAGAGCATGAAACACAGTAAAAATTAAATAAAGATCTAGTGGGTGGGTGGAAAACCTCAGATCCAGGAAACGGGGTAGAGTTGGGGGAGGGGAGAGGTCTGTAGTTAGGGTTTTTTTTGTTAATGTTTATTACATTTATTTATGTGGATGTGAGTGCACAAACGATCCTTAATGTGCGTAGAGGCAAGAGGACAATTTGTAAGCTTTGGTTCTCTCCTTCCACTATGCGGGTTCCGGGTATTGAACTCAGGTTGTCAGACTTGGCGGCAAGCACCTTTACCCACTGAGCCTTCTTGGCAGCCCCAGAGAGTTAGTTATAATTCTAGACCATCTAGACGGTTGTCCTAGCTCCAGCTCTCCGAGCTGAAGGGTCGCTGAAGCTGTTTCTCTTTCTTCTTTCACCAAGAGACTGGTCCAGGGAGAGACTAAAGACAAAAAACCACCATCACCCCGCCTCTGTTCATACCACTGTGGTCTTGGAGTCTTGGGATGCCCCTTCACCCCAGAGCATCCCACGTCTCTGTCTGTCCCCACCCTGGCAGAATTAATTGGAAGCTAGAGAAACGCGTTTATTGCCTCCCTCCTGCTCCGCACTAAATCTTGCGGCAGTGCTTCTGAAAGTCAATAAAACGAGAAGGAAGATGCGATAAAATTAAGGTGGAAAGTGTGATGAGGAGAGGAAATGGGAAGCTTCTTTTTAATTTAGCTTTAATTTTAATTTTTGTGTCACCTCTCCAGGCAGCCTGTATGCTGCGGTGCTGGAGGGAGGGCCTGGAGAAGGGGTTGGTCTGGCGTTTTAAGGGCTGGAGGAAAACAGTGCACTGGACCTGGTCCTGGGGGAGACTTCACTGGGAGCAGGCACTGGGTAGGGGAGGGGGCATCTCATTCTCCTCTCTCCCAGCCCAGTGGCCACCCCTGAGGGCTGACTGGGTCTGATGGGATGCCCAGAGCAGGACCCGGGTCTTGGGTCTTAGCTGTCTCTTTATCCAGAGTGCCTGGCTCACGACTCAAGTGACTATGGTAATGGCAGCTAATGGTTCCTGAGCGCTTACTGGGTGCCAGGAATCCCATCACTCTACAGTTCCTCTCATTTTTGTCCCTCATGTCATGGACGAGTGGTAGACACACCACTGCCCCGTGTGTGACTGAGGACAGAGGATGGAACTGTCATTGAGCTGGTGGATTGGGACTGCCAATCCTGAAAGCAGACAATGGAGATTTTCTGTTTGGTTGGGATGGTTCGGTTTTGTTTCAGTTTGAGATGAGGTAGCTTGTTGTCCAAGCTGGCATAAAATTCACCATGTAGTTGAGAATAATCTTGAATTTAAAAAAAAAAAGGTCTATTGTTTTTTAAATTGTGTGTCTCTGTGTGTTTGTGTGTGTGAGAGTGAAAGTGTCTGAGGAGCCCAGAAATACCAGATACCCCAGGATCTGGAGTGACAGGTGGTTGTGAGCTACCATGTAGTTGTTAGGAACTGAATTCAGGCCCTGTGCAAGAGCAGTATATGCTCCTGACTGCTGAGCCCTCTCTCCAGCCCCCAGCCCGGAGCACTAATCCTCCTGACTTTGTGCACCATCATGCCCTGCTGTGATGGTGGATAATTCTTGGTTAGTGGGTGGGTGAATAAATGGATGAGTGAAACCTAAATACAAAATACCAATAAAATAAGGTAGGCATGGAGGTAAATGTTTATAATCCCAGCCCTAAGGAAGCTGAAGTAGGAGGAATTTAAGTTCAAGAATAGCCTGGGCTATAAACTAAGAATGACTCAAAAAAAAAAAAATCAAAAGCTAATAAAATGACAAGGTCTAGGTGGGAAATATAACTCAGTAGTAGAATACATGCCTGGCATAAAAGAAAGGCCCTAGGTTCAATCTCAAATACACACACACTCACACACACATATGTGTGTGTAGGTATGTATGTATGTATGCAGATATGCAAGAGCCAATGACCCTAATGCTCTCACCCCAGAAACACTGGGAGAGCCAGATAAGGGGAGGTGGCCTGACCCAAAACAGTCTGAAGCTTCTTGGTGCTGGTGAGAAATGCCTCGGTTTAGGGCAGGTCCCTAGTCCCTGTAAGTGATTCTGCTTTTGATTTGATTTGATTTGTTTGTTTGTTTTTCAAGACAGGGCTTCTCTGTGTAACCCTCCTGGCTGTCCTGGAACTCACTTTGTAGATCAGACTGGCCTCGAACTCAGAAATCTGCCTGCCTCTGCCTCCCGAGTGTTGGGATTAAAGATGCATGCCACCATGGCCTGGTCTACTTTTGACTTTAAAAGGATGAATATCCATGCTTCATCAATCCAGAAGTTTTCAATAGAGGGGGTATAACCCCAAGACAGGATAGTTTTGGATCCAGTTGTCACCTTTTTCTCAACAATTGGTCCCTGGAGACAGCAGCATTATTGATGCCTTTTAAGCTGGAAGCAGACAGGTGCCCTAAAGGACCATAGCAGGGTTCAGACCTGGAAGCTGTCTTGCTTTGCTTTTGTTTTGTTTTTTGGAGACAGGGTTTCTCTGTAGCTTTGAAGCCTGTCCTGGAACTCGCTCTGTAGACCAGGCTGGCCTCGAACTCACAGAGATCTATCTGCCTGTCTCTGCCTCCCGAGTGCTGGGATTAAAGGCATGTGCCACCACCGCCCGGCTCAAATCTGGAAACTTTTGAAGATACTGCGGGCAGCTCAACTGATCACTCAGAACAGTGAGGAGCAGAGGACAGACGTTCCTCCACTCACACAGGGGTCTTTAGGAAGGCCCTTCCCTCAGTGCTGAGACCCTATTGTCTCCTGCCACGCAGTAGGAGGCCCCTATACAGCGCTTGCCCACTCCCCGAGTGGACGTGTCGCTCAACTTTGGTGGTAACCTTGGGAAATAGGCAAGGGATGGTCACTGAGACTTTTCTACACAGAATAGCTTACCCAGGTCCAAGATCCTCCAGGGCTGAGTCCTGGGTCTGGGTTGTGTCCAGGGAAAGATCTAGTTGTTTTCTGTCTACCTTCTCTCAATTAGGGGGAAAAAAAAAAAGCTTCCCTGTTTTCAAGTTGCAGCGTCCACCAAGTGTGGATCCTGGGCCCCACCCACCCACCCGACCCACTTCCTGATGCACAGGGCCCACTGACCCACTCACCCCACCCAGCGTCACCTCCTTAAGACCCCCCAGCCCCTCCAACAAGAAGCAAGAAGGGGCTGGCTTCTTGGCTGACAGCCTTCCCAAATGCCCAAAACAGTGGTCCCTTCATTAAAAACATCATTCTCAATGCTCCTCTAAGACTCAGAGAAATGTGTACGAGGTACTTATAAGACATTTCAAAGGGACGTTCTCGGGACACAGCACTGGGCGTGTGTGGTTTAATTTGAGGCCCTGGCTCTATTAGGCACGTTCAGAAGACTAGGAGATACACCAAATGTTTACACTGGCCTTTGTTTCTTCCTTATTAATCTATTTTCCAACATCGTTCACTATGATCATAATGTTCTTCTATAAGTGTGTAAGAAATGATACATGGATTTTTAGATGCTACCTTATTGGCCTGAAAATATTAGAGGAAAAAAAAAACAAACATTGAAACCCTTCAAGACATCTGCATAGGTAATACCACTTTGGGGTATATATCCAAAGGATGCTCAATCGTGCCACAAAAAGACGTGTGCTCAACTATGTTCATAGCAGCTTTGTTTATCAAAGCCAGAACCTGTAAACAACCTAAATGCCCCTCGACCGAAGAAATGGATAAGGAAAATGTGGTACATTTACACAATGGAGTACTACACAGCAGAAAAAAATAATGACAGCTTGAATTTTGCAGGAAAATGGATGAAACTTAGAAAACATTATTTTGAGTGAGGTAACCCAGACACAGAAAGACAATTATCACATGTACTCATTCATAGGTGGTTTTTAAACATAAAGCAAAGAAAGCCAGCCTACAAACCACAATCCCAGAGAACTTAGACAACAATGTGGACACTAAGAGAGACTTACATAGATCTAATCTACATGGGGAGTAGAAAGTAGAAAAAGACAAGATCTCCTGAGTAAATTGGGAGCATAGGGACCTTGGGGGAGGATTGAAGGGGGGAAGAGAGAGGCAGGGAGGGGAACAGAGAAAAATGTAGAGCTCAATAAAAATCAATAAAAAGAAAGACATCTGCATAGGCAAGGGCCTTTTGAATACAAGCGACTTGGGAAACAGGCCAACAACCAATAAATTAAAAAGTTTTGAAACCACCAGTAGTCAACTGAAGAAAGAGACCACCTTCGGAATAGGGGAAATTTTTTCCAGGTATACATTTTTTGTTTGTTTGTTTTTGTTTTTCAAGACAAGGTTTCTCTCTGTAACAGTCCTGGCTATACTGGAACTTGCTTTGTAGATCAGGCTGGCCTCAAACTCAGAGATTCACCTGCCTTTACCTCCTGAGGGCTGGATTTAAAGGAGTGCACTATTGCCTGGCTTCCAGCTATACATTTGACAGGAGAATTGATATCTAGAATATACCAAAAAAAACTAAAAATAAATCAAGAAATTAAACCCAGTCAATAATTGGGTTGATGAAATGAACAGACAGTTCCGAAAAGGAGCACACGCAAGAACTGAGATGGCTCAAGGGGTAAAGGTGCTTGTCACCAACCAGGAAGACCTGAACTCAATCCTAGGACCTCCAATGATGGAAGGAGCTGTCCTTTGACCTCCACATGCAAACTGGAACTCACACACACACACACACACACACACAACCAGATCAATAAAATTTAAAGTAAATGAATAACTTCCAATTATTTATCCTTAAAAAGATGAAATACAAATGACCAAAAATATATGAAAAAAAAGTTTAACTTCACTAACCATGAGAGAAATGCCGATCATGGAGATCCCATTTTACCCAAGTCATAACATCAGTCACAAAACAAAAACAAAAAACACCAAGGGAACAGAAGAGAAGCCTTAATAGTTAAGAGCACCAGCTCCTCTTCCAGCAGATTAGGGTTCATTCCCAGCATCCACATGGCAAATCATAACCATTCATAATTCCAGTTTCAGGGGATCTGACGCCTTCTCCTGGTCACTAAGGATACTGTGTGCATATGGCTCACAAATATGCATGCATGGATGGACAAAAAAGAACCTACCACTACTATTGGGATATAAACTAGGCCAGCCACTATGGAAGTCAAAATGGAGGTTATCATCGAAACTAAAAACAGACCTGCCCTATGACCCAGCTACTTCATTTCCAGGTAGTTGGAAGCATGCCACAGAGACACTTACACATCAATGTTCACTGCTCACAATTATTATGGAACCAACAAACAAAGGAATGGGAAAAGAAACCTTCACACACATATACACGCACGCACACATACATGCACGCACGCGCGCACACACACCAATGGAATTTTTCAAGCATAGAGAAGAATGAAGTTATATCTTTTGCAAGAAAATGGGTTCAACTGGAGATGATCGTATCATGAATTAAACCAGTCTCAGGAAGACAAACATGATATTTTTTATTTGTGTTTCTTGGATTTTTACATAGTTCCATAAAATCATGATGTAAATATAAAATGAAATTCTGTGGGAATGAAGATAATAAGAGGGGTAGAGGTGGAGGGAACATGCTCCCACCGCCTCTCCCTATAGCTATGCTCGCTGATTTTATATATATTTTATATTGACTTTTTTTTTAAAAAAATCTGCCTTGTTAAAAAGAGGAGGGAACAAAGGAAGAAATTCTGTTTCTTTAGGTTTTAATTTTTAAAATACCGGTACTCCAAGCCGGACATGCCTGTAACCTCGGCACTCAGAAGGCAGATGCCGGAGGACTACCACAAATTTGAGGTCAATCTGGCCTAGACCGCGCATTGCAGGTTAGCCACAGCTACATAGAAAGACGTTGTCTTGAAAAGGGGGGGGGGGGAGATTACCATGGTGTGCTCTTTTTGTAATCTCAGAAACAACAGCCAAGAACTATTCACTTGTAAATGTGTATGTGTGCACGGGGGTGCATATGCGTTCGCTCATGTGTGTGGTTGAGTGTGTGTGTGTGTGTGTGTGTGTGTGCATGCGCGCACGCGTGTATGTGTTTGGCTTCAGCTCCCCCACCCTATCGCTGTGACGGCTGTTCATCATAACCAGGACAATTAACCATCCCCTTATTATTCACACGTCATGATTACTAATCACCCTTATTAATATCCATGCTTTGCAAAAGCAGGCAGCAGTTTGGCTCAGATGCTCCGCACTCCATGGGAATCCAATTCCACTATAGGCACGTTCTTTCCTGTTTGATGCCTTTACCTCTCCAGGATCTGGAAAATCTGCCCTTCCCTACACATCCACCGTGGCCACTGGCCATGGCTGTCCCACCCAGCTCACACTCAGAGGGGCCTCACAGCTCTGAAGGGACTTCTAAGTTCCCAGCTCCACCCACCTCCTGAATCACAAACCTCCCCTCGCTGGGACGGAAACAAAAGGCTTCTTCCTACAAGGATTCCTTTTCTCAAACCACCCACTGTGCTCGGCAGGTGAGCTTTGTACCGGACAGCCACAAAACCCGAACTCCGTGGCTACATTATTCATCCACCCTTAGTCTCGAAGCATGTTATTTTAGGACATGGGGTGTCCCAACAGTTCCATGTTCCACCAGCGAAAGATAACACTGACTGTAGGCTGTGCGGAATTCCCTGGCTGCTGGTGTTTGGTGCAGGTGTGTACTGTGGTTCACTTCTTCCCTCCATGAGGTGGTGGTTAAAGCTCTGGGAAAGGCGGAAGTGAACGGTGCGTCGGGCCAGCAGGATCACAGTGCCACATTTACAGAGCATCAGCATGCCAGCCAAAGGGGTGATGCGACCATTTCTGGCTTCCGGGGAGTCCAGATCTGTCACCAGAGGTGGTAGCCATCATCCATCTGTGCTTTGGGTCAAGAAAACCGGAACTGACCATTACCCAGCCCACCTGAGAGGCAGGGCCTCATTCTCATCCCTGGACCTGCTCATGGGACAGACTTGGGTGAAAGGATGAAAGATATTTGAAGAAAACACTCAGGGTCCTTGCATGTATTATAGCAAGAAATGTGACACCTTTCATGGGCCCTACAACAAAGGAGGGACCAAGCAAAGGCTGGTCCGTCAACAGGACGGAATGCCATGTGGCCATTAAAATGACAAGCGAGTGGGTTCTGCCACCTGAGGGTGTCTGCAGGAGTCCGAATCAGCTTCAAGCCAGACAAAGGAAGGAGGCACAGCCGAGGGGTACAGTTCCAGGGAAGACGGGGTTCTAATCTAACCAGACACAAACCAGCCTCAACTGCCCCATTTGTTAGAACTGACAACCCCATTGTTAGAACTGACCAAAGTGTGAGTGTGTAGAAACCGTTTCTTTGGAGCTCTTTAGGAATGAGTCCATATGATTTACATACACTACAGACACTCCCATTTTAAAAAGAGAGAGAAGAGCAGGCATGGGATGTACTCTCTCATCCCAGCACTCAGGAAGCTTAGGCAGAGGATCTCTATGAGTTCGAGACCAGCTGGTCTATATAGTAAGAGCCCCCATCTCAGAAGTATTTGAAAAGAGAAAGAGAGAGGAAAAGAGGAAAGGGGGTTGGAGAGACAGGGTCACAATGTGTGCTTTTGAGAGAGGGGAGACAGACTGTGTTGCTGAAGCGGAAGGACACTGGCAGCAGATAACCCTCCATATTCCACGTCTGGTGTCCAGTCTGCGATTGCACTGTTACACGGTAAATGGGATAAAAGCTACAGACAGAAGGCTGCTCCCCAACTGAATGTAAAATAGGGGATGAGCCCAGCCAGGTGGGTGTGTCCGGTGCAGTCAGGAAGTTCCCTCGGAGATGAAGAGGGAAGGGAAAGAATCAGGACAGCATCTGTGATGGGTGAAGGACCGCTGTGATTGGCTTCCCAAACAGGAAGGAGGCTGGAGGCTTAAGACCACAGACTGAAAGAGCAAGGAACCAGACAGGAGTCAGAGTCACATGCCTGTACTCCAGCATTTGAGAGCAGAGGCAGAGAATCTCCTACACACTCAAGGGTAGCCCGATCTGTGATATTAAGTTCTAGGACAGCCAGGACAGTGAGACCTCGTCTCAAACACAAAGGAGCAAGTGCAGGAACACCTGCAATACCAGCACTAGGAAAGTAAAGGCAGGAAGATCCAAAGTTCAGGGTCACGAAGCTGGAGAGAAGTCTCTGTGGTTAGGAGCATTTGCTGCTCTTGCAGACAACCTGGGTTCAGCCCCCAGCATGCACATGGTAGCTCAGAACCATCTATATGTAATTCCAGCCGTACATCCGGTGGCCTCTGCAGGCACCAGGCTTGTGTGTGGTGCATAGACACGCATGCAGGTAAAACACACACACACAGGAGAGAGATTGACTCTTTCCTCAGTCCTCCAGGTGGAGCCAGCCTGCCCACATGCCCACGGTAACCCAGAATGGTCCACCCAGGCAAAGAAAGGCATGCTGTGTAAGCCACGAAATCTGTAGGAATGGGCAATCATATCAAATGTCAGAAATGAGTATGGAACTACAAGAAATTGTTAAGGGGGATTCAACCCAGGAACTAGGCTCAGGGGAAGTCCACATAGGGACCAGAGCAGGAATTCTGGGGATTCAGTGAATCATGTGCTACCACACCCAGCTTTTTTCTTTTTAACTATTTATATGTGAGGTTTTTTTCTTCAAAATCCCGAGATATATATATGTAAGTTTTTATATTAAAGTTTTTTCTTTCCAAAATATAAAAGAGGAACTAGAGCCAGGTGGTGGCGGCACACGCCTTTAATCCCAGAACTCAGGAAGCAGAGGCAGGCAGATCTCTGTGAGTTTGAGGCCAGCCTGGTCTACAGAGCGAGTTCCAGGACAGCCAGGGCCCTTACACAGAGAAACTCTGTCTCAAAAAAAAAAGAAAGAAAGAAAGAAAGAAAGAAAGAAAGAAAGAAAGAAAGAAAGAAAGAAAGAAAGAAAGAAAGAAAGAAAGAAAGAAAGAAAGAAAGAAAGAAAGAAAGAAAGAGAACTAGAGATGTGTTGAGGGGCTACAAACCCCTGGCCCCTTGATTTTCTTTGCCTGCCTCACACCCTTTGCCTGCTGGAGTGAACTGAGCAAAACAACTTGTTTACCTGTGCCTGCAGCTGCTCTGAGCATGAGACCTTGATGGCAGGAGAGTGGTTTCTGGTGGGCCTGCAACCGAAAGATCCCGAGAGCTGGGGCATGGCCAGAGCCCTATATAAGCTGCACCTGAGCACAATAAAGCTGGCATTCTTGTATCAAGAATTACCTATGTCCCCATGTCTCTCTCTGTCTGTGTGTGCATGTGTTTTTAAATCTCTAAGCCTGGTTCCCAGCTCTCGTACTGTAGAGCAGAGCGTAGAGCAGATGTTGAGTTTTA
This sequence comes from Alexandromys fortis, assembly GCF_014885135.2. NCBI lineage: Eukaryota > Metazoa > Chordata > Mammalia > Rodentia > Cricetidae > Alexandromys > Alexandromys fortis. The sequence goes on along the minus strand of NW_026068051.1, from coordinate 2,587,942 downwards.
CAGAGATGTTGGTAGAGTGTTCACTTAGCGTGAGCAAAATTCTTGATTTGATCCGTAGTACTCCATAAATGGCACAGTGGTGCACACTTCCTAGCCCATGGGAGATGAAGGCAGGACAATCAGAGTTCAAGATCACCCTCTGCTACAGTGAGTTTGAGAACAACATGAGACCCTGTGAGATGTTGGGGGGGGGGAGAGGGAGGGAGAGGGAGAATATAAATTTAGCTTCCTAACCTCTGCTCCAGGGAACAGCCTGTAAACCTGGATAGAAAGCCTTCTCTCCTTCAGCTCTCTCAGCCCCTGCTGGATGGGAAACCCTGTCCTCTTCTGCTCTCCTGGGAAAGAAACGCATCTAGAGATCTAATATAACTATGAGAGATACAGGCAGCAAACTGCGCTCTCTCTATCTCTCTCTATCTCTCTCCCTCAACTCTGTGTGTGTGTGTGTGTGTGTGTGTGTGTGTGTGTGTGAATTTCACTATGTAGTCCTGTCTAGCCTCAAACTTGAGATCCTCCTGCCCCGACATCACCATGCCCAGCTAAAATGGTGCCATTATGAAGACAGTTTCTCAAACTCTCGCCCTCCCTACCATCTGGTGGGGGGAGCTATGCAGGGACAGAGCTGCTCATCTGCCAGCCCCCCGCCCCAGAACTGCTTTCTTGTCTCTAATATCAGGTTGTGCACCTGAAGGTCACATGACATTTCTACCCCGTAAGGACAGCACCCAGTAGCACAACTGTTTCCTAGGTTGTTTCATAGCTCAGCCGTAGGTCATATGATTTCAAGGAGGAGTGGGTGAGCTAGGTGGGGAAGAATGTACCCCAAAAGGGAGGGAACTCCCCGTGCCTATTGACTGACCTGCCCAGGCCCAGCACTAAGTTGAGTAGCTGGAGGGAGAGTGGATTCCATCTTCACCTGGAGATTTATTTCTTCCCTAGTGCCCGTGGGGAGCAGTGATAATTCTCAGCTGAGCCCAGCATTCACCTCCGTGCCTCTGCCCGCACCTCGTTCCCAAGGCCAGGGCGCCACATGTGCACCGGCCAGCTCGCCAGAGCCCAGGTGACTTGCAGGAAACGTGGAACACAAGCCCGTGAGGGGGCTCAGTGGGGAAAGGCATTTGCCTCCAAGTCTGATGACCTGAGTTTGATCCCAGGGATCCAAGTGGTGGAAACAGAGAACCAGTTCCTGTAAGTTGTCCTCTGACATCTAGATACACCCCATGTCATAAATGAGTGTAAATAAAATGTAATTGAATAAAAAGATGGAGCACAAGTACGGAGCTTCGATGTCCACACACCCCAGTCTAAGCTGGCCCTTTCCCTCTGCGTAGTTTACAAAGGTCTCAGCAGGACAGAGGTTATGAACCCATCTGTCAAGATGAGAAACACTAGGTTCATGAAAAGTGAAGGATCTGCACCAGGTCACACCCTCCAGAGTCAGTGGTCACAATAATGCTGACCAAGCCCCCAGCGGTCTCTGTTGACTGAGTGTCTGGCCCTGAGCCCAGTGCCTTCTGGGAATCTACCATTCATGATGGTCCTACCCCAGAGACAGTATTGTCCCCATTTTACAGATGAACTGGGAGCTTACAGATGGTAGAGGCCAGGCGAGTCACTTTCTCATACAGTCTGACTCCAGGAGGTTCCCTCAGCTGCTGGGGAGACCTTGTCTACCTGGCCCCCTCATTCCCAGCCCCACATATGCTGAATGTGTGGGCACTTTACTAACTGAATGAATCTGCCTCACCGAGCCCTCCTGCCACCCTTTGGTCTCGGTCCTAACTGCTGGCACCTCTCCAGCCCACCTATGCCAGCATCTCCCCTGGGAGTTTCAGAGTAACAGCCCCTGAACCCTCAAGAGGCTGGAGGTCAATTCCTCCCTTCATTCATTCCCTAGTCCCTGCCTTTAGGGTTTGTGGTTTGTCCCTGTGTCAGTGGCCCTGGGAGTCAACATATAAAAAGGAAAGGTTGGTTTTGGCTCGGGGATTTAGAGGCTCCGGTGTACCAAGCCATGGCTTTTAGGCCACTGGCGGAGGTGGCAATGGCAGGGAGCGTATGGCAGAGTAAAGCTGTTCACCTCAAGGCCAGAAAAGTCAAAGAGGGGAGATGAAGGGTCAGTCTCCTTTTAAGGGCCTGCATCCAAAGCCCCACAACCTCCCTAGGCATGCCTCCCCAGGGCTCCACTACTTCTTGATAGCACCATCCTGGGGACCAAGCCCCTAACATATGGTCCTCTGCAGGACATTTAAGGTCCAAACTACAAGTCCCCATTGTCTCCCTACCTCAGTTTCCTCACCTGTACCAGACATGAGGTAGACTTCTAGAAAGGGACTTAGCAAGTCTACCCTCTGCCTCTTCTCCCAAGATGTTTCTGGGGTTCTCTTTCTCTCTGGGTCCACAGAGCCCTGACAGTCACAGAGACCTCCAAGGATGCAGGGCAGGCCCTGTGTGGTCAGACATGGCTGCTGTGATGAAATATTCTGACCAAAAGAAGCTTGGAGAGGAAGGGTTTATTTGGCTTACAGACCCAGGCAAGAACACAGGACAGGAACCTGGAGGCAGGGACTGCAGCAGAGGCCATGGATGGATGCTGCTTACTGATTGCTCACCAAGACTTGCTCACTTTGCTTTCTTATAGAACCCAGGACCATCTGCCCAGGGGTGACACCACACACAGTGATAAATAAATAAATAAATAAATAAATAAATAAATAAATAAATAAATCCAACTCTACAGGCTTCCACACAGGCCAGTCTGATGGAGGCAATTTTCATTTGTGGTTTCCTCTTCCCAAGTGACTATAGTTTGTGTCAAGTTGACAAAAATTAACCCTCATGATTTCTAAACAGGGAAATGATAGTGTCTAAGGCAGGGTGTTCTAGAAGATTGGACCCCACAGTGTGAGGATGCTTTGGAGATTGTTGTCAGCCCCAGAAGCTTCCATCCCCAACCCCATCCCCTACTCTGAGTTACTCAGTTAACAACAGTGTTTCCAGGGTCCTGAAGGCAGGAAGAGATGCAGGTCCCACTTCCAGTGCAGGGCCACAGTCTCCTGAGGGTGGCTTTGTGTGCATAATCCTATTTAAGTCCCCTCCAAACTCTGAAGCCTGCTGCTCTGATCCCCAAAGCCCAAAGTCTCAATGATTCACCCAAGGTCATGTGGTTAGGACTGCTAACTAGGAGAAAACCGCCCAGCTCTCTGGGGCCAGAGTCTGGGTCTGGCCCCAGGAGTCAGGCTGGGCCCTCCCCCAAAGCCCCGTGGACTTCCTCAAGCACACACAACTCTCACAAGCTCAAGGCTCAAAGGACAAGTAAGATATACCCTGGGCCCACAGCAATCAGTGCCCACAGCAATCAGTGAGAGGATAGTCTCCCCACGCCCTCACCCAGATGAACCGCTTAGCCAGACTTCAACATAGCCCTCTCCCGCCCCCTGCCTTCTCCTTCCCTTCCCCCTCCCCTCCCCTCCCCTGGCTTCTATGTCCTCACTACTGCTATTTTAGAACTAAACACTGAACTCCATGAGTGACCAGAAGTCAAATGAGTGTGTTCAGTCCTCAGTCCCCATCTTGGCATCTGTGTCCAGGAACCTTTGGCACAGCTCTAGCCTTGGGTGTTAGCCCCAGTGAGACCTGCCTTCTTCCCAAGCTGTGCCCACCCTGCCCACTGACCACGGCATGATCTGAACATTGGCTAGTATCTGAGCACCACCTAGTGCACGCGGCAGGCAACTCCAGCTCAGAATCCTGCCTGCAGGTCGGCTCCAGGAAGTGGGATGCTACCCAGAGGTGAGTGTGGAAAAGTAAGGGTTTCTAGCCTGGGACACATCTTTACAGAGGACCCCAAATGTAGACTTCTGGCATCATGTGAAGAGGGCTCCTTCAGTCACGGAGCCCCAAGATCCAGTGAGCAACAATTTCAGTTGAAAAGCTTTGTTCTGGAGTGGGTGAAAACGCTCTTGTCACCAAGCCTGGGGGGCCCGAGTTCCATTCCTGGAACAGAGACGGCAAAAGCAAAAAGGGAGCTTGTGGTATAACTGAGCAGGTGACAAAGTTTGCCATTTAGCCTGGCGACATGAGTTCCATGTCTGGGACCCACATGGTAGAAGAGTCTCAACATGTTGGGACGTGTAAAGATCATACACGTGCACTCACACGCGCGCACACACACACGCCACAAATAATAAATATGTAAAAAAATTAAAGCCCAAGCATTTCCGCTGTCAGAGCCTTACTTAGTCTTCTCGCGTGTGAAATAGTTTTGAAGTCCCAACTCACACAGTTGGCACACGGAATAGAGAGAGGCCGTTTGCAAAGGTGTTTGTAAAGGATTTTTTATAATAAGAGCTTTTGAGGCCTGACTGGTGTTCAACAACACATCCAAGGCAGACAGGATGAGTGGGTAGCGTCTCATCCAGGCAACTTCTTCAGATGTTGGCTAGGAGGCAAAGGCACGACAGGGTGATGCTTAGTGCTACTGCAAAGCAAAACCAGGACGGGATCCCGGTCCACATCCCACTAGGGGATTCAGGATGCCCCCCACCCCGCGGGTAATAAGAGAGCAGAAGAAGCTGCTTTTGCCCCAGACGGGTATGGGAAGCAGGCCAAGCAGGGTAGGGGGTGAGGGGCGAACAGCCTCTTTATTAACACAATTATTTTATTTGCCGAAAAGTAATCATCCTAAGTGAGGTCAATGCGGCTGGCACTGGACCGGCCCTGCAGGCCGCTGGTCCGTGTTACCATGGCGACGGAGCCCGATCCCTTCCTGCGGCTGTGAAGGCTTGAAGCTCCTGAGGAAGGAGACCCCAGACCATTCTTCCTCCCCAAGAGAGGGCTTGAGGAGACACTGGGTATTTAGAACCCCCCCACCCAGGCCTCAAGATGTCCAACAAGAGCCCCCAGAGAAATGGTCTAGCCCCAAATCACAGGGGTTCTAGGGGAGGGGTCTCAGTAGCCACCATCCCATTGATCGGGCACAGCCCTTGGAAGAAGGGAGGGGCTAAGCACCGTCGCCTGACCTGTTTACAGAAAACTGTGGCTCAGAGGGACCAGAGACCTGGGCACAGGTTTGGAAACCGAGGTCTGAGGCCCGAAACATCATTCAGTTACTTTCAGTGTGACAATCACAAGGAAAGGTTAGAGCAGGATCTTGAACGACTGGAAAGACTTATGGGGGTGGGGACGGGGTTGAAAGACATAAAAGTCAGAGATCTGAGTTCAAATTCCAACTCTCTGCCTTCAGGCCACGTCACCTTCAGCAATTTGCACTGAGCCTCTCTTTAAGTCCCCTCTGCACACCTGAGACTCCGGCCTCTGCGAGATGCAATTGTGACTAAGATATTTCCCCATCTGGAGTGTGGGTCAAATCCACCCTGCTCTGTGAACCTCTCAACGTGATACCACCATGCAAAGCTCCTTCTGTCGTTTCCACTCAGATCTCAAAGGAGATCTACTCTGCCGAAACACGCCTTGTCCCCAAATCCTCTGGTCTTGAAATGCGGTAGTGTGGGTCTCAGGCTGGAGGTCCGAGGGACAGCCCAGCAAAGCAGGCTAAGGTTGCCTGCAGCGCGTTTGGGCTCAAACTTTGCGTGTCTACGGAGTCTACTGCCCTCTAGTGGCAAAGTCTAGCATCACACGAGATTCCTGCAAAACCCCCGGCAAGTTCACATCTGCAGGCAACCAGGAACTCCAGGGAAGCGCTGGGAGGTGTCAAGTATAACTAAAACTTCCAGATGTGGGTGTGGGGATAGGAGTGAGAGCAAAAGGTATTTTAGATGTGGAAATATCTCTAATAAAAGTCTATAACCTGGCCGGGCGATGGTGGCGCACGCCTTTAATCTGAGCACTCGGGAGACAGAGGCAGATGAATCTCTGTGAGTTCGAGGCCAGCCTGGTCTCCAGGGCAAGTTCCAGGATGGTCAGGACTGTCTCAAGGAAAAGAAAAATCCCCAGATGGCTGGGGAGACGGCTCAGTGGCTAAGAATGCTTGCTGATCTTCCAGAATATGATTTGACTCCCAGCATCCACATGGTGGCTCACAACTCTCTGTAACTCCAGTTCCAGGGATTCAGCTCCCTCTTCTGCTATCTTCCTCTGCCACTGCATGCACATAGTGTACATACATACAGGCAAAATGTTCACATATAAAGTCAAAGTAGGTAAAATCTCTTTTAAAGATTTAATTATTTATTATGTATATAGTATTCTGCCTGCATGTATGCCTGCAGGCCAGAAGAGGTTGTTATAACCAACATTACTGACGGTTGTGAGCCCACCAGTTGCTGGGACTTGAACTCAGGACCTCTGGAAGAACAGCCAGGTTAACCTTTGAGCCCTCTGTCCTATTTGTAAATAAAATCTTTTTAAAAATCTAGTTCCAGGGGGCTGGAGAGATGGCTCAGTGGTTAAGAGCATTGCCTGCTTTTCCAAAGGTCCTGAGTTCATTTCCCAGCAACCACATGGTGGCTCACAACCATCTGTAATGAGGTCTGTATGGCCTGCAGGCATACAGACAGAACATTGTATACATAATAAATAAATAAACAACAAAAAAAATACAAAACAAAACAAAAAAAAATCTAGTTCCAGCCAGGCAGTGGTGACGTACGCCTTTAAACCCAGCACTTGAGAGGTAGAGACAGGCAGATCTCTGTGAGTTCGGCTGCCAGGCTGTCCTTGGGCTGTGCCAAACAAAGTCACATGTCAGGAGGAAGCAGGAGGACTGCTCAGAGCAGACCCATGCGCCGACCTGACAGACACATCCCTTTTCCTCAGAGGATGCCCAGGCGACCCTGGAACACCCGAGGAACTGGCGGGTGGGGGAAAAGAACTCGTGGGAATTAGTCACATAGAGACCCCTGAAAGGTGGGGAGGCCCTCGAAGGGAGACAAAAGCGGAAGGGCCGAGGGGGCTTAAAGGCCTGGGAAAATTCTAACGGAGGGAAGCAGGGCTACGAGGATGTGATTCTGGCTTCCTAGCTGGGCTCACCAGCAGCTCCTCGGTGGGCAGTCACACTCTAACTGGGCAGGAAGCTCAACCCAGCCTAAAGGCTAATCAAGGACTCACAGATCAGGCTGCAGACGGCCTTGCCCTGAAAGGGGATAGGGAAACAGGCATTGAACCAAAGCAGCTGTGCGGGAATCTAAAATGGATCAGGATGGGACCTTTACAGGACCTCTTCCTGCGCACGTGAGACGGGAGAGCACCTGAGCTGCACCGGTACAAGGGGGCAGACGTGATCTATCTGGACTCCCCTAAGGCTTACCTCCTTCCCTTTCAACAAATCTGAGGAAGATTTGCCAACCAAACCAGGCACGCTGGGGCACGCCTGTAATCCTAGCACGCGGGAGGTCGAAGCAGGCGGATTGAGAGTTTGAGATCAGCCTCGGCTACGTAGGAGGTTTGAACTAGGTGAGTCCCTGTCTCAAAAAAGGATAAAAAGAAGAGAAGGAGGAAGAAGAAGAAAAGGAAGAGGCAAAGCAGGAGAAAAGAAAAAGAGTTTATCAATCAACGGAGGCGTGAGTAGGGGGATAGCTCAAGGATATCCTGAGGAGGTGGGTCTCAGCATTTCCCCCTTAGGCCAGGCTAGCCCGAGGGATGAACTGAGCGGATCACATTCCCTTACCAAGTGGTCTAGATCAAGCATGGAAAGAAGGAGGCTGCAAACCAGTATCATCTGCCCCATATAACTTATTAACATCCAGGCAAGATTAATCAAGCCCAGAAACCTCGAGCAGACCCCTAATTAGTTGCGGCTGATAACTATATTTGTCATGCTCTCCAATTATTCCACTGTAAATTTCAGAGTTTAATTGCACCTTGTTCTTCATTGAAGTGTCACTATTTGCACACGCTCCCCTAATTCTTTAGCAAATTTGACAAAATTTCAGCATTAAATATAGATTATCTTTAGATTTCCATAATTAACACAACCAAACTGTCTCAGGCCTAAATATTTCTCTCAGTACCATAAATCTGGCCTGTCTCTGGTACCCAGAGAGCCGCCTCCAGCTCCTGGGCTGAGGCTGTAGGGAGAACATACAGGCACATCCATGAACACACACGACCTTTCCTGTGCGAGGCTGGGGCAGGAGGTGGGGCAGGCGTCACTGGGAGCACACCTCTGCAGACACATCCCTGGCTGGGAGGCCCCATCAAGTTGCCACTGTGGAGCCTTACAAATGCCCAGAGAGAAGCAGGCAGCTGCTCCGTCTTCCGAGATGCTGCAGGTGAAACGGGTAGTGAGCTTCCTGTCACTGGAGGAATACAAGGACTCAACCGACCACTTGAGTAAGACATTGCACCGGGGCTACAGGCTGAGGATATGGAGGCCCCTTCTACCATTCTGTAAGGACGAAAGCTTGAATCGGTCAGCCAGTGGGATGAGCAGGATCATGGCCGGCCAGGTTCTCTGAACTGGAGGGTATCTGCTCTTTGAGTCTAGTTATGCAGAAGGTCCCCCTGGGTTCTTGTCACTGTGAAGCCTGAACTCGAATTGGCTCTAGGTGACCTAGGCTGGAAGAGGAGAGGGGTGTGGACGCTTGCGGGAGAATGGAGGAAGTTTGGGTGTCAGGACCCGGTGGGCTGTAGTCGAGGTGCTGCCTCCCCTACCCACCAGCTAGGTGATGTCCCCGATTCTCATTTTCCTCACTTGAACAAGGGGCTGTCTATTTCTATTACTTGAAGGACCTCTAACGATCTAGAGGCTCAATCGCTGGAGCTTGAAGCAGGTTGACCCTTTCAAGGCTTTCTACAGAATGGTAGTAACAGGTTCCTGGGCCTATCAGGTACTCAGCAAACTGTGGTGATCAGAATTAACCCCCCGAAAATCACCTTTCACCTGGAAGCCAGTGACCCCAGTGGCTGCACATCCTCATACTCTGTGACTGCTCCCTACAGCCCCTCGTCATCTTCTGAGGACTGGGAGTCCAGACTCCTGCATTCTGAACCAGTTTGGGTCACTGTGGACACTCAAGGCAACTCAGGTCTCTATCTGGACCTGCCTAGTCCTTTAGGGCAGTAAGACCCTGGATGTCAGCCTACACCCCACCTGTCCGTCTGTTGGCCCTCTGCCTCTCTGTCCATATGTGGTAGACTCCTAATCCCTAGGCCCTCCCAGCTCTGCTATTGTGCTCAGAGATGGCCCAACCCATCCTGGGGGAAAAAAAAAAAAAAAAAACTCCAATATCATGAAAGGTCATTGATCTTCTTCCAAATTTTCTGTGAGTCTACTCAGAGATCCCATTTCAGTCCTTCAACTACCAGCACAGCTTCTAAGGGAGAGAAGGGATGCCAGGGCGGGTAGGTGATGCAGGGCTGAAGGTCACCAACCACGGTCCTTTAGGGTCGTAAGACCCTGGAATATGTCATGGATTTATGGAGAGCGAGCATGCCATCTGGAGGTTCCTGTCTTCCTTCAGGGCTTAGGCAGAGGTTTGTACCTGTCTGCCTGTGTCACGCCTGTCTGTGTGTGTCTCTGAGCATCTGCGACTGTGTGCAGAGATGGAGCGTGGCTGAGTCTGCCATAAACACTGCCGCTCGTGGCCTGAGTTATCTGGCCGGGAGAAGAGGCTCCACTTGAGATGAACCCAACCTGTGGTTCTCTCTCAGGGCCACAAGCTGGGTGGGGCTACCCTGCCTTCTACCCATCTCTGCCTCTGTATCATCTTGAAGATGGGACACGCTATAGACTTTATTGGGGCTGACATGGGGAGGGTTGAAATACCCTCTCTCCCCTGCCCTGCAGAACAAAGCCCCAGGCAGGTGTTTGTAGCGTGGCTTGTCTAGACGTGTCTGATAGGAACACAGAGAATGGGATCTAAGAGGTCTTGGCACTGAGGGATCTGGCTGGCATAGGTCTGCCTGGTTAATGCCCAACGTCAAGGTCAGTATTAATGTGAAAGAAGTGACCCTTTGACCTTTGTAGGGTGTCTGTGGCCTGGATATTGGCTGAACCATTTGCTTCAAACTCCCCTTCCATACCAACAAGGGCTAGAGATTAATCATAGACTGGACTGGGCATTCAAGTCCCTGGGATGACACCAAGATGGCCTACCCCCTGGAGTACCAATTTTGTTTTTGATTTTGCTTTTGTTTTCCTGGGCAGGATGGGGAGGTGATTGTGACAGACTCTTGCTTGTGTAGCTTGACTGGCCTGGAAATTGCTAGGTAATCCAGATTAGCCCGTGATGCTTAATCCCCCTGCCTCAGCCTCCCTGCTTAAAATTACACAACTCTAGAAGCTGGAGAGAGGGCTCAGTGGTTAAGAGCACTAGCTGCTCTTCCAGAGGTCCTGAGTTCAATTCCCAGCACCCACATGGTGGCTCACAATCATCTCTAGTGTGATCTCCTGCCCTCTTCTGGCATAAAGACATGCTTGCAGATAGACCACTCATATATTAAATAAATAAATAAATAAATTGATTAATTAATTAATCTAATAAATAAATCTTTAAGAAAAAATCACACAGCTCTATTCCACTTACTGTAGTTTTATACAACATATTACATAACTTTACATTTTGCTGACTCCACTGCTGTAGTCCCCTCTAGCACACAGTAGGTGCTCAATAAATACTTGTTAGTGTAAGCTAAGCCTTGACCTTCTGTCCTCAGAAACACTCTGCTGTCCCTCCCCCCTTCACCTGGTAGAGCTACCCTTTTAAGAAGTTCCACTATAGAGGCTGGAGAGATGGCTCAGAGGTTAAGAGCACTGGCTGCTCTTCCAGAGGCCCTCAGTTTAATTCCCAGCAACCACATGGTGGCTCACAACCATCTGTAATGAGATCTGGCGCCCTCTTCTGGCCTACAAGCAGACATGCAGGCAGAGTACAGTATACATAATAAATAAATAAATCTTAGAAAGAAAGAAAGAAAGGAAGGAAGGAAGGAAGGAAGGAAGGAAGGAAGGAAGGAAGGAAGAAAGAATTTCCACTATCAGCCAGGCATAGTGGCATACACCTTTAATCCCAGAGGCAGAGGCAAGTGATCTCTGTGAGTTCAAGGACAGCCTAGGCTATACAGCGAGTTCCAGGACAGCCAGGACTGCTATACAGAGAAACAAGATCTCAAAAAAAAAAAAAAAAAAAAAACTAACAACAATAATAAAAAGTTCCACTGTCAAGTCCCAGTAGAGGAGAGGGAGCCCCACTTCCTTCCCTGAACCCCCAGGTCCCAGCCTCAGTACCAATCCTCTCCATCAATACTGTCCTGGGGCAGCCACACTTGAATGCCCACCCAGATCAATAACCAGCGGCTGCCATTGATCAGCCCCTGGGGTAATGAGAGTCAGGGGAGAAAATAAAAAAGAAAAGGGACAGACAGGGAGTGCAGACATGGGCCCAGAGAGAGGGCAGCCCCAGGGAGCCTTAGGAACTGGCCAGGGCAGAGAGACAGAACAGAGATCACCAAAAACCAAAGGCAGGGGAAGATGCCAGCCCATGAATAGAGGGCCAAGTGGCAGCTAGGAAGGAGATTCTGAGAAAGACAAAAGAAGAAGAAGGAGAAGAAAAGACAGAGAGGGAAAGAAGGGCAATTTGACCCGGGAGAAAAACCTCTACTTCACAAGAAGGAACACAGGGTTTGAACACAACCCTGGGTTGAACTGAGACTCCCTGCAGCCCCCACTGCAGGTCTTATGGCCTGTTGCAAGCCCATGTACAGCCCAGTGGGAAGCTGGGGGCGGGGTGCACTGAGGTAGGATGTCATGGTAGATTTGGCTTGCTCTCAGCCACAGGTTAGAAGGTTCTTTCCCTGCCTCCATCCTGTTCTCACCCATCCCTTTGTCTCTCCCAGGCCCTTCCTTCTGATTGTATGGAATGACCACGGGCAAGTGCAGTTTCCCACCTACAAGCCAAAGGGAGGAACAGCCCTTCTTCCCAGGTGCCCTAAGAATTCACTGCTGTTAACTGAGCCATCTTGTGAGCACTGGAGAGCCTTAAGTGCATCCCCCATTCTGTCATCGTCACCACTACCATATGCTATTGCTCCTGATCCCAACCCACCAAGGCGAGAGAGCCACAGATATAAGAGGAGCTCGGGGCTCAGATGAGACAAAATCCAGCCCCTTGCACAAGCCCAACCCTACTGGCACCTTGTCTCTGGTAAGGGCTGTCTAATGCCAGGCCCTGGTGCAGATGGTCTCAGCAGAGCCCAGGTGTCTATGGAGCTTTCTCTTGGCCCTCCATCAACCCATTTCCCCCACAGAATCAAAGCAGCTGCAGCTGGGGATTATGGACTTCTGCCTCTGATGCAGTCTGAGTGGAAGGCCCAGGCCAGCGGGAAACATGGAGGGGGGAGGGGACTTCTTCTGGAGAGAAGGCAGGGAGGCAGTTCGCCTCCAGCCTCAGGATCTCTTAGTTATTTAAACAGCAGGGTATCTGAGACACGAAATGACTGGACTGGGGGGTAGCTCTCTTGTCAAGCATACACAAAGCCCCCAGCACTGTGTAAGCCAGGCATGGTGGTGCACCTCTGCAACCAAGCAAGATGAAAGGCAGCAGCATCAGGAGTTTAAGGTCAACCTCAGCTACATCGTGAGCCGGAGGCTTGCCTGAGCTACTTGAGACCTTGTGGGTAAAGGAGGCAAAAGTCTGACAGACCTGGAACCCATGTAAAAGTGGGAGAGAAACGACTCCACAAAATTCTCCCTGGCCACCTTATACATGCTGTGGCACTCACACACATACACACGCTGTGGCACTCTCTCTCTCTCACACACACACACACACACTCACACATACATGCTGTGGCACACACCTACATGCTGTGGTACACACATACATACATGCTGTGGCACACACACATACATGCTGTGGCACACACACATGCTATGGCATTCACACACACACATGCTGTGGCACACACACACATACACACAATGATAATATAAAAATAAGCACAGGAACCCCTGCCTGCCTGCAGAGGGACAGAATGATTTAGAACACTCACAAAGGGACCGAGACTAGAGACTACTGTTCGTTTCCCCTAAGGGAAGCACCTGATTTGTAGAAAGTGTCTGGGGTTGCTAATAAACCACATAATCAACTGATTTTCAAGGAGTCTCCTTTCTGATACCCACAGACCCCAGTGAAAAGCAGAGAGTCTAAGGAACAAGGAGCCAGTAAAAGAGAAAGCAGGGCCAGTAGCTCTCCTCCCCTGCAGCCAGTGAGGGCTTCCTCCAAAACAGAAGTGTGATGGAGAGACCCAGTAGCCATGAAAATCCCTCCGGGGCTGCAATGGAAGGGAACTTTGTTAGAAGCAGCCTACTCTCCACTCAATGGTGGTTCCGCCCTTTCCAGTCTTGGAAGAAGCTGGGAAAAGCACCTGAGGGAGATCTGGAGTCTACAGGGCCTCTCTATGGCCTTCCTCCCTTTCTCCCCACCCTAATCCAAAAACAAGGTTCTGCCTGCAGAACGGTAATGCTCAGAGCAGTTTTGCCCACAGCAAATGGCCACGGTTAGCAATTAATTACTGGGTTCACAATTTATAAAGCTCCGTGCAGCCCCCACGAGGTACCATTTCCTCATTTTAAGAGATGATAAACAATTTTCAGAGGCAAGTCCATGTCAGAAAAGGCAAGTGGGAACTGGACAGAAGGTTCAAGCCACGTTCACCCTGAGGATCCTGAAGGAAGGAACCAGGATGTAGTCCTGGGCGGAGGTGGGTGGGGGTTAGAGAGGGATTGACACCAACCTGAGGATGAGAGGCCAAGGAGGGGCAGGTAAAGAATGGGCTACGCCCCCGGACTGAAATCTCAAGGTCCAAATCAGGAACAGAAGGAGAGAGAGCACGAGCAAGGGACTCAGGACCACAAGGAGTGCACCCACACACTGAGACAATGGGGATGTTCTATCGGGAACTCACCAAGGCCAGCTGGCCTGGGTCTGAAAAAGCCTGGGTTAAAACCGGTCTCACTGGTCTCACTGAACATAGCTGACAATGAGGACTACTGAGACCTCAAGAACAATAGCAATGGGTTTTTGATCCTACTGCACCTATTGGTTTTGTGGGAGCCTAGGCAGTTTGGATGCTCACCTTACTAGACCTGGATGGAGGTGGGTGGTCCTTGGACTTCCCACAGGGCAGAGAACCCTGATTGCTCTTTGGGCTGACGAGGGAGGGGGACTTGATTGGGGGAGGGGGAGGGAAAGGGGAGGCGGCGGTGGGGAAGAGACAGAAATCTGAAAGAAAGAAAGAAAGAAAGAAAGAAAGAAAGAAAGAAAGAAAGAAAGAAAGAAAGAAAGAAAGAAAGAAAGAAAGAAAGAAAGAAAGAAAGAAAGAAAGAAAGAAAGAAAGAAAGAAAGAAAGAAAGGGCTACCCCAAGAGTGGTGCCTCCTGACCAGGCAGGCCTCTAGGACACTCAGGAAAGGGGAACAATGATATAGCTCCCTGGTGTAAGGCCCCTCTCTGTGCACATTTGTAACACAGCCTTTAAATGAGGACCACCAAGCTCAGGCTGGGTGGGAGGTGGTCAGAACTTTCTGGAGTGCTTCCCCCAGCAGGATGAGCCTAAGACCACCGGGGAGGTGTTAATGAAACAGGGAAGCTGCAAACAGACCCAGGAGTGATTCTAATCTGACACCTCCACCCCAGCCCCCACCAGTAATGAGCTGGGACCTGCCCTTCTCCCCAGAGAGGGGGTGAGGAGAGAAGGAGGGGTCCTCGGGTATCTTCTGACTTCAGAAGCCCCCTTTTATCATCATCATCGATATTTTCATCGCAGTACAAAGCTCTCACACACATGGGCACCCACAATTTCCTGTGCACTGTGCTAAGTCTCTTTCATATATCTGATTATGAATCCTCCCCTCTAGTTGAAACCTATAGAATGGGCACCATCTTGCCTCTATTTTACAGAAGAAGCAACTTAGCTAAAGCAAAGCCAACATCAGGACCAACAACATGGGGCTGTCTGGAATCTGTGATCACAGGATGGTGCATGGTGGTGTACGTCTATAACACAAGCACTCAGGAGGCTGTGGCAGAGACCATGAGTTCGAGGCCAGTGCTGAAGATAGAGCTGGGATGGTTCAGCGTTTGCTTAAGTTGCATTAGCCTCTGGGTAGGATCTCCAGAAACAAATAAACCCATGATCTAAGCACTTCAGAGATGGAGGCTGAAGAATCTAGGAGATTAAGGCCAGCCTTGACTGTATAGTGAGTCACGAAACTATATAGGCTGCACGAGACCTTGCCTCAATAAAATAAATTTGAAGTAAAAGTTCTCTGCGCTTTTGGTACAGCGCATCTGGCGTGTACCCACCAGGGATGCCACACAGGGAGGCAGGGCTGGGGTGGGAGGTAAAGGCAGCGCGGCCACCATGTGTCCTTGAAGTTCCAGAGGGGGGGAGGAATGAAAGGTGGGTAGGATTCCAGCCCCACCATTAAGGCTTCCGGTCTGTTAGCTCTCTCCTTCCCAGGTGTGCAGTGAGCATGGGCATTAGGGTACAGCTCTGCCCACTGCCTGGAGAAGGAGGGAGAGAATAGGGAGGGCTGCAGAGGGGGGGGGATGCTGAGAAGACCCCCACCACCACCTCCCAGCTGGGGAAAGGAGGGGCTGAGGTGCTCCGAGCAGAGTCCCTGTTTGTAAACATCATTAATCAGAGATTAGCAGATGGGCATGCTAATTGCACCTGTGGAAGTGAGAGACCTCAAGGTTGATTACATTTACAAACTGTGGGGATCCCTGGTGCCTGGCCCTGCAGGAGCAAGAAGAGGGATCTAGTTTAGGGCACCAGGCGTGGGGAAGGTTTGGCAATGTAGCCTCTTGATTTTATACACGCGCACGCGCGTGTGTGTGTGTGTGTGTGTGTGTGTGTGTGTGTGTTCCAGGCTGGCCTGGCTGGCTAGGGGAGAGAAAAGTTGGGATGTGTAGAGTGTGGGAAAATTCCAAGTTAGTTCCCAGCCCTCCTGAGAGCTTCACATCTTAGCCAGGATGGAGGGAAAATGGGGAGGGGCCTGGCCAAAAGGGAATTCTGTAAATGTTCTTTCAAGTCTAGCCTTCCCCCAACTCCTCCCAGTATCCCACGAAAAATCACTGTATTGTGGCTGAATGGAAGTCTAGAACCTCTGGGAAACTGAGGCCAGTATGAAAGAGAAGCACATCCCAGTGCCCCGACCTCCAGGCTGGTCTTCGGGTGCTGTAGGAAACAGCCAGTGACCTCCAGATGTGAGCGATGGCCTTTCCTCGTATGCTCTTGCATCTGCGTCTTATAGACCATGAAAACTGGGGCCCTGAATGTTTTAACCATGTGGGTGCCTGGTTCTAGCTTCCCTAAGACTGGAGTTACAGATGGCTGTGAGCTGCCACATTAGTGCTGGGAACTGGACCTGGAAGAGCTGCCAGTGTGCTTAGCTGATGAACTATGACTCCAGCCTGGTTTGCTTTCATTTACACCCTAGGACTACCTACCTGCCCAAGAGTGGCACACACCACCCACAAATGGGCTAGGGCCTCCCACATCAATTATTCATCAAGCAAATGCCCACTGACTTGCCTCCAGGCCAATCTGATGGAGGCATTTTTCTCAGCTGGGGTTTCTCTCCCCAGATCACTCCAGCTAGAGTCAAGCTGACAAAAAAAAAAAAAAAAAAAATCCACCCAGTAGTTTTAGACAATCTCTTAAGGACATTAGTTCTCACAGCAGGAATCCCTTGAAGTCTGCTTGGGCACACAGAACCTGGGGGTCTTGGTGCTTTCCCAACCTTCTTAGTGTAAACAGACCTATTACCAGAGGTGTAGGACGGCTTAATTTTGTTAGAAGCTGCAAGCCTATGTCAAACACTAGATCATTCTGAGAGCCACTGAGCACCACCTGGGAGAAGGGGATAAATGCTATTTTTTAAAAAACAAAAACAAACAAACAAAAAAAAAAACCAGGGTATTGCTACATAGCCCTGGCTGGTCTGGTACCTGCTATACAAAACAGTCTAGTCTCGGGGGCTGGAGAGATGGCTCAGAGGTTAAGAGCACTGGCTGCCCTTCCAGAGGTCCTGAGTTCAATTCCCAGCAACCACATGGTGGCTCCAAACCATCTGTACTGAGATCTGGCGCCCCCTGGCGTGCGGGCATACATCAAGGCAGAATGTTGTGTACAGAATAAATAAATCTTTTAAAAAAAAAAAACAGTCTAGTCTCAAACGCATTAACACTCTGCTGCCTCAGCCTCCTGAGTGCTGGGATTACAAGTATGCGCCGCCATGCCTAGCAAGCCAAGGATTCCTGAACCCTGACACCAGCTGGGACCTTTAAGAAATACTAATCCAGTATATACATACAGCACACATGCACAGACACAAAAACACTGGGGTTTTCTTTGTTTGATATAGGATTTCTCTCTGTAACTGCCCTGGCAGGTCAGGTGGCTCAGTGGGTAAAGGCGCTTGTCCTTGGGCCTGATACCATCCAGAAAGTTATCCTTTGATCTCCACACGTGTGCTATCGAGCACTCACACACACACACACACACACACACACACACACACACACATTCAAGGGAAGACACAAAGAAAGGCAAGAGGAACACCTGGCTCCTTCCTGGAGACTGTTATTTAATTAATCTGGTGCTTCTGGGCATTAACAGACAACCCCTTCCCTACCCCATGACTCCAAGGCACAGGCAATGCTAAAAACCTATATTTGAATTCATAAAATTGACAAAACAATAAAAAGACAAAAACCAAATCCCTGCTCTTCGGTGAGACAGCACAGCCTGAGCTCAGTGGTCATCAGAGCTTATGTGGCAGCTGGGGACACACAGCTCAAGATGGGGAGCTGGGGGGAATGGTGTTGATGAAGGGTTCTCTGTCTTTCCTTAGGAGAAAAACTTTACCGTGACCGTGGGACCTGTGACGGTTCATCTTCACTGACCATTGGCCTGTCTTTGGGATCACCTGGGAGGGCCACCCCTGGCATGTCTTTGAGGGTGTTCTCAGACAGGACTAATGGAGGAGGGACGGCTCTCTCTGAACGTGGGCAGCACCGCCCCGCGGCAGGAGCCCTGGACTAAATGAACAAGGGAAGGGGAGAGAGTGAGCGAGCACCCACATCCAGGGCCCCAGCTCCTGCCTCACACCCCCTCCTGCTGCTATACCTCACCCCCACCCCCCACCCCCGCTATGAGGAAATGAAAGTTCTCAAACTTGAGCCAAAAGAAACCCTTCCTTTAAGTGCTTTTATTCAGTATTTTCAACAGCAGCAAGAAAAGTAAGATCTCCAGGCCTTCTGCAAACAAATTCAAACCTTGTACTGAGTGCTCACTGCGATTCGGACCCTACTCCAGGGAGATCACAGAGGAAACGGGCACCAAGCTCCCATTGTTCTTTATATCCTACAAGGATATAGAGAGAGCACGGAGGTGACTTTTCCCAAGTCTCACAGCCGCCGGGATTACAATTCAGGGATGGTCCTCCATCCCACACTCAGGGCTGTCAGTCAAGATATCTGGCCATGTGAGGACAGTTTTGTTTCATAACTGGAGATGGGATACAGACCTCTAGTGGGTACGTCTCATCGTGCTCGGGACAGTTCCTACAGCAAAGCATCATCCAGTCTAGGGCTCAGATGGAGCTCAGTAAGTAGAGTGTTTGTATAGCTTGCACAGAGCCCTGGATCTACCCGCAGCTACATATAGAGTGGGCACAGTGGGGGGAGGGGGTGTCTTGAATTCTTGCACTTGGGAGGCGGGGACAGGAGGATCAAAAGTTCAAGGTAATCTTCAGCTAAAGGGCAAGTTTTAGGACACCCTAGGTACATGAAACCCATCTCAAAAAGGAAAGAAAGAAAGAAAATCCTACTGCCCAGGGTTTACCCACCCTTCACACGGTGGCTGCTGTATTGCGCTTGTTCCGTTAATGCTTATCAAGTGTTCCAACGTGCAGCAGCCCAGAGTGAGACCACTATTCTGCAATATCAGACTTTTTATCCACTTGTGGGACCCTGGAGGAGGGGACCAAGCCTATTTGGAATTGCATAATAGTGACCCTGACTTCATAACCTCTCAGATTCAAAAGCAAGGGCTCTGGTCATGGGTTCCACCAGGTTGGACTGCTCGCTCGCTCTCTCGCTCTCGCTCGCTCTCTCTCTCTCTCTCTCTCTCTCTCTCTCTCTCTCTCTCTCTCTCTCTCTCTCTCTCTCTGTCTCTCTCTCTCTCTCTCTCTCTCTGTCTCTCTCTCTCTCTCTCTGTGTGTGTGTGTGTGTGTGTGTGTGTGTGTTTGTATCTTCCCTGTCTCTAATGGTGCTTTGCAGCTGCAAAACTATGGTGCAAAAAGCAAGACTGCCACCTAATGGAGAGACAGGGCAGGACAGCTCAGCTCAGCTGTAAGGCACTCACTGGATGGAACCCCTCATTTACTTAATTCCCATCGCCTGGAAGAGTAGGTATGCATGCGCATCCACCCAACTTCCCTCTACACCCTCACTCTCATACGTCATACACCCTGCACTGGACTGCCCCATTCTTCCTCATGCCAAGACATCCCTTTGACTGTCCTAGGGGAGATCCAGGACAGGCACCATCTGTCTTAACGCATCCTGGACATTAGCAAACTACCGTTTCCAACTGGAAATGACACCCCACCCCCTTGGTCTCCACTGACCATAGCCAATAAACAGCTTCTCACAGGCAGAGAGCCCGGTACATTCAAGCCAGTGTGCGACTCGGTCCGATTCCTATACATGTGTATCTCAGTTGAGATGAGCCCACTTTGAGCCTGTTTTTCCGACCACAGTGGCAGTCCTGGGTACTGGGCCTCTCTGAGTCCTCCAGGCGTAGCTAAGGGTTCTCAAGTGCCTTGGAGAAGTTGTCCTTTCTCGGTCTGTGCAGGGAAACCCTTCTTCTGGCTGCAAATGGAGTGTAGAAGAATTCCTAAAGGCAACAGGGAGAGGGAGGGGCTCAGGACACATGCAGGGCACACTCCTGTTTTCATAAACAAGTGTGGCATAGAGGGAACAGCCTGTTCAGGGCAAATCAGTCCGAAAATGAGAGGAGACAGAAGCCACCGCCATGGAGTTGGGGGTGAGGGAGATGTAGACTCACCTGTGGCCACAGACACATTCAAGGACTCAAGACCGGGAGGCAGCTGACGCCTGGGCAGAATAGTAAGAAGCAGCTGGCAGGAGGCAAGAACCTCCTGGGACAGACCAGAGCCCTCATTGCCTGCAGGACATGCGACAGTGTTAGGGAGCCCCAACCTGAAGTCCACATGCTTAGAATAGACAAGTGAAAACGGAAAAGCAGGTATAGCCAGCCTACCTACCCAGCACAAGGAGAGTAGGCCGGTCCCAGGTGAACTCTAGGCAGCTAGTGATGGGGACCTTGAAGGACTGGGAGATCTCAGGACCTGGGCAGCCCACTGTGCCCACCACGAGCCAGCCCTGCTGGGCCTTGGCCTGAAAGGAGGAAGAAAACACCACATCCTGGCTCACCGAATTGTCATCAGAGCCATGGCTGAGGAGCTCGGGATTGCACACACACACACACACACACACACACACACACACACACACACACACACTGAAAATGCCTTCGACTTAGGGTGAGTCAGATCCTCTAGGTGACCAGCATTTGCTCCGGGCACTGAGGATGAGGCCGAGAACACAGCAGACTGAAATCCCAGCCGTGTGGCAGAGCGGCTGTGGAGGCCTCCTTGAGGTGGCAGCTCAAGTGCAGATCTGAAGATAACTAATGGATGAGTATCAGTGGGGGAAGGCTCTAGGCAGGGGGACCTGCAAGTTTGGAGACACAAAGGTCCTGCCCACCTGTCGTATCTGAGGAATGGTAAGCTGGCCTGGGGGAAGGTAGCCAAAGAGGAAAACCAATAGCCACACAGAGTAAGGTCTCAATGCCACTGGAAGCATAGGGCTTTAACACTGACATAGAAACTTTGAGAAGCGTTATTTTCCTTTGGTTTTTAAGACATGAACCCCACGCTGACCTTGAACCTATGATCCTTCCAGTCTTAGTCTCTCAAGTGCTGGGGCTACAGGTATGTGCTGCTGGATCTGGAGCTCTGAAACATTTTGAGCAAAGCAACCCTGTCTGATGTGAGTGTCGGCAGAATCACTGTGCATGCCACACTGAGACCCCCAGCACAGGGAGATGTGAACTCGGACCAGGGCAGCAGAAGAAGCAGTGAGACATGGGGGTGGTGTAGCAATAACTCCATGCAAAAGGCAAAAGGATTTGGGGACGTATGGGATGTAGCTGTGAGGACAAGAAGTCAAAGGTGATCTCTAAGCTGAACAACTGGGCAGGGCAGGCCCTAGGAGAACAGAAGGTGAGTCCTAGAAATGGGACGTCTGAAATGCTCACTGTGGGCGCGGAGGGGAAGAGCTGCAGCAGAGGCACTAAGTCTAGAGTTGGGGTGCGGGGTGAGATCCAGGTTAGAGCATCCATTTGGGAGGCAGTCAAGTAACGTTGTGGGAGTCTAAGCCCAGCGATGGTGTCACACGCCTTTAATCCCAGCACTCGGAAGGCAGAGGCAAGTGTGTCTCTGAGTTCGAGACCAGCCTGGTCTACAAGGAAGTTCCAGGACAGCCAGGGTTACACAGAGAAACCTAGTCTGGGGGAAAAAGGAACAAAGAGAGACTCCCACTTCCCACCAGGCTTGGCCAGAGACCACGAAAGGGGGACTGCCTCTGAGCTGACTGAGAAAATGCTTCTAGACGTGCTGTTTATGTGAAAGCCGCTGGCACACCTTACCTAAAGATTCTGACGCTTTCTTATGTGTATCAGGGTTTAGCCGCATGTATATGTGTGCACCACGCATGCCAGATACTGGTGGAGGCCGGAAGAGGGAGGGCGTCAGAAGCCCTGGTACTGGAGTCACAGATGGTGGTGCTGGGAATCAAACCTGGGACCTCTGGAACAGTCAGTGCTCTTTCACTGTTAACTCTCTCTCCAGCCCCAGTACACGTGGCTTTTGAGATGAGATGTATTATCTTTAAACATGGGGGGAGGGGTTGTTTTAATTTGGCTTGGTTTTTTTTTTTTTAAAGATTTGTTTACTTTGTTTACAGTGTTCTGTCTGCACGTGTGCCTGCAGGCCAGAAGAAGGCACCAGATTTCTTTCTTTACAGATGGTTGTGAGCCACCATGTGGTTGCTGGGAATTGAACTCAGGGCCTCTGGAAAAACAAGCAGTGCTCTTAACCTCTGAGCCATCTCTCCAGCCCCTTGGTTTGGGTTTTTTAAAGATAAGGTTTCTCTGTGTAACAGTCCTGGCTGTCTTGGAACTCGCTTTGTAGAACAGGCTGGCCTCGAACTCACTGAGATCTGCCTGCCTCTGTCTCCCAAGTGCTGGGATTAAAGGCATGCACCACCAACTCCAGGCATAAATAAACATTTTTAAATGTGATTTAATTTGAACACTTATAAAGAGGCTGAGGCAGGAGGATTTCTGTGAATCTGAGGCCAACCTGGGCTACACAAGACCCTATCTCAATTTTTTTTAGTATGTAAAGTGTATTTTTTTTTAAAAGACAGATTTATTTATTTGTTTAATTATGTGTACAGTGCACCAGATCTCACTATAGATGGTTGTGAGCCACCATGTGGTTGATGGGAATTGAACTCAGGACCTCTAGAAGAACAGCCAGTGCTTTTAACCTCTGAGCCATCTCTCCAGCCCTAAAGTGTATGTTTTAATGATATTTTGGGCACATTGAATGAAAGTATGTTTTTTTTTCTTACTTTTCTGGTTGTTTGGTGTTGTTATTGTTTTGTTTTTTGAGGTTGGGTCTCACATAGCCCAGGCTAGCCTTGAAAGGAATCGTCTTCCTGTCTCCACCTTCTAAGAGCTTAAATTACAGACACCTGGCTCTTTTTACTTTTCAGCATGGTTACTAGAAAATCTGAAATTAGACACGTGGCTTGAATATAAGTTTATTAGGCGGCTTTCTTCCCCCTCTTTTCAAGGTTATTGTCTTACCGCAGGGTGAGGGTGGTGGGAGGGGGGGAATCGGACAGAAGTCAGAGGGTCTGCCAAATGCGAGGCAATGCTGCCTCCTGGTGTCTAGTCGGGGAAACACAGCTGAAGAACGCTAAAGCTTGCCCCTAGCAAAGCCATGTTCAAAACTGCTTTCAAGTTGAGCTTCTAGTCCATGTATCCACATCTCCTGCCCACCAGCTCCCCAGAGCATTGCTAAAGACCCAAAGGTGTCAGACATTGACTTGCTGTTGCGGGTGGCCAAGGCGTGTAGTAAAAGAAATGAGGCGAGGAAATTCCTAACTTCAGACAATGCTCCATTGGTGACTTTAAAGACCATAGGAATCAATGCCACCACGTTCCATTCTCCCACCCCACCTCCCATCCACTGCTAGCTAGAAGTGACTTTAAGTGCCCGAGCTAGACTCATCGCTTCTCCTTCCCCTCTCGTCCCACGTTACCTTCAAAAAAACGGCCAGGTCAGTAGTGGCGAACACGTCCATCACCTCCACAGCCCCAGCGCTGGCCTTGCTGACTACTGGGGTAAGCGGGCAGCTGCAAAGGTTCCCCCAGGATCCCCGTTAAACCTGGTAATCCCAAACCCCGCGCCCCACACACCCTCTAGCTCCCAAGGGTTTAGGCTCCTTCAACCAGGAGCCCGGACGAGGGACCCCCACCCCGAGGAGCTTAGGAACTTGACTCCGCCTCCACTAAGGGACTTCCTGCCTGTTTCTCCGGCTGGTGATGACTCTGTCTACTCCGAGGAAGTGAGCGGAGCGCAGCACAGCCCCAAGATTCCGGGGATCCTGAAGCCCCTCAAGGACGAGCCATAGTTGCTGAGGGTCGTCTCCCGGGCTCGCCTCTGTGGCCTCATCGCAAGGCCGGGGTCGCAGCGGGCTCACCTCCATGCAGACGCCCTGGTGCACCTGGTGGCCGCACAAGGCGTCCAGTTTCTCCCGCCTGGGCCTCAGGACAGGGATGCCCCGGGCCTCGGCCACCCGGAGCAGCTCGGCCCGCTCCCCTTGCAGCCCAGCTTTACCCGCCTGGAGCAGAAGCCGGGCCACGCTCCGGCGGGCGGCCCGCAGGGCCAGGAGGCACGGGGACAGGCCGAACAGACGTTCCAGCCTCTGGGTCGGCGCCAGGTCATCCAGAAGCAAGCGGCTCAGCTCCTCCCCGCCAGGCCGCGCCACCGGGGAGAAATGACGGACGATCCGGTGACCGAAGCACCCGACGGTCCAGAGCAGTCGCATAGCTCCAGTTGCACCCGGGACTCCACTAACAGACCGTTGCAGAGGACCCGCTGGCCTCCCACACCTCGTCCCCTCGCGTAGGACAAACTGTCCCCGAGTCCCACAATCTGCCAACCAAGACAAGACAAGTCGCCTCCCGGACTCCCACGTGGGTCCCCAGCTTCCGGGTTCCAGAGGCCCGGCCCCCTGTCCGATGACGCACACGCGAGTTTGACCTCAACTAAGTCTCCACAGCACCCCCTACAGCACTGGTTCGCACTTCCTCCACCGCCGCGGGCGAGCCGAGGCTGTGCTACTGCTGAGCTGACCCTAGCTCCTGCTGCTCTAGGTGTGGGAAGGTGTCGGGAGGCTAGGCTAGCCTTATTCACTTCCGCACCTGCAAAGACCAATTTAAGACGATGGGTGGGCCATCCTGTTCAATCAGTCAGTCTGGGGGCCTTCCTCCCCACATTCAGGCACATCGTCGTTTCTGGGAATTGCCAGAAGCTACCCAGACCCTTAGCACCAGTCAGCAGAACCCCCGAACCCCAGCGATATTTCCCATCTCCGGACCTCTGTGGTTAAGCCCCAAGTCTATCGTGTCTCTGTGGACAAGCAGCTGATGCTGGTGGCCCTTGGTAAAGCTGGGACTCCTTTGCTCACTGCTCAGACACCCACCCCACCCCCACCCCCGCCACTAAGTCTTTTCAACCTGTCTTTGCTTTTTTCTTTTGGTTTTTCGAGACAGGGTTTCTCTGTGGCTTTGGAGCCTGTCCTGGAACTAGCTCTTGTAGACCAGGTTGGCCTCGAACTCACAGAGATCCGCCTGCCTCTGCCTGGGATTAAAGGCGTGCGCCACTACCGCCCAGCCTAGACTTTTTTTTTTTTAAGATTTATTTATTGTGTTTTGCCTGTGTATACTCTGTGTGAGATTGTCGGATCCCCTAGAACTAGAATTACAGACAGTTGTGAGCTGCCATGTGGGTGCTGGGAATTGAACACAGGTCCTCTGGAAGAACAAACAGCCAGTGCTCGGAAACCGCTGAGCCATTTCTCCATCCCTCGGCCTAAACGTTTTTTTAAGGCAATGTCTCACTAGTCCCCATGCATGGCCTAAAACTCGTTATGTAGACCAGGTTGACCACAAATTCGCAGCGATCACCCTGCTTCTGCTTCTCAGGTGTTGGTACGCCCGGGGCCAATTTATTTTATTTTTCAAAATTCTTTCATTGTTTATGTGTGGAGGTGTATTGTCTGTGAGCATGGCTGTGCATCACAAGCATGCCTGGTGCCCCAGGAGACCAGAAGAAAATGTATATTCCCTGACAGTGGAGTCACCATGTGGGTTCTGGGAATCAAACTTGGGTCCTCCAGAGGAGCAGCCAATGTTCTTAACTGCTGAACCACTTCCCCAGCCCCTTATAAATAAAGTATTTATTTACTTACTAACTTAAGTTTTTTGGTTTTATTTATTTATTTATTGTTTATTTATTGAGACACATGTATCCTTGGCTGACCCCAGCACCAACCATCCCCTGCTCCCACTCCAGAATGGTTACTCCAAATTTACCTACCTTCCCACTTACCTGGAAGAAATTCTCAGACACAACCACACTGATCACCAAAAAAAAGGGGGGGGGGGAATGAAAGACACTTCTGAAGCCAGAGTAGGTTGTGATCTTTCTCTTTAATTGTTACAGTAAGCTGGGAGACAGGCCTAGTATTCTGTGGCCATGGTCAAAGTGCAGTGATGACCCCAGGACAAGAGCTAAAGTTGGGCTGGAGAGGTGGGGGAATGGGGAAGGGAGCCTACACAGGTAAAGGATGAGGCCTGTCTCTGCCACCCAACCTTAAGGGACAGAGGGTAGAAGATAGACAGTGCCCCTTTTGGCCACATTCCCTTGCCCAGGTCAAAAGGAAGAGGCTGAGGAGAGAAGGTTAAGGAGCCCAACAGGGGACTCAAAACAGGTCAACAGATAAAATGGTCACGACCGTGCCTTCTCTCCCCAGCCCATTTGTTCACAAGTATAAGCAGAATAATTTGACAAATTTCCTATCCCTAGTGGAGTGGATACAGAAAGTAAGATCCAGGGTCCAGAAATCAACACCTAAAATCCAGAGGCAGGAGGCAAGCCGTGAAGGGTGGGGAAGTCAGGAGCTCCCCACAGAATACTAGGTCACCTGCTCTGTGGGCCTCATCTGGATGTCTCCAACCTGTGGAAGGCAGATGATTTGAGGCAAGCACCCCCTAAAGGACTCCCTGGGCACACTTGGGCTGCTCCCAGTGGGTAAAGAGCTAAGGGCAGACTCACCTGAACATGTGGGGGGGTGCTGAGGACGTAGAGGACAGCCTCAGCCACATCCTCCGGTTTGAGACACTGAGAGCGAGCAACGGGGAAAAGGGTTGAGACAAGGGCAGAAGTGACCCAAGTTCCTCCCCACCTCATCCCACCCTAACCCTCAAGGAGTGATAGGCTAGGCAGAGAGGACAGCCTGAGGGTACTTAAGGACTGGGGGGCTCTACTGGGCCCAGAAGAAGGCCCCACCTTTATGTCTTCATAGGTGGCAGCTGCTCTCTCGGGGTCCTTGTCATGGAGTCTGAAGGCAAACCGTGTTTCCACCAAGCCTGGAGAGATACACTGGGCCAACAGAGAGGTCCTGCTCAGCCTGAGCTTCAGCAGGCCATGAGGTAGAAGGGAAAGGATAGATTCACAAGGACAGCTGCCTCATGTCAATTGTCCTCCTCCTTCCAAAGTCCAAAGTCACCACTGAGAGCTCCAACTGACACCTCTCAGAATACCCTGTATACATATGGAGCTGTTCCTATATATTTGGTTAACGCTTTACAAAGTGGTGTTGCTTAACCTCATAACCAGATAAGTATTATTCCATTTCACAGATGTGAAGACTGAGGCTTTGGGAGGTTCAGTGATTTACCCAAAGTCATGTGGCCTTCTAAGGAAGGGGCCAGAGTGCTGGCCTCCAGTCACGGTGTCTGATTTCCCTTTGTCTCACTCCAGGCTCCCTTCAAGTTGGCCCCTCCCACTAATAGTGTAAATCTGACCCTGGGTTCTAGGTGAATGAAGGGAGGAGCAGCAGCGCCCAGGACTTGTGCACTCAGTTGAACCCAAGGCTCTCGCAGGCCTTTCTGGGCATGTGCGGGCAGGAGGGCTGGGCCCGTGCCATTCCCACCAGGGCTAGACCACAGCCTCACCGTGGCCCGGATATGGGTCTGGGCCTCCAGAAGCTCTTGCCTTAGTCCCTCTGTCAATGCAGTGACGGCATACTTGGTCGCACTATAGAAATGGATGACAGACTGGGGTGGGACTCGGTGGCCACACATGCTGGGTGGAAGAAGGGAAGGGAGAGAGGAGAGAGTAAAGTTCCATAGACACAGGCAGCATTCCTAGCACCCTGGTCAGCCTCGTTACCCAGAGGCCAACAGGGAAGCCTTGCTGGGGGGGGGGGGACTTCTGATGGGTACCCCTACAGTTCAGTTTTTGGTTTTTCAAGACAGGGTTTCTCTGTGTAACAGTCCTGGCTGTCCTGGAACTAGCTCTGTAGACCAGGCTGGCCTCAAACTCACAGAGATCCACCTGTCTCTTGCCTCTGCCTCTGGGAGTCCTGGCATTAAAGGCGTGCGCCACCACTGTCTGGGGAATCTAGTCTCTTGTCTATGCAGCTCCTGAAACCGGCTTTGCCTTGAAGCTGTCCTGCTGGCTGTGTACTCCCTTCTGCAGCCAGACAGGTTAACAGGAGCCTCACCATGTTGTCTGCGTGCTCACTGACAGGGCTGTGCTGGGAGGTCTCTGGGGTTGTCCCCATGCCCCTCAATGGACAATGGCTCTCCTATGCTAGGGCCTTTGCAGTGTCTTCGGCCCACAAGGCGGGTTTATCCCTGGATCTGAGGAAAATGCACAATCGCACCCAGTTCCTGGAAAGGCCCAGGCCCAGGCATTGGCCATGGAGGGCAGGGGCTGAGCTGTCTGCTCTTCCCTTGGTCAGCATCAGGCCACTTAGATATTAAACGCCTGTCTTACTACCAAAGAAACTGCCATTTGGAGGTTAAGGAGCTGAGACAGGTGGGTGACTGCTGAACAGACCTGTGCTGAGCCTAGGCCGCCGGGCCTCACCTGTTGATGTTAATAATATGCCCGTCGTCCACATTCCGCTCCTTCATGGACTGATAAGCTTCCCGAGTGCAGATGCTGAGGGCCAGGACATTCACCTGCGGGCCAGGGAGGGCAATGGAGTGTCTCCGGCTTGGGCCCAACCGAATAGGTGATGGAGTTGCAGAGCACCAGGGGGCGGGAGTGGCAAGCGCTCTCTGTGGGGGGTCCCACCCCTCACAGCTACCACCCCCAGAAGACAGTAGAGGCAGCTCTTTTCCTGGCTGAGTTCCTGTAGGAATAACCCTCCCACCCAAGCCCAGGACACTCTGCCAGCCATCTCTGCCACAGTCAGACCTCGGCCTCAGGAAACCAGCCATCCTTCTCAGGGGCAGTGTCCAGACCTGCTCCCTCCTAAACAGACTGAAACCCTTCCTGAAATGGCCTAAACCTTTCCTTACACACAGAAGCCTCCTCTCCCTACCCTCCTGGGCCATCCTGCTCCCTGGTAATTTCCACCAATCATATGTGGGGGAGGCTCACAGGCCTTTAACCTATACCCCAGCAACAAGTCCAGGTGTGGGGAATCCAGTGGGTGGGGTCACTTGCCACTCCTGGCAGAGGTGACCTCCCCCACCTTTCACAGAGCAGAGGTCTAAGGCTATCAGCCACAAAAGGCCTGTCTGCTGTCTGCTCCACCCATTAGCCTTGCCAGAGGGGCCAGCAGCGATAAAGGGGCCCTCCTGCCTCCTCTTCTCTCTTCTCCAAAGAGGGACAGCTGGCAGATTAGCTGGTTTGCTTTATCAAGTGTCCCCCAGGCCTCAGGACAGCATGCCCTCAGTGAGAACCTGCCTGCATGCTTGTGGTAGCAGCAACACTGGGGTATTAAGATGCAGAAAGGGCTCAGCCTGTTTCTGGTCCTTTTAACAGGGTGGGATTGTGAGGCATATGGAAGACAAATGAGTCCCTAGGAGCGTGGTAGAAGCCTCCTGGGTCTGGCCTACTAGGATGAGGCTAAGGGATTTAGGTAATATTCAAGACAAAAGGGCCTTGGGAACTTAGGAGTCCCTCATCTCACAGATGGGCAAGCTGAGGTCCAGGCTGAGACATGTGCCTCTGCACATGAGGGCTGTGGTTCTGATCCAGAAGACTGAGGTCACAGCTTCATTCTCTTTGTTCATTGTTTCCCTTCCAAGGACCTATTAGTACTAGCCTACTGGTACCAGACATAGAGAGCGCTAAGACAGTGCTCTCAGCCTCTCAAAAGCTTTCACACCCTAACGCCACCCCACAATGCCCAGAAGATGGAAACACATGTCCTTGGGGCTGTGCCTGGCCTGCACATGCTCTTATTACATGTATTTATTTACTTATTTTGTGTGTGTGTGCATGCCACAGTGCCAATGTAGAGGTCAAAGGGCAACTTACTGGAGTTGCCTCTCTTCTCTCACCATACGGGTCCTGGTTCTCAATGGTAAGCACCTTTGCCAACTGAGCCATCTTACCAGCCCCTGGCCCGTACATTCTCTAAAGTGTATTACAGGCTCCCAGTTTCTCAAAGGAAATCAAGGATTTGCCCAGACTGCAGGGAGCAACTAACCTGGATTTGAGCAAGGACCACCCCTTGACCAGGCCGTGTGTTCTCCTACACTCTGTAGATCATCCTTGGGGACAGTGGAGCTGGTAACAGTGATGATTTATGTGCACTCATCCCAACTAGATGTGACGAGACTGACGCTCAGAGGTTGTCGTGAATTTGCCTGAGCCGTGCGGGGCCAGGTGCAAACATAACCTCTCATCTCTGTTGTCTTCCCCTAAGACCACGTACCCAGCACAGGCAGGGACAGTCATCAAACTACAGTTCTCTACCCTGCAATCTTTTCAAATCCCATCACAACCAGTCTAGAGCGTAAGAACTACCTGGGACTGAGAAGATGTTTATCTAGTTACTATCCTTGTGATACTAGTAGCGAGTGGAAAATCAAAATGTCTCCGTGGGAAACTGAAGCTCCCTTTTACTGGAGTCCTGTCCCCGGGAGCCCTCTGCCTTCTAGGCCCCTGGTGTCCAGTCTCCTCTGACCCCCGCTCCCCAGCCTCCCGCCCCAGTTCTACAAGCCTTACATTAAACATGTCCTTCCATCCGCTGGTGCTGCCCGAGAGCAGGGTGTCGGGCCGGGCCATGCCCGCATTGTTGATGCAGATATCCACACCATGGTGCTGAGAGCGCACAGCCGAGAACATGGAGAGGATGTCCTCCTCATTTGACAGGTCACATCTGTAGGGGATCAAAGTCCCGGGGTAGCCTGCACTCTTACATTCGGCAGCCAGCTCCTATGAAACCCAACAGGGGTCTAACTGGGGTGAGCCGCTCACTCCCACGCCTCCTCCCCCAGGGTCAGCCTTCCCTCCCAGGGCACAGTTTGGAACTCTTGTAGTGGCAGCCACCTTTTGGCCGCATGAGAGAGGTTAGGTCTGCCCATCCCCAAAGCTTGGTCTGTTTGGTCAAAGTCTAATGGGTTGTAGACACTCCCTCAGAGAAGGAGAGGAACAGTAGACAGATCAAGGAGGAATCTCACATATACACTAAAGTCTTCAGTGCTAAGGAGAGAGAAGGGGACAGGGATCCGGGGAACAAAGGGAGATTTATCTTCTCTCTCCCCAGTACCATATCATTCTTCCATTAGGGCCAAGAGGCCCTGAGCTGGTTACCCTGGAGACCCAATTCTCTACCTCTCTTTAGAGTCAGCCAGTCCCTCCAGAAGGGCTCAGCTCTGAACTGCCACCTCCCCTTCACAAAAGGCACACAGAACTTAAAGGTGAGTCGTGTACACACCTTTCAGTGGAACTCAATCAAGTCCCTCTTTCTCCTTACATGTGGTCAGAATGTCTAGCCCCAGGTACCCCCTCAACCCCAATTTTCCCCACCTTAGTTGGTCACCTGCCACTAGACACTCCCTGTGCATGTCCAAGCCTCAGCATACTGCAGAGCCCGGAAAAAGCAGAGCCACTGCGTGCGGCAGGAGCTGACATTTAGGAGCTGGAAGAAAGCAGGCTGTGGGAGGCCAGTGAGTGGCTGGCACTTGAGCCTTGTGAAGGTGACTGTGTAAGTGTGTGTGTGTGGGGGGTGCAGGCTGCCCTAGAGGAAGGCCAATTTGGCCATCTGCCCTGGCCGGGAGCCCCTTCCTCCTTCCAAGTGAAGCTAGGAATAAAAAGCTTGATCAGGTGACCAAATAAATTATTTTCTGCCTTTTTGTTTGTTTTTAGTTTTTTTTTTTGTTTTTT